>NW_027437190.1:14016142-14446142 GCF_033239565.1 Halichoeres trimaculatus
TCGCAAGGTCACTTGCACACACTGGGTGCTCTGTGATTGGCTGATGTAACCATGCTTACTCTCTGCCCAAAAACGTCCAAATACAACCAAAACATTAACATACAGGCTGAGGAGGGGTTGAGGCAGATAGAAACACTGACACATTTGTATAGAGGGCCATAGGGGACGATTGAGCGGGATTATTCCAGTAGGCCTAAAAGTTGACAGTTTATTTTTTTTTTAGGAGGATCCTGCAGACTCTACCTTTAAAAATGGCATGAAGAATGAAGCATAGAAAAAAAACCCATCAACATATAGAGTGAGAGAAAAAGTACTTGGAATAAAACAGATCATGGAGAGTGAAATGCTAATGTAAAGGGACACAACATGTCATATGGCACCAAAGAAACAACTCTGTTTACATTTCCCAGAGCAAAGTTTATGTTTCACTGTCTAGAGCTTGAAAAGTGACTTTTTATGTTGTGAAACATGTAAACCTAACATGTACTGGACAAAATCACCAGAGAAATCTGGTGTAAATCTTTGTTCACAGGGGGTGCCAAAACAAACACAAATCCCTGAGCTTGTGAAGCACATTGAAAACCTGCTGCTTCTGAATAACTAGTTTTTGAAATAACAGTGTTTAGACTGATTGGACAAAAGTTGCACGTTCTCTAAACAGGATGATTCTTTACGATAAAAGAGAGAAACATCAGATTCATTATTTTAGGTTGACTGCTGGTAAACTGTGAAACTTTTCACAGCCATCTTTCAGCTCTTCAGGGAGTGCTTGACACCCAACTAACAGATTTGGCTGGGTGTCACTTTAATCTGATCCAAAAAGCTTTGGCTCCGTTTAATCAGTAAACACAAGAGAAGGATAAATTTGGAAGGCTCCCCCAGTTGTTTGCTTATATTCCATAAATCAAATATTTCTGCTGTCTGTTTTCCTAACACTGGAGAGTCTGCTCTCTTTTTGACCTCTCTCTCATTACTTTTTAGAACAAACAGTCCTTCAGAGCTGCGCACGCTCTTCCTCTGGGGTATGTGGTCGAGTCACTGGAAGCTTATCTGAAAAATGCATCTTTATCATTTCCATTTGGACACAGGCTCGTCATCATGTAAGAGGATCCAGGTGGTGAATCAGACACTTCAGTGCAGTTTAGACTTTAGGGATGACTGGCAGAAAACCATATTCCAGCAACTCTTAGCCTGCTTTTCCCAGAATCACTGACTCACTTCAGGCTGAAAACAAGTCATGAGACTCTTCTGTCAAGTGTTGAAACATCAAAATGTCCCTTTTTCAATCTTGGTTATTATTCTTAAAAAAAAAAAATCAGATCAACAAAGTGACCTGCTGCCAGCATGAGTAGGCCGAGAAAGCTGAGTCAGCTCACCTGTAATAAGGCAAAAGTTCAACACAGAAACATGTCCCATTAACACAGTAAGCTCTGGATTCACTTCTTAGTTGTCTCAGGTTTATTTCCCGTACTGCAGTATCCAGACTTGACCACTTGGTGCCGCTGTTCAGTCACAGCTTCATTCAGCAGAGGTGCTGCTCCCTGAAGCCTCAGCCTTGTAATCCTTTATCAGGACGCATAAATCCATTAAAGCCACAATGGGCATTGTGTAACCGGTGTCACCAGGATTAAACATGCAGATTTATTTTACTGGGTTATGATATAACTCTTTATTTTCCCACATATGATAGCAGGTAAGTCGATGAACAGAGATGTTTTGACTCTCCAAAGGTGAACATGAGTCTCGAGGGACAAGGACATGCTATTTCACCAACCTGTTAAAAAAAATTATGCAACAACTATCCATCAGAGGCTTCAGAAAACAGCTACTGAGATTCAGGGTCTTCCAGGCACGAACATGCAGGCAGCTTCTGACTGCATTCATTCATCACAATAATTCAGAGAAACATTTCTGCACTCTCTGTGTTTGTTTCAGTGAGGAGCTAATGTCATGCATGGTCAGGCTTGTGAATATGAGGTTGTTTGCATAAAACATCGTTCCACTTGTGTCTGCACACACACACACACACACACACACACACACATGCAAAACTGTTGACAGCTTTGTGAGGACTGTCAGTGTTACAGTTAACTGTCTCTGCTGCTCAGATGACCTTTAGTTTAACGTTCTCTTAAAGTGTAAGGCTTCTGTAACACCGCTACAAAATTCATCCATCATTACTTTTACCCATAATGCTTCAGCTGCACCACACTTACAGCTGAAACGAGGCCTCAGGATCATTTTTAAAGTCAGTCAAGGCTTGAATGATCAATATTTTTAACAACTTTGATTTTTTTGTTGCTTACCCAGTCTGTCATTGGGAATTTTTTCAGCGTGTTGCATCAGTTTTGGATCATTCGGTGGGTGCAGTGTTAACACAACAAATAACATCATGTCCTGGGCAGTAAGAATATAACAAGTACAAATGATTCATTAAACTCTTTTTTTTAACATATGGTTTTTATATTTGAGAAAACATCTCCCCACACCCATCCATCAGCAACACCCAAAGACATGCAGCAGAAAAACATCAACACATACGAAACAGATGATGATGATGATTGCATGTTGACACACGCCCTCCATCGTGCTCCCTGAGTCATGTCTGTGCGGAGATGTGAGCGGAATGACGGGTGAAGCCACGAGGCAAGGAAAACCCTCCAACTCTGCCTTATGGCTAGTGTTAGAGAAACCTGCTTGCACGCCTTTCCGCCCCTCTGTGATCAGTGATGATGTCTGCTTCTCAGTCTGAGACAAGCGACCGAACATACGGACGAATGAGACAAGACGGTTGTGGAGCCCATGTATGTGGTGAGGAAGTAACAAGTGTGCATATGTGTTTGTGTGTGTGTGTGTACGAGATGCAGGGCCACAAAAGGTGAAGGCTGATGTCACGTTGAGGCACCGTGAGGCCGACAACCGTCACTCCCGCCTGCTCCATCAAGCAGTGTGGTGATTCACCTCAGGTTCAGTTTGTTGAGCTGTTGAAGGACGACTGAGTACAAGATCCACGACTTTGGCGTTAGTCAACAAGTTTGGATGCTTCAACGTCTATCTTTGAGTTATAGTTAAACATTTTTAAGTTGCTGCCAAATTCTCTGGAAGTTTTTGAAAATCCTCCACCTGTGCTCAGGACCTCTAATCCAGCTGTGTGCAGTCCTGCTTCAGGGAGATGCCACAGTTTTAAACGTTGTAATATTACCACAGATGATGTTGTTCTATTCTAGTAACCACACGACGCAAAGCTGATGTAATAATCCTGTAAAAGCATTTCTGCTTTTATTGTTCAATATTAAATCATCTCATAACCTGTTTCTGGAACACATTATGCTTTTTAAACCTATGACCTTTTCATGACAAAATATTATTACAAAGAAGAAGTGATTTGGAACAGTAAGTTCTCATGGGTAACTAGAGCAAAACATCAAATGAGCCTGTTTTTCATGTTATATCATTTTGATGTAACTCATTGAAGGTATTGTGTGTCCTTTTCTGTCAATCTATTTTAATAATCTGCAGACACACTTTCAGATCAGGTACATTCAACATGAGTGGTTTCTCTCCTGAGAATCTGGAAAAAGTTGACATGTTGCCTGTCCTCACAGACTTTTTGAAGGGCAGGGGCGAAAGGAAAAGAAAAGACACATACATGGGGTTCTCGCCACTGAGGAGTGAGCTATGTTCCATGTGTATCACCTCCCAAGAAGGCACTTTAGTGTATGTTTTCATGGCGTTGCCCCCCATGCCCCAGCACACACTCCAAAAAAAAATCTGATAATGTGTTTCTGTCTTATTTTGAGTAAAAATTGTCTTACACTTGATATGAGCCACATTAAACTTAGCAATCCAAAAAAAAATACTTGTTTCAAGTTATTTAAAGACAAAAATAAGGCCTGAATTGCTTATAACAAGTAAATATCTGCCAATGGAACAAAAAAATTGCTCGAAACTTGGTTAAAAGTAGAACAATGTCTTAACACAAGTAACTTTTCTCTTGTTTCATCGGCGGATTTGTTTTACTTGTTACAAGCCATTCAGACCTTTTTTTAAATTACAGTCTTTAAATCAATTGAAACAAGTCATTTTTCTAGACTGGTCAGGTGAATGTGGCCCATATTAAAGGGCAACTCCGGTTTTTTGACACCTGGACCTTATTTATAGGTGTGTGCATGCTCATACTCACTCAGACAAACATCGTGCAGCTCGGAGTCCTTCAGAAGTTATTTAGATCCAACCAATTTTAGCCGCACTTAGCGGGGGCCACGGCAAGGGAGCTTCAGCGCTGGACATAATCTCTGCAAAATCGCTCATTTCAGCTATATTTTTTCATCCATCGCTATCCATCATAATCACAAATACACTCCTCTTCTGTTGCCATAGGCGAACACTGTCCACAAGCGCACCACCAGTTTGCATTGAGTCGTGGACGTGCTCCTGTTTGTTGTTCTCGAGCCAGCTCTTCGTCTCTCTCCCTCTGCATCCTTCTTTCATGGAGCTCCTCGTCCGTGCACTCAGGCTCAAACCGGTAAGGACAACCGTCAAACTCGAAGTCTGAAGACGGTAGACGAGCTGACTTTATGATGACACTGGCGATGGATGAAAAAATATAGCCGAAATGAGCGATTATGCAGAGATTATGTCCCGCGCTGAAGCTCCCTTGCTGTGGCCCCCGCTAAGTGCGGCTAAAATTGGTTGGATCTAAATAACTTCTGAAGGACTCCGAGCTGCACAATGTTTGTCTGAGTGAGTATATGAGCATGCACACACCTATAAATAAGGTCCAGGTGTCAAAAAAACAGAGTTTCCCTTTAAGCCTAAAAAGACATTTTCTACTAAAATTAAGTCAAAAACACTTTATTAGACTTCCATTTTTTGCAGTGCACCACTAGCACAAAGCAGATCCGATTTTGATGACAGTATCTCAAACCCCCCTAATTCTATTCATCTCCTGTTTCTCATTGAGAAAACAAAGATACTCAGCCTTTTCTTTACAGTGAAATAGTTTTGGATCACTGGTCAACTGATAAATGCTTTGGCTCAGTGGAAAAGCCGGTCATCTCACCCCTAAAGTTGTTTGTCCAGTTCCAGCTCTCACAGTCACATGACAGAGCATCATCAGAGCTTATATTGTGTGACTATTTATAAACCAGATTAGTTTAAACTGATGGTGCCCCAGTGAAGCATTCGCTGCCATCAGTCCATAAATGTTGTTTTAAAGGGTAAATGTGATGTAAGTGGTCTAAAAGACTGAAGTGTTGTGCAAGTACAAGTCCATTAACCTTTTTAACCATGGGAACATCTGTTTTTATTGTCTTTGTGCCTCAGATTTCATTTTTTCCCTTGAACTGTGTTGCACATTTGTTTGTTTCCTCCTTTTTGTGATGGTCACAAATATTATCACAAAATTCACAAATAACTTTTTTACATTATAGCATTATAATTTCATAAGTTTAGAAGACTTTGGGCTCTTTTTCTGTCAAAGATTTATTTAACAGTATGCACACCCTACTCATCATATGCCAGGAAGTAGCTGTTCACAGAACCTAGCGACCTCCTTCCTCTTAACATGACTGAAAAAATAGACCTTGAAAGAAAAAGTTCCCCAAGCGACCAGACTGGCCATGAATCAGCTGCAACAGAGCCACAACTACAGGATACCACCTGAGCATCTGAAACTCATCACCATACACACAATATGGCTTTTCAGCAGCAGCTAAAATGACCCTGATGTGCTGAAACTATTCGACTGCTTTGAAACTTTGAATAAGGTGAATGAATGAGAAGGAAAAGTGAGGGAAAAATACTTTAAATTTTTCATTTGCCTTTAAAAAGGTACAAAGATCATAAGGAAACTTTCTCATGGCAGCTCCTTGCCCGAAGCTAATAATGTATGATGGCTCCTTATGACGAATCCCTCTTTTTACATTTCCCCTTATTCCTTATATGTGCATTTCTCTCCGTGTTCCCTCACCTCTCACATGGATGCAACGTGTTTGGCCCCATCACATTGCCTGCTTGGCCTGTCCTCTGTTTTTTTGCCATCCTCCCTCCAAACGGCTGCTCTGACGCTGGCAGTTGCCTCCAGAAATCTGCTGGTAATGTTAGTCACTGCCCAGCTTTCCCCCCTTGCTCTCTAACCACGTGCCCTTTTCTCTAAGTTTAGCTCTAATCCTCTGTTTCTGAGACAGCATCTGTACAGCCTGAACAGCTGGAAGGGTTAAATTTTCTTTACATATAAATGTATGCACTTTAATGGTGTACAACAGGGACATTTACACACGCCCTGAATATTAAAGACCCAGACATAAAAGTCTTATCTGCAGAGTGAATATGTAGGCTACATTAAACTGATCCTTTAACTCGCCCTGAGAGGTTGGTCCAACCCAGGTTAATTTTTTTTGCTGAGAAAACATAACCTGAGAACAACTTGCATTTAAATTTATAAATAATATCTATCACATTAAGAGAATGTAGCCAAGAGAAAATGACCTTTTAGTATTTTGATAAATACTTGGTGGACACGCATCAGGAAAATGTGCTTTTAGACACAGAGTAGTTTAAAATTTACAGAAATTTTCTGAAAACTGTAAAACACTTGTTCTCTTTCTAACTCATTGTTGTAATTTATGTAATTCAGTTCAATATTAAATATTGCATGTTTGTTTTTTTTTTAATTCATCAGTGAAGAAGAGGAGGAATTAGGGGAGCTGGAGGAAGTGTTACTTGTGGTCCACCTCTGTCCACATCCAAAATGTAATGTTTGTAGTAGAGGGGGGCCATACTGGCAATTTGTGTATTGATCCGATACCAAGTAAATACAGGGCCAATATCACCGATACCGACACTGGTACCAATACCAATACCAATACTTTTTTATATTTACGGTTAATGTATCATCAAACTGCTGACCTTTAGGTGTTTTTGTGATTTTTTTTTCTTTTGATTAGAATAGAATAGAACTTTATTGACATTGTAACAAGTACAACGAAATTGAAGTCACAGCAGCAATCAAGAAAAACAAAAGTAAGAAAGTATATAGAAAATGCATAAAGGTCCATAAGAAAATAGATGAAAGCTTGTCTATCATTCTCCAGTTCAGCCAGCCTCCACCTCCACAGGGTCCAGGACTGAGCTTCTTCAGTCATGCTCCATCTCTGTCTCCTGGATCCTGTCTACTCACAGCAGGTGAAGCTCTTCCAACATGGCGTTGGTGTCTGGTGTTAGCTCTGCTAGCCATGTCTGTGAATAGCATGATGCTACACTGCCTTCTGGTATTCCCTCTGTTGCTGGGTTAGCACAGCTAGCTCGTCCATCTTATTGGAGATAGATTTTATGTTCTCAATAACGATGGATGGAAGGGCAGGTCCATGTCGTCACTTCTTAGTTCACACCTGAGAACCAGCACGTCATCCTAACCTCCTTCTCCTCACCCTGTGGGAAGACATCAGGCCTTACACCAGTTAGCATTGACATGCTACAGGCTGCTAACAGCTGAGTTCACATGTAAACAATGCAGCCATGGTTGCATGTGGGATCTCCAGACAAACACAGGAGAAAGTAAAACACAGGAGTAGTAAAAAATATCGCTGAAGCCACAAAAAGTGTGGCGTCCATGACCAACAAGTGAGCCATAAAAAATAATGATCCACTCCAAATACAAAGATTACAAAAAAGAGACAAAAAATTACAAGAAATGGACAAAGAAGAGAGAGCTGCTGCAAAAGGCAGCCATAGCCAACAGGGCGGCGCCTAGCAACGGTATAACTCAAGCAAACAAAGAGGGTTACATCTGACAAAACATATGTAAAGTATACCGTTTAGGAAGCGCCCTCATGAAATTTTGCACTAATGTAAATAATTGATGTTTAAGAGCCCAGGGGTAGAACATCATTAAACTGCTTTAAGGATGTGTCTGCCATCAGTGACTCTGCCTTTATGAAAGCATTCAGAAGTATATTTGTGTTTCTTCTCCCATGTGTGTTTCCTCTTGGATCTGGTCTTAAGGTGAAACGAGGTATCCGGACACACTTGATGGATTTTACTCTGATTGATTAATCACAGTGTGGGCAGTGAAGGAGATGCTAAGTCAAAGTGTGCCTCTACCCACACGCGTCCTTCTCTTTATCCTCGAATCACAGGATTATCTGTGGGATGTCTGAATGGACAGGCTCTAGTCTTCATTCTAGATTTTGTATTCCTGACAGCAACAACAACAACAACAACAACTTGTTTTGCCTGTTTAGATGACGCATGTGACATCATCTGATATTCCGTCTGACGTGTGTGGCTATTTTTGTGATATGTTCCCTGATATGATTGACGGAAGACTAAAGTATATCACCACTGTGATCCATTTGTAGGCGAAAGACTGAATGTTCTGTCCTTGAACTGACACTAAACACTTGATTGAATCAAAGGTACTCTGTCATACATCATTCATCTGTAGATTAAACTAATACAGAATCCAAACTAACTTTAAAAGACCTGCAACAAACTGATGAATACATCAGAAAAGTCAAACTTATTAAAAAACTCTGTAAGAAATGTTATATTCTTGTCCTGAGATTATTAGTTTTTCATCTTTTAAATGATTTTGAACATAACCTTTATTTCAAAGATGAAAGTAGAGCAGGTCTTTCTTTAATTGGGGTCAGCTCACAAACCAAATAAAGATATTTTAAACTTTCCAAATCTATTTCCTCATTATAATGCACACTTTGACACCAAAAGGAAACTTTCAAGCATATTAGGGCCGTTAACATAAGCTGCTATTCCAACTCTCTGAAAATAAAGATCTGTAAGGACATTGGCTTTACATGACCATATTATACACTCACTTAGACACACTGCACATAACGTCTGCTTTTATACTCGTCTGCACTCATGCATAACTGATTCTGTAGCATTGAGAAAATACTTAATTCCTTAGCTAGCACACAGGGCAGAATAAAGTTAATTGTTTAGATAAAGAGATGTACACATATTGTAAATTTGTGTTGCTATGTTTATGCTACTTTCATCATTTTTGCTCCCCTGGAAATACTAAGACAAACACATAGGTGAAGAATTGCTTCAATGCATCCTAATGACCCTTCATCCGCTCAAAGTACTGATGTCCATTAATGTGCCAAACAGTGTTCATGCATTATATTGTAACAACCCACAGCTGTATGAGCAGTATTGTAGTGCTCAATGTCCTGCTTGATTCCAATCAACTTGTGCCCACAAACTCTGCCAGAAATCTGGGTGTCATGATTGATGACCAGCTGGCCTTTGAGGTTCATGTGGCCTCAATTTCACGGTCTTGTCAATATATGCCTTCTATAACATCAGGAGGATCAGACCCTACCTGACACAACAGGATGCGCAGCTTCTGGTACAGGCTCTTGTGATATCACGCATCGACTACTGCAACTCCCTCCTGGCAGGCCTCCCTGTGTGAACATTTAAACCTCTGCAGATTACCCAGAATGCAGCAGCACGTCTGGTCTTGAACCAGCTCAAACCAGCACACGTTACCCAGCTGTTAATCTCGCTTCACTGGCTTCCAGTAGCAGCTTGAACCAAATTCAAAGCTCTTCTTCTGGCTTAAAAACATTGACAAGAATGACTCCTGCCTACCTGGGGTCCCTCATCCAGGTCCACACTCCTTCTCGCCCACTACACTCTGCTTGTGAAAGACGCCTGCTGCTCCCTGCCCAGCGTGGCTCCAAATCTCTAGCCAGACTCTTCTCCTCTGTTGTGCTCGAATGGTGGACTGAATTATTTAACTCTATATGATCCACAGAGTCCCTTACTTTAAAGAGATGTCTGAAAACTCATCTGTTCAGGGAACACTTGTGCACTTAAGCTGACCCTTCTCCTCCTTGCCCTCAGGGGTAGAATGAGTCAGTAGGCTTAAGACTTGGCGCTTATGATTTTTTAGCACGGCTACTGAATGTTGTTGGAGTTTGAAGTATACTGTTGCAGCAATTAATTGTGGTTTGTTGGCTTGTGGATTGCTGTACCCCCTCCATTGAAAAAAAAATTGCACTTAATGGCAGCACCTGCAGCCAAATAACCTGTAGCATTGTTGTCGCACTTACTAGGTTTTCTTTCTGTCTAAATTTTTGCTTGTGTTGTACGTCGCTTTGGAAAAAAGCGTCTGCTAAATGGAACTGTAACTGTAAACTGTTAACTATACTCAAGTCCAGGACTCAGTCTTCTTTACTCAGTGAAAAGTTTGGAGCGAGTCAGATTTGATTTTCACTTGAATGCTGAGGACCTGAGACTCCAACAAAGAGGAAAATGATCTACTGGAGTCTGAAATAACCAGGTTCTTTCCAATCATAGCCTACATGATACTGATGTGACATGTGATGTTCATGTGGTGGGTGAGACGAATGTCACTGGACAAGCTTGTCTGAATCACACGTGTCACAGAATGTGTGCATTTCTGCACGTGAACACAAGTTCACATACGCCCACACCTACAAACCACTGATGCAGCCTCAGGTTTGACATTTTGTAGTAATCATCATCATCATCATACAAAGGGTTTTTGCCTCATGGGACGAACTTGTGCTCACATGCAGTACAACACCTATATTTCATATGACTAATGTCCATAGATCTCTCTCATGCTTATTCCCTCATTAAATGAGCTCAAAAGCGTTTTTACACGCAGGTCAGGTCAAGAGGAACAATTTGCTTACTCCTAAAACCTGCTGATGCTCACTAAAAATGGTGGCACTTGGGGCATTTCCCATGAATTTGTTTTAAATTTGTGTTTAATGAATTTGTTCTGCAGTTACAACTCTGCTAAGCTCCTAGGTAAATAAATTAACTTGAAACGTACAACTCATTGTTGTAGCCAAATATCTCATCCCATCCCCTTCAAAAAAATGTCCATCAGAGACACAGCTTGGCTATAACTCTCCTGTCAGCCTCCACTTCCACAGGGTTCAGGACTGAGCTGGCTTTCTTCACCAGTTTGTTCAGTCTCACTCTCCTGTATACTGTCCACTTACAGCAAGTGAAATCTTTCCAATGTGGTGTTGGTGTCCAGTGTTAGCTCTGTTAGCCATCTCTGTGAGTGGCATGATGCTATTCCTTCTGTTGCTGGGTTATCACCGTTAGCTCATCCATTTTTTGGTAGACAGATATATTTCCCATTACGATGGATTTAATGGAAGGACAAGTCATTGTCGTTTCTTCCTAGCACACCAGCATGTCGTCCTCGCCTCCTTCTTCTCAGATTGTGGGGAACATCCGACCTAACACAAATTAGCATAGGCATGCTACAAGCTGCTAACAGCTGAAATCGTGTGTGTAAACAATGCAGCTGTGGTTAAACATTGGATCTTCAGACACACACCGGAACAAAAAAAATGAAGAAAAAACGCCACAGCAAACCAAACCAGTTTGGTGTCCATGGTCAACAACTGAGCCATAAAGAGTAAAGACAGGTTCCATATTCAGAGATAGTTAAAAAATAAAAATAAAAAAATAAAGTTGAGAAAGAAGAACAATGCAGAGAGCGCTGCTACAACACGCTGCCACTTGTGTGGCACTTTCCAACAAAAAGAGGATTAGAAAAAAAATGAACCACTGCCATTTTTAGAAAATAATGAAAACATGCCAACTTTTCATTTTATAAACTTGTGATAGTTCGAGCATTTAAAGTCAGTTCCCCTGATATTCAGTCCTGTCCAATTGAGCCCAGAACAGCTTAAACTAATGCATTAGAGTGGTCCCAGCAGGTTTTAAAAACATAATATTACGAGTGATTATTAGTATTTCATTTGACTGTCGTTACACTAAATGCTGATGTAATGATCTGGGTCATTTTCCTTTTGATCAACAAGTTTGGCCCTTTAATTTATTTCTTTGCTTTACATATTAAATCTCAGACTTGTGTGTTATAATTATTTTTAATTTCTTGTCAAATCTTAAAAAAGGTTTTGAAAAGATCTCCACCTTTACCCAGGGCCTCTAATCCAGCCCTGCCCAGCTGACCTCTGAAACAGCTTTCTGTCCTGCTTCAGAGAGATCCCACCAGTATTAAAGTTGTAATATTACCACTGATGACTGTTGTTCCATCTGAGTAACCACACAACGCAGAGCTGATGTAATAATCCCGTAAATGCATTTCTGCTTTTATTGTTCAATATGAAATCATCTCATAACCTGTTTCTGGAACACATTACGTGTTTGTTAACCCGGACCTTTCTGTGAAAACATCAGTAGACAAAGTGATTTGGAGCAGTAAGTTCAATTTGCCATTGCATCATTTTGACGTAACTCGTTGAAGAATTATCATTTGACATTTACGTAATATATTTTGACATAATTTAAAAATCTGCAGACACACTTAGTCTTTGTTCCACATTATCAGTAGCACAAATATAACAATTTAAATGAAATGTGGGATTCGTCCACTGGGAGGTGGATAAGCTCAACTTTTTATCTTCTTCAACAATGAAACGGTGTAAACATGCAACACCAAACACAAAACCCATTAGATTTTGATTACAGCTTTCAAATCTTCCAGGTTCTCCACATTTGTTTTATGAACGTTTTGTTTCACTGAAAAAACACTACATTTTTAAATCTGCATTTATAATATCAGTAAGACAGATCAGTGTTGAAATCAGGTGGGACATTGGGACATATTTGAGAACTTAAGGGGTAATTTGGTATATTGAACAAGGTTTGTAGGTACTTGTTCATCTAAAGTGTGTTACCTACAGGAGATGCCAGTCACTGCAGCTCTTTGGTTGAAAACCAGCCAGAGACCCAACATGGCTAGCTAGGCTATCAACTGCTGAATCAAGCTAAAAAAAAAAAAAAAAAAAAAAAACAGAGCAGAGCAGAGCAGCAATCAATGTGTCAGTCAAACAAGGATTTTTGGTTTAAATTTCTGTCAAAGTGAGCCACAATAATACCAGACATCACAACACATTACTGTAATGGTCCTTTGGTAGACCTGAGGAGCTGATCGCTGCGCTGCAGGCAAAGAAATACCAACATGTTGCATTGGTGAGGGCTGCAAATGGCCTCAAGATTCTGTTATTTATCTTTTTAACTGCTAAAATTTAGGAAGGAGGTGAAATGATATAGATTTGTCATGTTGATTCACACCAATTGCCAGATGAAGGATGCATGTCAGCTCCTCCATCTGTACAAAGTGCAGCCAAAAATTCCCTGTGATGGATGCAGACAAATTAGATTACTTCACTGAAGTATTCTTTTGTGAATAAGACGCATTCTTAAGACTTTCTTCATCAGTTTATGTCCTGTACATCAGTGTGAACAAAATACTAGAGGAAAAAAGTTTTTTTTATATGCTATGATGTTATTTATGGTGCTCATAAAAGAAAGAAGCAGCTCCACAGCACATAACATGATGGATACACAGCAAGGTGAAACAGTCAATTGGTGCTACTTTTCAACAGCTTTCCACCACATAAGGTTGTATTCATGCAAATTTAATCATATGGTATACTGTTCAGTAAACAAACCCTGTGAATTGCTGAATGGTTGAAAAATCCCCAACTTCTGTTCACACATCACCACTTTAGATGGGTTCAAGTCTCTGTCAGGCATGTTGGGATTGACAGGTTTTTATTTTTAAACATGCTTTAATATGTCTTATATGAGGCAGAAATTGCCAAAAAGAGGAAAATAAGGTGCATCTTGTTTGTGCAGATGTGAGGGCGTCACCACTGACAGCTGTGTCCGAAAATGAAAAAGTAGCACGCTGATTCCTGAGAGCACGATCAACCTGTGGAGGATTCATTATATTAGATAGCTGTCACTGTTTGTTTCTGCTGACAGAGACTTCAGACTGCACTTTACTTACAGGTCCAGTATTGTGCAAAATCACTTCATTAAGTCTTTTAGTGAAATTTGTTGGTCTTTGGCTTTCCCCCCAGCCAAAAAATTTGATATTTTATGACCATACCTGTACTTAGTAGTGCTTGTAAATGTAAAATCCAGGATTTGCCGATATCAGCGATTCCCTTTGTTTTTGGCTGTAAACAGCCACATGGTTCCATGCACAAGCTTCCCATCTCAGAAGAAGACAAGACTAAGTGGCTAGAGTTCATTTATCAAGGAAATGTGCCAGCTACTCTCAGGGGCCGACCGCTTTTCCAACTTTGGACAGTCCAACAGAGGGAGACCGAATAGACTGGTCCTGAATCCAGGCGCATTACCAACCATCCACAAACAAACCTCAGACCCTGGAAATGTGAGTATTTTAAATGCTGTGTGCTGTGGAGCAGATGTAAGAGCTTTTCCTCAGAGTCCCCCCTGTCTCTGTGTTAGCTTCAGGATGCTAACTTTAGCTGCGGTTAGCCTGTTGTTTTAGCCTGTAATGTTACGGTAAATGAGCTTCTGTTTTCTAAACATTGTGCACTCAGAGCTCGTGGCCCCGCTCTCCGTGTCACGGAGAGCGGGGCGGTGTCGGGGGTGGCTCATTTACATATGAAGGTCACGCCCACTAAATCAGACCATTCTGAACAGAGGATGAACTATGTTAGGTTTAATTATTATTTAATATGTATCACACTCATGTCTTGGATACAGTGTGTCAGCATGTTATTATAAAGCTCTCACCTGGGCAAGTATAGATAAGTACATTCTAATAATAGAGGAGTAAAAATAAGAAATAAAACTTGTTTTTGTCGCAGTTCTTTGCTAAGGCAGGAACACAGAGGTGAGACCTTCACAGGCTACAAGAAGCTCATGTAAGCAGCTCCACATTTTAATTTCTGAATACCATGCCTGGGAGTGGTATTAAAGAATGCCTGTGATTCAATATCTGGATAATGTACAGCTCAGTTAAATGGAAGTCTTATCTTCCATGAGTAACAGAGTAACACATTTTGACACATCTTCTAGAATATGAAATTTGACAGGGAGTACCAGCTGCTTACTATTTCATTAAAATAATTCCCATTTGTGAAGGTCATTTCATGAAAAAACTGGTGCAAATGAAAACATCACAATGAAAATAACTATTTTGAGTTTGGAATCTTGTGGTGGCGGACCCTCAAAAATTGTTGTGAATCAATGAATGCATTCTTACCAGGAAACCATGGTTATTTCCTTCACTGTAGTCATTTCCAGGTTGAACCTTGAACAGAACATCAGGCAAGAATGAGACAGCATTCCTAACACAAATCTCTAGAAACTGGTTGACTGAGAGTTCTCGGTTGTTTACAGAGTGTTGTTGAAGGAAGAGATGACGAAACACAGGGGTAAACATGCCCTTCTCCACACTTAGTTGAATCATGTTGGTGGCATCAAATATCAAAATGTCTCTTCAGTTTAAACATTTCATACACAGCCTTTACACTTATTTAAATTATATATTGAGTTTGGATCATTTGCAAAACAACAAAGTGTATCCTCAGTGTCCCAACATCTGTGAAATTTTGACAGAGTATTTTTGATTTTATGGTACTGTTTTAAACCTTTTCCATTTGATATATAACTACCACGAATCAACATGTACTTCTGAGAACAAACTCATTCATTTCTCCCAGCATCAAATCAAAGCTTCTTGCTGTTCTCTGCTCTGCTGATGTGAGCTTTGAAAATCCATGGGGTTCACATGAGCTCAAGCTTGACTGGAGTGATGTTGGGTCATAGGCCATGGGGGCATATGGCGGGTTGTCTAGCTGCAGCCGTGTCCCTAGAGCTCCTCTTAATCTCCCATGGGTCTCATTTGACTCTATGTACTGTCCCATGCAGGAAAACAAGCAGCTCTTATTTCTCAAGTGTCCCTTTTCCCTTTTCTATCCACACGAGCTCTTAAAGGCGCTCGATAACTCTGAAAAAAGCAGCCGAGGCAAGGGGCCAAAACACACCAGCTGATGAGCACGACTGAGGCTCTGAGCGTGCTGCAACATGCTGCTTCCTGCTCCGGCCAAATAGAGGAATTAATGAAGAAAAAATAACAGGCTGTCCTGGTGGGACACTGTGACAGTGTGTATGTGTTACAGAATCAGATCCAAAACAGCTGTCACACACCAACCAATGTGGATTGAGTCCTGTCGTAAAATGTAATACTTCCCTTGGAATTATTTCTATGGCTTAAGCTTTTTAGCTGCTGGGAAATGTTGTCTTTGAGTCCATGCTGAGGTTAATGAACCTTTTGTTGTCCTGTATTAACCTTTATCTAAAGTGATGAAGTCACTTGAAACTTTGACCTTTGTTTTCTGTCTTGTTGGAGTTATTCTTATCTGAAGTGATATCATGCTGCAAGAAAAAAAAACCTTCATAAACTTCTGTTAAATATGAAACTGAATGTAAAACCTTTCACTGTTCTTTCTCTCTGGAAAAATTTTACACTGTCTCATTGTACTCGTCATTTGCTTTTAAAAGGACCTTGCATCTTGAGTTAATTAAAATAAAACCTTATCAGTTTCTGCAGCAAGGCGTGATTTCAGTGCATATTCTCTTTTCTCTTCAGAGGTTTCCCTATCACACTCTTTTCTTTCCTTCATTCAGTCTTAACCTAATCCAGGATACTTTATTTTTACAAAGAAGGTTTTGTCAGTTTAGTCTTGAGAAAAGAGCTGAAAATATTGTTTTCCCCTCTTTGTCTTTTGATCTTTTAAGTGTCTTTTCAAATCAGTTTTTCACAACATCTTTTCTTGTTTTCTCGACTGCACTCAGACAGGAAAACTGTGCCACGGCCAAAGATCCTTTGTCAGTTCCTGTCTGTGTTTCACGCACTAACACTCATACAAACACTGATTACTAAGCATCTCTCAGAGGCTGTAGATTTGGGTAACTGTGCATGTTAGGTAACATAGATAAACAGAAATAGCATTGGGTTGACACGTTTTACAGGTTTACATGTGCATCATTTGTTTGTGTTCACAGATTTTATTGCACGTGCATTTGTCAGCACATGTTAACACATGTAGACGAAGGAAACTGTCATCTTGGCGGTGGGTCTCCAACCTCGACAGGGCAGTGGCCTTGGCTTGTAAAATCACTGTATCATCCAGTGCCCCTTGTAGCACAAGCAACCTCTCTCATTCAGTCAGGACATGCGTTAACCCTCCATCAGCGTCTTATCTCGTGTAATTACAAATCAACATTGGCTTAATGTTGCGGGAGCTTTGCGTTGTAGATTTATCACAGCTGTTCTTCTGCCGTCCTGAACCACCCTTTGATGTTATGCTACCTCAGATCAACCCTTAAGTGCTAAATTTAAAATCTCCCAGGATTTGAGGTTTATCTCAAGCTGTGTCACACATAATCTGTACCCTTTGTACATTTTGAAATAAAGTTTGTATCATCAGGGTCAAGATTGTGCCACAAAAGGACAGATGCCAGATGCTAGAAACCAAAATGCTTCAACACGAAGATTTACTGTTTGTCTTGAGTTATTTTACAAACAAATTTCTGTAATGACGTGCATAAATCTACTAACATGTTGAAGAAAACGGCCCATCATAATGAGATTCCACTGATGGCCTGTGGCTCGTTATATTGGAGTGGTTTTATAACTCTGCCTGTGCGCTGTTTCCCTGTGTGCTGACCCTTGACCCCACATCAATCGGATGCCTGGAAAATGCCAACTGTTTTAATAATGACAATGAGAATCAGTGCATTGTGAGGACCATTGTATAACCATTGTTATCATTATGTGATAAATCTCAGCCTGACGGGCAGATGTAAGGTCTATCACCGTGAGTGCTCTGAGGTCACAGCACTTTTTATTATGGATCCTGTCCATACTGTCTCATTACAGTTATACACCTTAATGTAGTGCCCGAGGTCAAAGGTATTACAGACATTTCCTGCAGAAACGTGTTTGTGATGATCTTTGTTTCTGGCTAATGGAGTATGGACTGTATGAGTACTTCTTGTGATGATCCTCCTCCTGAAAATCTGTCAAACTGAACCCTGATTTGATCTTTGGTCTCCATCCCTCAGGTCCTTCACTGCTTAACCTACTGCACATCCCAGCCTAATGGGTGCTGAATCAAAGTGGAGCGCTTCATATGCAACCCCCTCTACATCACTTTAAATGGCAATTTTGACAGAAACATCAAATATAATTGTCTTTCTTTAACAACTTGTTTGTGAAATTGCTTTCCCTTTTAGCCATTTTGAATAGGCAATCATAACTCACAATACTCATCAGAGCACCCTTTCAATTTCCTGTCTTTAATCACGGCGGTTACATTTTCTGTGAAGACTGTTTTCTACTGATGCATCGCTTCCTTAGGATAAAAATGCGTACTTCTGATGTATCTTTAAATCTATTCTGGGCTTCGGTCTCTACTTTCTTTCTTGTCACAATTTTAACAGTTCATCAAGATTCATCAAGATTCATGTACAAGTAAAGGGTCCGCGTTCAAGGGAGGAACAGATTTTTTCTTTCTGCAAACACACAGGCTGTGTTGTGCTTAGTGTAAGAGTTGGTATGTTTGCAGTACCACTGCAGTGTAATCATCAGATATCAACATTGTGCCTTTTTGATAATCTTTGCACATGTAGATGCTTGGAACCTTCATGAATGCTTGGAGAAAGACTGTCAATAACAGATGCATGCTCTTAGAAAACAAGGCAGTTTCTACTACTTCTGCATTTCAGCTGCTGACAGTATGAGTTCAGACACCAGCTTCATTTTAATACTAAAACCAGACTGAAAAACACTGAAGTTTTGGTCTCAAAATCCAAATTTTTAAACCAACATACATTTAAATATTTAACACCTCACTGGTACAAAATCTGAGCATTAAGTCTTTTTTCCAGTTTATGCAATAATGTTCAGCATTTAATTACCTTATTATTGACCCACACACTTGGTTACTGTCAGTCATCCACTAAAGCTGAGAGCAAGGCCACATGAGTCACTCTGGTGATTAATAATATTTCAGTGTTCCCAAACAAGGGATTTCATGTCATGGACATGATTTTCCTGGATGCATTCAGAAGAGAGATATTTATGTCTCTGGATCTATCTATCTACTCGTTTTGAAATTGGAGTGGCTGAAACGAGGAAAAATCCAGTCTTGCTCAGTCCTGTATAATATTCAAAAGTGCTTCATGTGTAATGGTTGCAGTGTTATATATAGAAGGAGAATTTTTTTGTGTTTTCAAGTATTTTCAGTAACTTAAGTCTAGCTGTTTGTCTCTGTGAATGGACGTGACATTTGATAAATCCAACACTAATTCATATTGAAAAATCTAAAAACATTGTCATTGCAGTTGTATCATTTATACTTACTGATCCATCACAAAGAGGTTTTGTTGCAAACAAGTCATCTTGTCTGGAAGAGGGATGCTGGGGCACCTCCCAGTATCCAGACTGGGAGTGTCTGGTTGTCTGTCTCCCCAGTACAGCCTGACAGGCTCAGCCTGGAGAGATGACAGAGCTGTCACATTGTAGGCCCATCACCTGCAGGTTCAGGTGTGGGGATGGAGATCATAGACTGCTGGGCCGTAGTTGTGGATCTTGGTTGCTGATTTCCTACAGCTTGACTAATCCTTGAAACATCGGGCACAACTTTGCTGGATGGAAAGGAGCAGGAGTTGGTGCAGAAGGTGGAGTGTTAATGGCTTCAACTTATCACTCAGCACTGCACCAGTTCAGATACCAAACTCTTAGAGAAGGTCTAGACTCTTGCCTGTTTTGGAATTGCCCAGGGGAGAGGCAAAAAATCTGACTGTTGATGCGCATATGACTCTTAATCAAGGCTCTCGGCAGGACCTGGGACCAACTGGGGAATCTGAAGTTCTACTGAGGGATTTTCAAAAGATAGCAAGTACGAGGGCGCCAGGTGTGGATGAGATTCCTCCCTAAGATACTGAGAGCTCTGGACATTGTGGGGTGGTCTTGGCTAAATCCCCTCATCAGTGATGAGTAAAGGGCTGGGACAGTGCCAGGGGATTGGAGAGGGAGACTGGGGTGTTGGATCCCGTTTCTAAAATGGGGGACTGGAGGCTGTGCTCCAATTACTTGGGTAACACACTTCTTGGTCTCCTGGGGAAAGTTTATTCTAGGGCAAAGGATGCTACAGCCAGTTTTCAGATACAGGAAGAATGATTTAGATTTTTTCCTAACTGTGGGACTATGGACTAACTCTTTACACTTGCAAGGCTTGAACAGAGGGCATAGAAGTTTGCTTACATGTGTTTTGTGGATCTGTAGTATGCTTGGTTCTGGTACCAAGATGGATCTTGAGATTTGTTGGCAGTTTGGTATCAGCAACGTACCGAACCAAGCTTTTGATTTACATGTCGATATGTTCCTACCCCAATTGTCATCACAAGCAATGGATAGTGACAGAAAGACTCAAATAGCAGAAACAATGAGTTTTCCTGGAGGCTGGGTTCAACCCAAGGGATCAGGTCAGATTCCTCGACACATAGTGGAGGCTTAAAAATAGCAGTTGTTCCTTAACACTAAAAAAAAAACTAATAATGCTGGTCAGACATTTGATGGGATGTATCATTGACATTTCACTTCAGAGGCCTTCTGGGTGTGTCCAACCAGGAGGAGGCTTCAGGGCAGACCCAGAACTTGCCAGAGGGATTATACACCCCATTTAGCCTGGAAACACCTTGATTTCCTGAGGGTGGAGCTTGAAAACATTGCTGGGGAGAGGAATGTGGGAGAGCTTGCCTAGACTGCTGCTTTCGCAACCAAACCTGGATTTAACTGAAGAAAACGGATGGATGGAAAATTTACTTAATGAGCCAAAGACATCCTGCTGTAACCCACTGTATATGATAATGGCTGAAATAAGACCTGTGTTCTTTAACAGTAATGTTTATGCAGGTGGTGCCCATTTTCATACAAAACCTGTGTAGTTCAGTGTCAATGCTCAGCATCTTCGGTTCAAAGGTGTCCTTGTGTGTCAGCTGTTTATTCATGGTGGTCATGACATTAGGATTCGAAAAGAAGTTCAACTTTTGATACACCCGCACACTCACTAATGTCACGTTGGCATTGAGAAGATGCTATGGCTACCTTTGAGACTTGTCTCTTTCTTGCTTATGAATAATGAGTTAAAATATGTCCCTGTGTCCCTCCTGATTCAACCATTGTTTTTTCTTTAAGATGGTAAAAAAGTAAAATTCTGTAAAATGCCTGAGGAAGACTGCTGCTTTTTGAATACAAAACAAACGTATTCTTCTTCCTCTGAGAAAATTACACTAGATCTGTTGGGTGTTTTAGAAAAATAGAATTGCAGTCTGTAAGAAAACAAAGACAATGTCCTTTCATTGGACATAATTTATTCGTTTATTTTAGCAAGAGTCCTTTGGGTAGTTATTGATAAATGAAGTGCTCTGTTAATCGAGTGAGACTCACAAAAGGAGCATGGAGATATTCTGAATGAATTCTCAAAAAGGTCAAATGATTTATATTATTTCTTGTAGATGTTTCACTAATATTGAGGATTTGAAAGACTGATGATATCAGCAGGACATAAGAGTTTGACAAATTGCATTGAAGGAGAAATCCATCACATTAATGTAATACCATACAACAAAATAATGTAATATGAAAAAACTTTTTTTTTTACGCTTTCAAGTAAATTTTCCACATTGTTAGGTTAAATAAGCGTAACACAGTCCTTAAACAGATTCAGACTTTGTTTGATATTTGACTTTAAACAGAACAAAACAAAAAAACAAACAAATAACACAGATATGACTTTACAGGAAAGTGACCCAGATTATTACATCAGCTTTTAGCATGACTGCAGTGAAAATGAACAATCATCCCATCATCACTGATAACATTACATCATTAAACCTTCTGGGATCTCTCTAAAGCAAACCAAACTCTGTTTTTGGGTCAGCATTTATTTCTAACTCTAAATGGTAGCAGTTTGGTGATTGCTGAACTGAAAAGTGGTTAAGATTTTGTCATACTTCTCTTTACAAGAAACACATTTAATGTTAATAGTTGTGTGTTTTTATCGGTGTTGGAGACGACAGTGCTAAAACTGACAGCCTTACCAGCACCATTATTGTTATTCAGTAATGGGTATTAATCGCTATTTCTATCAAGACTTTATAACTGATCACAATGTTAGTGTTACTGACGGTTATATGCAGTGTGTTACTATGTACAGATATCTAACAGCTGTTATCCACCCTGGCTCCCTCAGCAGTAAATGTATTTTGAGATATCAAAAATTTGAATTCTTTACATATTGAATCCCTTATAAAGGAGTAACTCCATAACTCAATAACTTTTTTTGATAAAGTAATGAGTAACTATAAGTAATTAATTTTCTTAAGTATTTTGCTCAACAATGGTTTTCATAGCTTTGTATATGAACTAATAAGGATCCAAACTTATCAAATCCTCCTATTACGTCACCTATTTGTTGTGTCCCATTGTTTCATGGGCAGGAATGTAATTTTAAGCCATAGTTTTATATGAGGAATGTTTAGGGTGATTCATGTTGGAATCATCTGTAAAAGAAACAGAAGCTGTTTTCCCTTGGTTTGCTTGTACACATGGACACAGAAATCGTTCCATGACAAGGAACAAAACAAGTGAGCCTGTAATCACTGCAAGAGGCGTTCTGTGCTGTGTCATTTCCATTTGATCAATTCACCTATGCTAAGTCCCGCCAATCACGGTGCCTATAACCTTTTAATACATTTGTACATTCTCTGCCCGTACGTCCATTGATAATTTGCAGAAGGTTGGTTTTCATTTGGTTTTATGAGGTTTTCTGAGATTCTGAATTTAAAAATGAGAGGCTGGGCAACAGGTTTTTTTATGTTTTTGTTTTTTTTACCATTTTATAAGCCACATCTCAACGGACAAAAGTGTCTTTTATAGGATAAAGTTGTGTGGTAGACTACAACATCAACAAGTGAATGAAATTAATCAGGAGGCCTACATCTGTTCTAAGGAAGCTGACATCGTTGTGATGATGATTCAGCATAAACACCATAGCACCAAACTAACAGAGACACTCTTGGTAAAGATGGTAAAAAAAAGCTGGTATATTTTCCTCGCGATCAGTGCTGATCCTCTATCTTGTTGACTAAGATAGTGATGACAATGAAATGTGGTTTAGCATGTTTGATCACGTTGGGATCTGTAAATTTTGGCTTGTTACCGAAGCGTTTTATTGATACTCTGAACAATAAAATGATCAATAAATCCTTCCAACACATAGTTTAGACCCTTTGGTGACTTCTGGATGATGCGTGATCTTTCTTTCTCCAAAAATCATCAATAGCATCTTGTGAAATGTGTCCTACTGTGTTGCCTGCCATAGCATCTGTCACTGAATGATGGATATTTGTGTGGATAAGCAGAGGGGGCGCGGCTTAGCCATAGGTCAATTCCCGTCCCTTCCCCTGTGCAGACAGTATGGTGACCATTAAGTGTGAGAAGTGTCTGTTCTAAACTCAACTTTTTGAACTGTTTTGAGCTGAGAAATCAAAGAGCATTTTCTCATACTGTCAGTGTGAACACACAAATGCAACCAAAACAGTAAGCGTAGAGGTGTGCGATTTGGGACACTGCACAGGACTTGCTTTTAAAACAATTTACACTACATCTTAAAGGTACCACAGGAATAACAATAAACTAACAGGACTTCCTGTCTCCTTACAACCCAACATCATTGGAACAGTTTCAACACCACTGGGCTTGTGAACCTCTGCTTGGCTATTTTCATCTCGACCCGACTTTTGCCAAGTGGATCTTCTGTTAGAAATTGGGCCTTTGTGCAACATGTTATTGGCAGGATGCTGAAAGTTCACTTATTGTTAAATACATCTGCATTGATGCTGTCTGACTGAGTCACATCTTCATGACCAGAGCTTTCTGCCAGGAGAAGATGTCATCAGATGGCAGGTTGACAGTGGTGGCTGATCACAGCCCATCTCCTTCTGGTCCTCAGCTTAACTCCTCTCTTCTAATCCCAAACCAGCAAGACGCTCTTTCTACTGCCCCCCCTACTGGAAGCTGCCTTCCTTTACCTTCCTAATTCCACTGCTGTGAGCATCTTTCACAGAGACTGTGCTGGGAAACCCCTACCTCAAACTCGACTGGGAATAGCCAGGTCTGCCACCCTTTGAACCTAAGGTCCTGATAGTTGGTGGCTTCCCCTTCATAGACCTCCTTGCATCCATCTTCCCTCGGGACCGTCAGCTCTATCAGGGTGATCTACCTTGCCTCTTCGGACCAGTAGACCACAGCCTGCCTGAGCGGTGTTTGCACAACCTGGGGGAAGGGTGGTTTCCCACCCAGGTTCACCCTCATCTCTCAGCATTGTGCTTCATAGTGCTTCATCACTTTTTCATCTTCTGATTCACAGAGCTTGTAAACTTCTGTATTTTTTGCTAAAGCTGTCCAACACTTGGAAAATTTGCTCATGGCCCACACATCAATGAGGCATTAGACCTCCTCGCTGCTCCAAGTCAACCAACGACTCATTTTGTTGGTAGGTTAACTGGCTATCATTGGCATTTTGAAGCTGGCTTCCCACAGTGCAAAGTGTGACCATTACTCATGGCTATTGTTTACCTACGCAGTGGGAAAAAGAGACTTTGATTTAATAATGGAAGGACAGCTCTGCAGTAGTGGTGCTACTGATTTGCATCGATGCAGTGAGGGCACAAAATGACCAAAGTGAAAATACAACAATTGATATTTATTCATCTGAAGACAGGTTTTATCACAAGAAGCAGGTTTACAACAACGGCAGCTGTAATCCTACATCCTCAAAACACCAATGTGAGACGCTGCCATTGGCAGAACCAGAGAGTACAATGCACAACCTGGTTATGGCACACATCCAGTTTGTTAAAATGAATGCAAACACCTCATTAACACACATCCTGCAGGCTGTCCTTGATTCATTAGACACCAACAGTATACTAACACACATGTCTATGTGGTGGCTAAACCATTCTAGTTTACAAGCTATAAATACACTCACACCCTCCCCAGAAGAGTTATACATAACAAGTACAGAAATATCACTCATTTCAGGGAAAAAGATTAAATGTTTAGAGTGATGGATGAACAAATACATAATGAAGACATGGCTCAGGGGGAGATAGAAAGGAGCTAAAAGGTAGGGATTATAAATATCAACAGCAGTAAGTCAGTGGGGCAGGACAGAAGGCTGGAGGATGACGGATAGAGGGAGAGAGAAAAGTAATAATCTGTGAACATCTGGACATGCCATCACAGAGGTGGTGTTTTACTCTGATAAACATGTCCTCATGCAGTTCACACACACCATCAATTTTTCCATCCTCCTGCAGATATAACTTATTGTTATTATTGCATGGCCCAGAAAAAGATATGGTGTCCCTTTTTCCCACAGTCTGTCACTACTATTTATTGTTCTCACTTTCTTTCATTTGGTTGTTTTTCTTCAGCTTGTCTTTTCCTACATCACCCAGAACCCCTTTCACCATCTCTTAAAAACATGCCTGGACTTATCCGGCCATTGTTTATACGTAGGTGTGAACAGCAGTAGTGATAGTGGAGGTGATAATGACAGTAACAGCAAGAGTTCTCCTGTGGAGGAAAGCGAGAGTGGTTGTGTTGTTTATTTATAACACAACATGTGTTTTTTTTTTTCGTAATGTGTTATCATCAACTAATGCCTCTTTTTCTTCTACACTGAAAGGTATGTGGTTTATTTTATTTATGGTACTTAATCTGATCTTCATTTTGGAATATGAGTTTTAGGTTTTCTCGTCTATCCTTACTATTCCTTTTATAGTTAGGTCAAAATTTATGCCAACTTGCATCCTAATCTCTAAAAGGCTTGAACATCCAATGGTTGTGTCAATTAAGTTAATTTAGCATTTAAGAGAAAATGTCATTTACCTTGTAACTATGTAAATTCTTATCGACATCAAAAAAAAAAAAAAGCCTGCTGTTCTTTGTTGGTTGACCTGACCTCTCATTGTGAAACTCGCCATGGGAAATCAAAAGTTAATGCTGTTTCAGCAGCATCTCATCATGCTGCACACTGACCCAGTGACTGCTGCAGTTAGTGGTTCAAATGGTCACATGGAAACTGTCAGAGTTGTCACTGTTGGTCTGATTTGCTTTTGTAGGCCACACAAAGAGGTATCAGTATTAATCTAAGTGCCACAACCATAACCAGTTTCATAACCAATAAAGAGCTCTTTGTTTTCCTTACCAGATAGACTGGTTTCCAGTGTAAAAACAATGTGGTTCATGTGAAAGCTTAAAAGTGCTTCCTGAGCTATCCTGTGAATAAGTGTGTTAATGCCCACAATTATGAAAAATGTTGTAGAGCAAATAATTTTGTTGTCAAAAGCTGACTGAGTCTCTCAGTCAGTGTGCGACATACTGGGGTGTAGTGGTGTCTGAGACCCCTTAACTGTCACAAGAGAATGTCTAAAAGCCTCAACTGTAAGGTTTGGGGGGGGATCTTGAGAAGGATTTCGAATGTGATTTTTTCACTTGCGACTACAACTACAAAGTTCATCGTAATGAATTTATTCACACGCAAGACTACAAAAGAATGTTGTGTGTGCTAAAGCTCCAAGCATGTGTGTGTGTGTGTGTGTGTGTGTGTGTGTGTGTGTGTGTGTGTGTGTGTGTGTGTGTGTGTGTGTGTGTGTGTGTGTGTGTGTGTGTAAGCCTGCACGAGAGGGAAGCACAACGTTGTATTTGGTTGCAGAGCAGAGTTGTTCCAGGGTCCTGTAGCTGTGTGCAGCTTTGCTGTTAATGATGCTGGACTGGGTGAGGTGTGTTTAAAGTGCATGTATGCAGTACTTGTGGTCTTGTATACTGCATTCTGTGTAAGACCTCAGCCTAATACTGGAGCACTAGTTAGGATGGACCCCCAGATTACAGCTTGGTATTTAGCGCACTGCTCTAAGTGCTTACTATTCACCACCAAAACTTTCACACAAAAACACCTAATGCATGTCAAACAATAAATTTGTTAGAAAGCCTGAAAATATTTGGACTGGCTCACAAAATGAGGCCAAACTAGTCTGAGCAAACTATGTGGGCCCCTACTTGATAAAATCAATGTTTGCAAGCATAACATAGCATCTGTGAGTCTCACAGGCCAAGCCACAAAAACAACTTTTTACTATCTCCTCATAACTTGTCAGTCATTCTGGCTCATTTTGTACTCCCTGCATACTTGCATATCCTAGTCTCAACTCTACTGTCTACTGTCGTCTCGTGTCACAGTTTGAAATGACAGTGTGACAGTGAGCAAGCATGCACAACAGTGCAGTGTCTTTAGGTGAAGCAAACAGAAATCAGACAGTTTTTATTCAGATGTTACAACCTGTGCTGATTTTTTTCTGAATCGATACACTGAAATATGAAAGTCCTGAATTGTGAAAAATACTGAAGTTTATCTAAAAAAAGGACAAAAATGATATTGCAGCAATGGTACACTGCATAAAACTGAGAGACTTCAACAAGGCCTCTGTTGGCAGCTTCAACCTTCAACCTTTAAAAAAGCTCTGAAAAAGTCTGCAACCCATTTTTCAGTGAATGTTCAATTAGTTATCAACTTAAGGAAATCAGTGAATATCTTCCAAATCGTGTTTTCTTGCCTCAGTTCGTGACCGATAGCTGTTGCTCAGACACTTCCAACTTGAGAATTACACCACTGAGTCATGGAGTCAGAAATAGATGAACAAATTGCCTCTTAAGCAATTTGTCCTGCTTATCTGAGAGCTGTATTTTCTTTGAGCTCACACAGCTGAAGCAACAAGACGGCAATGTTTGAACATCTTCTGGAGGGAATAAACAAATAATTAAACATCTCTGAAAAACTTAATTTTAATATCACCTCATCAAAATCTCTGAGGCCTTAATAAATATTTGTTCAGGTTTTGTTATGATCTTCCTCCATCACAGGAAGTCAGACTGGGCTTGAAAGCTGGCAGACATAAGGGCCATGGCGAGAACTGATGGCAATCAGTTGTCGCAGTTAATCTGATGAGAACATGGTGTGAAAGGATCAGAGGGACTGATTAGTACAATTGGTCACATTCTGTTAACATCATATGCATATCACTTGCAATAACTGTCCATTTTCTCTCATGTGTGTGTTCAAGTGCATGTGTCTGCATCCGCTACATTTGTTGATCCAAAATGAAAAATGTTTTAAGCAGGCCAAAGTCATCACCACAAGTTTTTATAATCATTAAACTCTGAGTTATTTTTCTTTGTGTCTTCTTCTTGCCGTGAACCTATGAATCTCTGCATTTGTCTTGTTTTCTTTATTTCTTGTTTGGTTCTGTCCTGGCTCTGATAAATGATAGGTTAATGAGTATGTTCAGTAAAGGCCTTGAACGCCTGCTCCTCTCACATGGGTACACACACCCACCAACCCAAGCGCAAAACACACAGACACATACACTGCACTAATTGTTTCCCTTTGGACACAAACAGAGTTGTGTTCAGATCAATCACTGAGCAGAGACAAGCGCAGCTCTGATGGACACAGAGAGCTCTGTGGTACGAGGAAATGGGAGCAAAGTGAAACAGAGATTGAGCCACTGATGGAAACCTGAAGTGATAGGAGGAGATGCTCAGATCTCATCTGACCCAGAACAGAAAGCTGAGCCATACTGGTCCACGTGGTGTCAGAGTTACTGTGCATGGATGTGGAACAACTTTTTAAGATGATGGCTGACAAGTGCACACACCCTGAGGTGGCTCAAACAGTTTCTGTTTGAAATATGATACCACTACTAAATATCAGCTGCAGAAAGCTGAAACATTTACAGCAGTAACATTACAAATACACAACATGGTGCTACTGTGTCTGAGGGGCTGTTAACATGACAGCGGTTTTAGGCTGAAACACTAGGGTTTTGTTGCGTTTCAGCCTCGCGTTTACACAGAAATGGCATTTCAGCCAAAATAAAACGCAAACTTTTGAAAACTGCCTCTAGAGTGGGATTTTTCTGAAACACTGCCGACATCGTTGCCGTTCACTGTGTTTTAGCATTTTCAGACAAAACGTTGTTGTGTAAACGGGGCCTGAGTGATCTTAATTCAGAGAGATAGTTGGCAAATGTTCAGAAGATGAGAATTCAAAGGTAGACTCAATTAAATACAATCAAAGGTCACAGGAAGGCACAATTTACGTTGAAAAACTCTTTCAGTTTTTAGAGCCATGATTGTTAATGTCCAGACTATGCCTTTTGCAGGGAAGACCTTGAAATCAGGGTGATGCAAAATCAGATTCTGCATGAATAACAAAACATGGCTCTTTAGTAGAAGGGTACAGGCACTTAACTGGCCTGCTTGCCACCCCAAAAGGTAACCCACATTGTGAAAATAAAATCACAAATAATGATGACTATGACAAAAAAAGAGCTTCTAAACTGCTTCTGAAATTCAATATTAGGAAAGGATAAGTAAGGAAGGAAGGAGAAGGAATAGAGACAAAACACAATCTTAAAGCTCTAGAATTATATATATATATATATATATATATATATATATATATATATATATATCTTTCTGACTCCACACTCCTGCTCTTTCTCCTGCTTAATCTTCAGTCAACAACTGTCCTCAATTTGTCCCCAGCATTTCGCCTCTCACAGTGTCCCTGTTGCAAATTTGTATAATAAAAAAATGAACATTATTCGAGACAATTTTCACAAAAGTTTATTTGACAAGAAATATAATTTTGAAGTCTGACACATTTTCATCTGTTGTAATAGAGAATCAGAATAGGTTCTGCAGACAGTCACCAGAGGTAGCTCTAACATTTCTGCCTGTGTTTGTGGTTTCTGTTGTTATGTTGCCGAGTTATTAAGTTTTTACCTTTAATCGTTGACATAAAGACACTGCCAGTTTCTTGCTAGCTCAGCTTAGCAGCTAACCTGTAAACAGTTGTTTGGTGGGCCTGATGGCTGGATCCTGTCACTTATGGAGACATATAGTTATACAATATTTCTGCTTTGGCTTCACATCAATGTGCAGACATAAGAGTTTAGTCACCCCTCTTATCTAACACCCAGTAGCAAAGTTGGTTGGTAGTTTTCTGCAGCTTTCTTTTTCTTGAACATTTCCAATGTGTACCATTTGCAATGTTCTTGTAAAGCTTCATAAAAAAATGTGTAAGCCATAAAACTGCTTGTCAATGACCCTGACTTGGTTTTCAATATATGAAATGAAGTCAGATGTTTCATAATGTTGTTAGTTCAAGAGGAAGGGTACTTCTGGGCTGTACAGCACCGAGTCATTCACTGCGGCCTTGTCTATTATATGGAGGAGACACATAAAAGAAATACTGACTTTCAGTGGATCTCACAGCAACTGCTACTTCAAAGATTTGCTTCAAGTCACCATTTACTCAGACTGCTTAGTTCCTGAAACCAAATGAATCCTCCTGTTACAAAGTCTAAGCTAACAAGAACACAGAGGCTTCTATTGGCAGGGCTAATAAAGGAGTGACACTGAACAGGTATTGCAGGCTTGGAGTGCTAATCAGGAGGTTTCAGGTTTCATTGCCTGGAAAAAAAAGCTGACCGCACAATGGCATCACTTTGGAGCGGACATTACAGCACGTGAAATGTTGACTCAGATGCAGGAACGCAGAGCAGGTGGTGAGGTAAACAGGAGTAGTGTTTCTGGATGATGTAAATAGTGTAGTATCAGTGACCCGCCTTACCAGCAGGCATGATGTCACCTTGTTCAATGTGTGATAAGACCAAATGCCTCCTGAGTTCTTGGCTACTTTGCTCTTTTTTGATCAGTATTTCTAACTTTCTGTTATCTTTTGAATTAATGGTATAACTTTTGATACCAATGCTGTAATATACACACTTTTCAAACTGGGGTAGCTAACTTTTTACAGTCTGTAAGCATATTTCAGTGGGACAATATTTGCTTTCTTCTGTATTTTCCCCTTTTGTTCAAGCATTTGACTCTTCACCTCACATTTTTCAAATCAGCGCATTCATCTAGCTCATATTTTTCTGTATCTTGTGTGCTTTATCCATCCCTTTGTCTCACATTTTCCCATCAGTTCATGTTATCTTTTAGCCTCCAGAACCATAAGTCCATGAGCTCTCCCTTCTAAGACATGCCGGCATGCCATCATGCATGCATACATAAACTAACATGCTTATATAGACTACCAGATTCCTTCCACACACTGGTGCACAGAGGAATAACTATGCACATGCATGCACAAACGGAGACAATGGTTGTCTGATGAAGGGACAATAGCGCCTGTGTGAGCTTTGCTTTGCGAGCTTTGCTGTGCCTGTCTCTGTGGGAATTTAATGGATCCCACTTCAGTCGTATTCTCAGACAGAAAAGCTCCAGAGCAGATTTTACATCTTCTGTCAGCCAAAACAACTTAACTTACAAAGTCCTTTCTTTGGAAGCAGGTGAACTTTGCGCACACACACACACACACACACACACACACACACACACACACACACACACACACACACACACACACACACACACACACACACACACACACACACACACACACACACACACACCTCTGAGATAAAAATTTTATTGTTAAGTCGATAAGAAGTACACGTACACAGGCTGTCCCTCTTTCATTTTATACCTCTGTTTCTCTGACTTTCTTATCAGCTGAAGAACACACACCTTGGTAATAGTTCTCACAATAAAGGTTTGCCATGACCTGGAGCACGTATGCTGCACATGTGACTCAGCCTTACAATTTATCACGTTACCCTAAGTGTGCAGCGTGTGATTTTTCATGTACTTGCTCACTTACATTCATCAGTCTTGCAGTGATACATTTCATTTTCTCTCCTCTTTTGTCTGTTTGCAGCTGCGCCTGTTGTTGTCAAGGTTACCAGAACTGACTGGCCAGTGGAAAGCAGAACATAATTACCAACCAGCACCCTACACTTTCTCCCATTCTCCACCCAACATCCGTCCTTCTCTCTCTGTATAACACCCTGAATCCCTCTTCGAAGGCTTGACAGGAGCAAGAAAATGTTCCCTTTTGATAGATATACAAGACAGAGTGCTTACTTGTCTGCTCTTACTGTCACTCAAGCATGTGTCAATTAAATCCAGTCCATCTGAATCTGTCTGATCCTTCTGACCCCTCCAGAGACCAAGCAGTCCAATCCAGGTTCAGACTCTCATTCCTGTAGACCCCAGTGGATGGAGTTGTGCATTTAGGACAGAGAAAAACAGGGCTGATGTCTAGGAAACACTGCCCTTAATACTGTTTGTCCTCTGTGCATCTTTTCTCTTAATTCATCCATGTGAATGCGCAGCCTTCATCTTCTCCAACAGCTGTAATCATACTGCACTAATGGCAGGGGACCAGGATCTGTTAAGCTTCACTAGGTGTCTGTGATGTCGTGTCATAAGTAAGGCTTAGCCTACTGTTAGCTGTCTGAAAGTATGGACAGTATAATGTAGGTCAGGGCAGTCCCCTTGGGTGGACACTGCCAAGTTGGACATATTGTTCGAATCCACACGCCCCTGTGTTTTTCCATGAAATGTTTCCTTTTACTGGGTCAAGCAGACGAAATGAGAGATTCTGGTCTCACTGAGACTCCCGTGTGTTCACACATGAGGTCATTCCCTCCAGCCAAGTCAACACCAACCCTAATAAAACTTTAACAGTACCAACAAGAACACAGATGTAGATCAACAAGAGTCAAACACTTCATGGCTTGACATTACAGAACACACACCCCTCCCAAACACTCAAACACACCACCCAGGCCCCGGAGAGCAGACACGTCCAGAACTCTGTCTGCACAGGGTGTGCACTGTGCTCTCAGTGACACTGTGTTTGAACTGAACCAACCAATTTCTCCATGTAAACATAATCAGTTTTTGCTATAAGGGTTGGCTCCAGCTTTCAAACAACAGCTGTCCTTGTAGTTTCTTCTGCTGTCTTGCTGTAAGCCATTCAAATTCACGTGGCTGAGCAGCAGTTGTTGTCTTGTTTGACTTAATTCAACCTCCTCTGACAGCCCTGCAGGTGTCTTTGTCCTTCATCAATTCAGTCACAGCTCTTCTTGACCAGCCTTGTTTCCTCCCATCTGAGACACCCACAGGTACATCTCAACAAATGAGAATAAAATGAAAAAGTTCAGAAATTTCCATCAGTTATTCAAGAAAGTGACTTATTAAACTGAAACGTCTCAAGCCTTTGCTATTTCAGTTTGAATGATTATGGACCAACACATTTTAAAATAATAAATGTTTCATTTAAAGTTTGAGGGAATGACTTCTCAAACAGAATAAATATATATCTTATCTTTCTCTTTTTTAGCTCAGTACAAGTAATCGCAATCATGGAGAAGACTGATAGACTGTTGTCTCGAGGACATTTATGGACACCTCCTTCAGGCAGGGCGAGCCACAGAGACAAAGCAAGCCTACTTGTAAAGTTTGAAGTTTACATCTACTAAAGCTCCACTTATAGAGCAATTCAGAGTGTTGTTGCTAAAAAGGCTGGCTGTATGCAGAGTGTGGCAGTGGTGCATACTAATGCAAAGCTGACACCAATATGAAGATGTGGTGAAGTTAGAAGTATCTTAACTTGGCTGAGAAATAAAAGAGCAGAACAGTTTCTCAGAGGTTCAAAGTCCTTTTTTAATGCAAAGAAATTTTACATTTAAATCAAGGTCCAAGAGTGCCATGGTACAGAATCAGTTATAATAGAAGTGCAATAGGCAGTTTTCACAGTCTGTGATGATTTAGGGTGCTGGGTTATTCTGCTGCTGAGTCATCAGTCCAAAGCAAACAGCAACCTCTGGTCTAAATATATGAGGCAATGTAGAAGTGCTAAAATCTGCATTTCATCAAGTGTCCGCTTGAAGCCGGGTCCTGAAGTACCCAAAACCAGGTACATACTAAGCAAAAAAAAAGAAAAAACTTTTTCACAGCAGAAATAAACCTGTTTACAGCCTGATACAAAAGAAGTCTCAAGTCTGAATAGTTAAATTCTCTATTGGTTCACACTGTAAGAGGGGGAATTTTGGTCTAACTCAGCAGTTTAGAAGATATTAAGATGATAAGTTTACCCAATCAGAGGCTCAGCTCAGCTGATTGACAGGTGGGTGCCCTATAGCTGTCAGTATGGCAGCTCAAAGCCTGCCCCATTTTCAATAGTGCCTCTTCTGATGAGCTACTTCAAAACTCTGTTTCAGAAACAAACTGGTGATGTCACAGAAGCTATGTCCATTTCAGTGGCAGTTGCTGCTCAGTCAAGGAGGGGCAGCTCATTTTTTTCTGGCCAACATCATAATTTTTTAAATTAATTTAAACGTTAATTCTACCCTTCATGCCAGCTTGCTATTAGCTGGAGCTGCTACGTAAGACTACGACAGGCTGTAAGTGTGAATGACAGGGGGAGAACCTGTAGCTGTAGCTGTAGCTGCTTATTGATGAAAAGAGAGAGAATCTTTGAAACAACGCTCATTGTTTTTTGAGAAAAGTAAACTCACTGGGGATCAATAAAGCCTCCGGATCTGTCCAGAACAACCGACTATAAAACTGAGAAGTTGCTTTGAAAAGGGATTCGGTCTCAGACAAATCATCCAATCATCATGCAGAAGCCCAGCGTCCAGGCCAGCCCACTGCCTCATAGACAACCAGAGACGCTGAGCGTCCAATGGGCGGGACAAAGCCCAGCGTTCATCCAATGACCATCCAGTTTCCACAGTGGAACAACCCACTCTACACTTCCCCGCTGAAGTCAGAAGACGCTCAGCGTCCGACTGTTTTAAAGCGAGCTGAGATGCTGCGGGGATGAATGAGAAGGAGGTGGAGCCAGTTACCTGTGATAGGTAGCTGATTCTGAACAAAAGATGAAGGAATTCTAGCGCAAATTTTGTCAGTGAAATGTTCACACAGCAGTACATATCACCACTTTTTTTAAGGGACATTTTAGGGGAAGCTGAGCTTCCCTTGCAGTCTTAGAACAATCACCACTGGTCCATTTATTATACACTCTATGGTCCAAGTTAACAGGGTTGTCTTTCAGCGGATCCTGGAGCACTATGTGAATCCATCCTCTGACGACTTCAGTACTCAATTTACAGCAAGACACCTGCCCACAGCACCACAGTGCTTCTCCAAAGCGCTTGCTGACCATATCACTGTGCTTGAGTGGCTAGCTAACTGGCCTGACCTGCATCTTATAGAAAACCAATGGGGTAATTTCAACAGAAAGATGAGGAATACGCAGACACCTAATAAGGACAAACTGAAGAAGACCATCACAGGAACCTGAGCTTCAGTAATACCTCAGCAGTATTTTCACAAAGCTGCCCGACCAAATATCAGGTGCAAAAAATGAATCACAATGTTGAAGTTGGACACTTTTCTCCTTTTTTTTTATTGATCCTGGGAAATATTCCAACATTTTGTTGAGAAAACCTCTTGGGTCCAGTCTACAGACATCTACTGCCTTACTCTCTCCCCCCAGCACCCAAGAACTGCACAGTGACAGAGCTGTTTCTGTAACCCTCCAAAATAAATTTGCTTTATTGGGACAGAGATCAGGTTACGGCCTTCTTCACCCTCACCCCATCCCTCTGTCATCTCCTCCTTCTTTCTCTCTGTTTCTGCTTCTCTCATTTTAAACTCTTTTTTTCTTGCCTGTTTCAAAACGATATCCTCTCTTACCTATTTCCACTTCTCCAGTAAAAGTCCCCCTCGTGCTCATTTCCTGCTCTCTGGTTTCCCTGAGGACTGGTGTGCTGTAAAATGAATGGCATAATTAGAATTACACACTCTTAATTGGCTCTTTCCCAGCTCCATTCATAACAACTCTGTTTAAAATCACACCCCTCTCAGAGTAGGTATGTCTGAGTATGTGTGTCTGTGTGTGTCACTGGAGGCAAAAGTGTGAAATTAAGCTTGCCAAAATGCAGTAAAGGCACAGTGAGCTGTGGACATGTTAGTGTGTGTTCTCAGTGTTATGTGTGTGGAGTGTCCTCATTAGCCCATGTCCTCTAATGAGAGCCACGGGTGGTTTAACACCTCGGCCCTATAGACGGGGCCTGGAATGCTGGCTGATTGTAATTATGGCAGTCAGTCTGAGCGGACCATAGTGCATTAACTGCCCTCTCTTAGCTGCACTCTGTTCTGTAATTAGAAATGTAAGAGCTGACCTGGAGTGTAGCTTTGCCCATTCCTGTACTTGGTTTCAGCAGAGAGGCACAAGACAAACAGCTGGACAGGGAATTCAACTGGCAACTCTGTTGGCAGCCCACTGTGGTCAGGGATTAACTTCTAGTGTGGTCATGATGAAGTGGAGGCCACAAAAGAGGTGATGCAAACCTGCAGGGATCACTCTCGTGACCATGTGTGAGTGTGTTACAGAAGGAGAGAGTGGTGTGAGCACATGAGCACAGCCCTGAACCACAGTGAGCTCACCACAACCCAGGACTGCAATTAAGCTTTGTCCCAGAATAGTGAGAAAACAGTCTGCTTCTACACAGGCCATACAGCCTAAACAACACACACCATCTCAGTGTGAGCCACACTTCTTCACTCTGTTTAAACATTGAATAAAATACTACCTCAGATGCCCTTGCACAATCTGGAAATGCAGTTGAAGCTTGCTTATCAGAAACATACCTTGCAGAAAATGACAGCCTTAAAAGAGAGTGACTTAGGAGCTTTTTCATGCCGTCAGGGTTCAATGATTAATTAAATGTTCATATCTTTTACTGTGGTAATGAAATTTTAAGTTTTCTGTGTTGTACTTCTTTTAATTTTCAGCTCCCAAAGCAAGGCAGTGCTGAGTGGAGACCGGCAATTTGGAAACAGAGATTTTATTGAAATCCTTGTCAGTGTTTCATGGTGGATCACTTCTTAAAACTAAACACTGTTCTCTCAGTTGTTTTAGAAATCTATCAGGACAGCAAAACCAAAAGGTAGGGTCTGCAGGAACTTTGGTTAATTGTTGATAAACACAAGACTCGTAGTCAACACCGCCTAAGCTGAGACCAAGACCAGAGGGTACCAAGACCAAGCAAAGACCAAGACTAAGACCGAGAAAGACAAAGTCAAGCCCAAGACTTGGTCAAAGCGAGACTGAGACCAGGAAAAAAAAAAAGGACAACAGTGGGAGTTAACATTACAGCATAATCTGCATGAGTTGTAGAACCAAAGCACCACCCTGGGGTTCAGCTGCACAGTATGAATATTAGATTGTATTATTTCCAGACACAAAAGTACAGAGACAGTGCATGTCTTGAGAACTGTGAGTCAATGTGCCAGTTGGGGTCTGGCTGCGCCCCAGTTCTGGCAGAAGGAATATATGCAACAATTCTATTTTTGCCAGATGCCTGAGCAGTGACGTGCTAATTTAACAAAAAGCAAAGGAAGGAAGTTGTGCACTGACACCACCCAAAAATGCCAAGTGACTTTTTAAAATAAAACACACTGTGTCAAAACTAGATCGTGTTCAACGTATTTAACAAGGTAATTCATTTATCGACAGTTAGGTAGAGCTACAGTTTGAAACATGTCAGCAAGCAAATTTTGTCAGTCTGTACAATAGTTTAGTAGCCAGCTACATTTAGCTCTCTCACAGCTCATCTACCAACTCCAACCTCACCAAGCAGAGCTAACATAACCTCACTCTTCATCTCATCGATAGACTCTCAAGTTTGAACAGACCATCGCAGAATAACTGCTGCATGTGGGTTGGAATTAACATTATCTCAAACAGTTGAGCTTTTCTGGTAGTTTCCGGTCACGACTTCCTGTCCCGCTTGATCTTTCCTTCGTTAAATTTATGCATCACAGCTCCACACCTGTCAAAAATGGGATGGCTGTGTGTTACCTGCAACGTAACAGAGCAGCCACTCAGACGGACTACTACAGAACAGATACTGTGCAAGTTGACACATTGATTTGAATGAAACCTATTTGATCTGTTTGCCGTCACTGAACAGAGATGTGCTGCAGAAGCATTTGGTGTATTTTAGCTGTGATTTTGTTTATGTTTCCGCAGCCGATGGTGCTTCCTTGTGTTAGGCACGTGCCAATAGCCGCATCAGTTACACAATAGTATCACAATGTACCCGCTGATAAATCTAATAAAGACGAAAATAGTGACATGATGAACAAAAAGCAACAATGAAAGACATCCAGCAATTCCCCTTCTCTGGGATTTCCATGTGGCTCTTGGTTACTAAGCACAATCAAGCTTTGTTTAAAAGGAGGAGGAGAAATGCCGCTATCCTTGCACCGTATATTACGTTTTTTTTTTTTCAACCAATCAACAGTCTGCAGTGCTGTAGCTCCACCTTCTGGGGTTGGATCGGTTTAGTTTGGCAGCCTAACGGAAGGGTCCCAAAAAGTGGGACGGTTCATCTCAGCTAAATGGGGATCTGCCCTGGGATTAGTCAGTGGAAACGCGCACTGTACCAAGACGAACTGAACTGACTGCTTGGCGAAAACAGGGCTTTGTCTGATTGTGCTGCAGAACTCACGAACTAAAAGCTCACGAAGAAAACAATCAGGAAATGCAGCTGAAGTGTCCTCAGGGAATGCATTGAAAAAATGCAGTTGTACACTTGACTGAGCTGATGTGCACACACACTCACAAACATAAGATGTGATTGGCAACGTTACTGACGCTAACCCAGCTAAATGTACTATCCAATAATGGGATTAGATCCATGATTCCATGGACAGGAAGTGGAAACGTGTAGAGAAAAGAGCCCCACATGCACAGTGAAATCACCACGTGGAGATGCTACAGAATTCACTCCAATGATAAATGTCTCCTCTTAATCTTTGCAGATTGATTAAATGCAGATGTGAGGCATTAGAGATAAAGTCCTGCATAGATCACATGTCAAACATCAAAGTTGAAGAGAAATGATTTATAGCACTTCAATGCTTCCTTTAACCTTAAGCCTGTTATAGCCAGACAAACTGTGCCTCTTCCTCATACCTCATCCCTCGTGCAGACGTGGACACAGTAATAGGATTGCTTTTAATCGTATGAGAGTAACAATAGAGACTTTGAAGGGTAATCCTGTCCAGTACTGTTCTTTGTGTAACCCCTGACCTGCCCTTTAAATGCCTCTCAAACTAACCTGCCCTCACACAGGAGGCCCGTATTAGATTACATGCTTCCGTTGTATGGACATTATTGGCAGGACAAAGATTGGCTTAGTTAAAGTATTTGTACACTTTAAAGGTTCAAAGGATCCTTGTGGTGTAGTTTGCTGTCAAATTCAGATCTACACCCAAATTTTGCACCTGCCAGAAACAGTGAAGATGACACTGACATTCATTTGGATGCAACCTAATGTAAATAGTAGTGAGGAAAGGCAAATATGATGGCAAGTTTAATTTTTTATCCAACTTTGATTCTGTTTGAAGGTCATCTCCAATTAAACTGCCTTTGTTAAAAATCAAAGTGTACGTGTTCATGTAAAATTTATGACGGCGAACCAGATCAATTTTGACTTGCATCTAAGATGCCTTGGTGGTGAGCATATTCCCCATATGACAGCTGTATAAAAGCCCACATTAGAAAAGAACATTTTACTTGAATGACTAGTGTCCCAGATGAAAAGACTCCTCCAAAAGAACCTCCCATCCCTGCGTCTGAATGATCCCAAAAACATCCCTCACATCCCCATGAGCCTCTTTCCGTGCAGGATCAATGTGTGTTTGTGCGTGAGTCTAACTTAATCAGAGTATTTTATTCCATTAGTCCTTTCTGGTAGAGGACACCATCTGTTAGCTGTTAGGGGCTTGGGAGGAGACCACTGCCTCAACTGACTTATCTTGCACTGCCTGTTTTGACTCTCCCAATAACCTCCAAAATCTGACCCGACCTTCCCTGTGCCTATCACCCGCTGTCATCAGAAAACCGGATGAACAACCTGACCATGTACACTTGGATCATTTCTGCACCCAAGACCTTATAATTCACTCAAGCCAAGCACGTGTGTGTCTGTGTGAGTGTGTGAGAGACAGAGAGCCACACACACACACACACACACACACACACACACACACACACACACACACACACACACACACACACACACACACACACACACAAAGAAAAAAACAGAAAGAGAGAAACTTCCCGACAAAAAGGTTTAGTATCATTGTAAAAAAATTTGGAGTCCACCAATGGTTTAAGCCTCTTTGAATATCACTGTCCTCATTTCTTCTTGATTTTATGGAATTCTGGGGACAAGACGGCTCTTGCTCCTTGCTGAGACACTTTGGTTCACTGTTGCAAGTCCCAAAAAAAGTTGCAAGCTTCTGTTTTTGATAAGGTGTGAGTAGGACTGAAGTTAAAGGTGCAAAGCTTTGCTTGTTGAATGTGAACCCCATTGATTTATGCTAGCTTGTAACTCCAGGTATGGATATCTGCCATATTAGGCTGGAGAAAAAAAATGCATGCAATACAGTAAGTGCCCAGCTGAGACTCATATAGACAAAACTCATCATCAGAACCACCAAAAATACAAATAAATGAGAAAAAGAAATGAATGTACTAGCAGTTATATTGTCACACAAGGGTATTTTTGCATTTTTGCATTTTCTGGGCTCACCTCATACTTTCTGTATGCAAACAGATCTGCCAATTTTCATATTTTTTTTAGTAACTGGTATAGTCACTGAAATTTGTGCATTTAACCCCTTGATGCCTGTTGTTGCATAGCGACATACCCTGTCAGGTCTTGATGCAGCTGAAATGACCTTTGTATCTCATTGTTACCCCTTGATTCATTTTGTACACAAACCAAAGATCGTATCAGATCCACTTTGTCACAGTATATTGGTCAGGGGATGAACTTCTCATGTCTATTTATATCATATAACTTACTTATAACTATTTTGTGTACCATATTCAAATTTAAAATCACCACTTACTTTTAAAGGTCCCATATTTTGCTCCTTTTCTGCAGTTTAATCTGGATCATTGATGTCTTCATGAAATGGTAGTAACATGTTTTGGTCCAAAAAGCCAATAAATCAAGCACAGCAGCTTTGTTTCCAGGCTCTCTTAGCCCCTCTGTTCAGAACGCTCTGATTTAGTGGGCGTGGCCTTCATATGTAAATGAGCCACCGCTGATACCGCCCCGCTCTTCTGCGTCACTGAGAGTGGCACCATGAGCTCCAAGTGCACAATGTTTAGAAAACAGTGAAGCTCCCGTAACATTACAGGCTAAAACAACAGGCTAACTGCAGCTAAAGTTAGCATCCTAGCTAACTAGCTACATCCTAACACAGAGACAGGGGGGACACTGAGGAAAAGCTCTTACATCTGCTCCACAGCACACAGCATTTAAAATACTCACATTTCCAGGGTCTGAGGTTTGTTGGCGGATGGTTGGTAATGCGCCTGGATTCAGGACCAGTCTATTCTCTAGCCCTCTGTTGTACTGTGCAAAGTTGGAAAAGCAGTCGGCCGTGAAGTGACTAGCAAACACATGCACAGTTTTACTGAGTGTAGCTGGCACATTTCCTTGATAAATGACCTCTAGCCACTCAGTCTTGTCTTCTCCGAGATGGGAAGCTTGTGCATGGAACCATGTGGCTGTTTACAGCCAAAAACAAAGCAGTGATGGTTCTTCAACTTTGGCATTCTCGGGGTATCTGCCTCTGTGGAACAATCAGGTCAGAACTGCTCCTGATTGGTCAAAAAAGGGAATCGCTGACAAAGGCAAAATCCAAACAGCTCGTTTTAGGTCAGGATTTTACATTCACAAGCACTACTAAGTACATGTTTCGTCATAAAATATCACATTTTGTGGGCTGGGAGGAAAGCCAAGGAGCCACAAATTTCACTAAAAGACTTAATAAAGTGATTTTTGCATGATATGGGACCTTTAACATCTTTAAGAATACAAAAACACATAAAAACAATCTATTTTTATAACTGTTTATTAATCAGGCATTGAGGGGTTAACTCGACTCTAAACACACAGAGCGCCAACAGACTTTTTTCAATAACTGGGTGAAACTTGATTATAGATAGATGTCAATTTTTAGACATTCAACATTTTCAAGAAAAATCTCTGATAAATCAATCAAACTTGATAAATTAGCAAAATACTTGGTCGAATTCATCTCCCGAACATATGATCAAATGTTAACTCTTCTCCCTGTAAATGCTCAGCATTGGTTGCTTGTTGACCAAATGATCTTCTTCTTACTGTACAAATTCGATAAATCTTTAAATCCAAGCGGCCTGAGTGTGTTTATGCAGAACTTTTAATATTCTGTGTCTAATTACAGCACAGTGCCAAATTTTCCTGAAATGTTAGTAATTGACCTTTTATCCCCCTGAAGCATCTCTGGCTCTACCCCGATCACTCATGTTTCCCATCTGGACTGCTGTTTTCACTTCCTCAGGGCTCACAACCAGCTTAGTGTGCTCATCAATATTTTATCCATCAATTTTATTTTCTTTGCCAAGTTTTCAAGCATACGTGCCAAAGAGAAATAAAATGCAAGAAATTAAATCTTAGCGTGATGGTCGGACTGGATAATGCTGCACCATGGTGACCATCTTTTTTGAAGAGGTTCACACACAAATAAATACTCATTCCCTGTTTGACTAGCAAGAACATCAATTATTGATGGACTCTGCTCACAAAATTCATTCCCAGGCTCTCGTTAGACACTCTCCTCCAGGATCACATCTGTGCTCTCATCCTAAGTGACTGCTGAGTGAATCTAAAGAAAATCTGAAACAAAGAACTGCACAGATTATCTACCCCACAGTCCAGCTTTAACTCTAGCTGTGTGTCTGAGTGGCTGAGTGAGTGTGGGTGGATCTGGCTGTGTTATATTGGAAGATGCTATCTGTAATTGCATCTACAGGTGTTTTTCTTGTGGCACATTAGCTATTTGCCTCCCTCCAGCTCAACATGTGTTAACAAGACATGCCGAGATGATGTTCTGAACGGACACAGTGATTGATTTAGTTTGTGATGTGTGTGTGTGTGTGTGTGTGTGTGTGTGTGTGTGTGTGTGTGTGTGTGTGTGTGTGTGTGTGTCTGTGTGTCTGTGTGTCTGTGTGTGTGTGTGTCGGTGTGTGTGTGTGTGAGCCCCTGGCTTTGGGTTGTTTACACGTGGAATGGAACAGGGACAGCCCCCTGACCCGCAAGTGCTAGACAGAGCGTTCTTGATAATTAAGCGACTGTGTGATTATGCAATGAGCGTGACCATGCCAATGGAAGACAAAGAAAGAACAGACAGACACAACAGGAGGCAGAGAGAGAACAGCGTGACAGGCTTGGATGAATTACTGAGAAAAGACAAGAAACATCACCGAGCAAAGAGAAAAGTATTCCAAAGAATTATTTAAAGATAAAGTGTCGGTGCGGTGTGTAAGTGCAGTGTGCGAGTGAGGAGTGTTTTGGTGTTTGAACAGAGCTGAATGAAAGCTTGGTTTATGGTTTGTAGGTTTAGATTTATGCTACTAGTACGCATGCAGTAAACTATATTTGGAGGGGGTCAGGTAACGTGTATGCATTTGGAGAATGCTAACGTATCCATGACACACACATACATGCACTTTGCCCTTGCACCTGTAATAGTGGAGCAGATAAGTGAAAAAATCGTTCACATGATGATGCAAGCATGAAATTTGGTACAGATACTCTCTAAGGGACACTCTTTTGAAATAAAACGTTAGACACGCCAAAATTCAAGATGGCGGCCATTTTTTCAGATGGACGCCATTTCTATCAGACGATTCTTATTTCAAAAGTTCTAATGGTGATGCAAGCATGAAATTTGGTACAGATACTCTCTAAGGAACACTCTTTTGAAACAAAATGTTAGACATGCCAAAATTCAAGATGGCGGCCATTTTTATAGATGGACGCCATCTCTATCAGACGATTCTTATTTCAAAAGTTCTAATGGTGATGCAAGCATGAAATTTGGTACAGATACTCTCTAAGGGACAATCCTTTGAAACAAAACATTAGACACGCCAAAATTCAAGATGGCGGCCATTTTTATAGATGGACGCCATCTCTATCAGACGATTCTTATTTCAAAAGTTCAAATGGTGATGCAAGCATGAAATTTGGTACAGATACTCTCTAAGGGACACTCTTTTGAAATAAAATGTTAGACACGCCAAATTCAAGATGGCGGCCATTTTTTTTAGATGGACGCCATTTCTATCAGACGATTCTTATTTCAAAAGTTCTAATGGTGATGCAAGCATGAAATTTGGTACAGATACTCTCTAAGAGACACTCTTTTGAAACAAAATGTTAGACATGCCAAAATTCAAGGTGGCGGCCATTTTTAAAGATGGCCGCCATTTTGTTGAACACTTGTTATTTTTATATATTTCTATTGGTGATGCGAGCATGAGTTTTTGCACATACACTCTCTAACACTCATGAAAAATCAATTTAGACACCCCAAAATACAAATTGGTGACCATTTTTCATGATGGGGGCCATTTTATTCAAGATGGCTGCCATTTCAGTTGAACGCTCATTATTCCAACTCAAACTCAAACGGTGATGCAAATGTAAAATTCGGCACAACTACTCTTAAAGGGACACAAAAACTATGCTAGACATACAAAAATTGAAGATTGCCGACATTTTTCAAGATGGCCACCATTTTGCTTTAAAAGCTCTGTTTTCAAACACATCAATAATAATGACAATACTAATAATTTAATGGTAAAAACAATAATTATATGAATGCATTGAATACATTAAAAGACGTTAAATAATGATAATAATTGTTATTACTATTAAAATAATTTTATGAAGAAAAATAATAATAACCTGAAAAAATTATATATGTTTTATGCTACAGAGGTAAGAGAATTAAAATACAGGCACTTATTTTGGAGGGAATTTTTTTTTTTTTTTTTTTTTAATCAAACAGCTTAAGTTGGAAGGTGCAAATGTTTCAGGTTGGGGTTCACCTGCACAGCACTGTGCAGCTGCAAGTGTGAATAGAAGAGTAAGTATATAAATATATATATATATATATATATATATACGTATATATATATATATATAGTATAGTTTCCTCTACACTCAGACGGGGCCATAATTTACTTGACGAAAAACACAAATAAACTGACTCCCACCAAAAAACGCTGATATCGGTCTGCATTCACGCTTTATTTAGAGAATTTTCAGCGCATTACTTACACCGCTAAATAAGGCTCTAATTCTCATTGTGTTTCTTCGTCCTGGCAGACTACCTGCGTTTGTTTATATCTGGCACGCATTTTGGTTACTCATCATGTTTTTCCGCCAATTTCACTTCCGGTTCCACCGTGGTCAGCAACAGACATACAAAATAAAAGCATGTGAGCAACATGCACTAATGCGCGATAAAATATTTAACGGTGTTAATAGATTGACGGGTTAGCGTAAAAATAACGCGTTAACTTGCCCAGCACTAGTATATATATATATATATATATATATATATATATATGAAAGCATAAAAAGCAAAAAAAAACAAAAAAAACAAAGCCTCCCTTGTGACTGTTACCTTGTTACGGTAAGGGAGCTTGTGTACTCTGATGAACTCTGTGAGCTATGCCGTTAGGGGGCAGTTCTGGCAGGTTTAACCAATTCGGACAGGTCAAGGGTAAGGAGTTAGACAAAACACAGTCAAATAAACACTCTTGGCTTACAGTTTTGAAGTTTCGAGTGGCTGTAAATGGTTCCTTGTAAAGGGACCTCACGAGCACTCTTAACACCAGTTTTCTAGTACGGTGGTGGTTATCCTGAAAAATGACTACCATTTTGAACATTCCTTGTTCAAATGAGTGGCTCAGAAGGAGTATTTGTGCCATCTTTTAAGCTTGAATCACCATTAGAACCATTGAAAAAAGGAGCATATAATAAAAATAGCAGCCATCTTTAAAAATGGCCGCCATCTTGACATTTTGTTGTGTCTAACGTTTTGTTTCAAAAGATTGTCCCTTAGAGAGTATCTGTACCAAATTTCATGCTTGCATCACCATTAGAACTTTTGATATAAGAATCATCTGATAGAAATGGCGTCCATCTATGAAAATGGCAGCCATCTTGAAATTGTGTCGTGTCTAACGTTTTGTTTCAAAAGAGTGTCTCTTAGAGAGTATCTGTACCAAATTTCATGCTTGCATCACCATTAGAACTTTTGATATAAGAATCGTCTGATAGAAATGGCGTCCATCTATGAAAATGGCAGCCATCTTGAAATTGTGTCATGTCTAACATTTTGTTTCAAAAGAGTGTCTCTTAGAGAGTATCTGTACCAAATTTCATGCTTGCATCACCATTAGAACTTTTGATATAAGAATCGTCTGATAGAAATGGCGTCCATCTATGAAAATGGCAGCCATCTTAAAATTGTGTCGTGTCTAACGTTTTGTTTCAAAAGAGTGTCTCTTAGAGAGTATCTGTACCAAATTTCATGCTTGCATCACCATTGGAACTTTTGAAATAAGAATCGTCTGATAGAAATGGCGTCCATCTGAAAAAATGGCCACCATCTTGAATTTTGGCGTGTCTTACATTTTATTTCAAAAGAGTGTCCCTTAGAGAGTATCTGTACCAAATTTCATGCTTGCATCACCATTTGAACTTTTGAATAAGAATCGTTTGATAGAAATGGCGTCCATCTGAAAAAATGGCCACCATCTTGAATTTTGGCGTGTCTTACATTTTATTTCAAAAGAGTGTCCCTTAGAGAGTATCTGTACCAAATTTCATGCTTGCATCACCATTTGAACTTTTGAAATAAGAATCGTTTGATAGAAATGGCGTCCATCTTTAAAAATGGCCGCCATCTTGAATTTTGGCGTGTCTAACGTTTTATTTCAAAAGAGTGACCCTAAGAGAGTATCTGTACCAAATTTCATGCTTGCATCACCATTTGAACGATTCTCTTGAAATTTTACAGTTATCTGCTCCACTATAACATTGTAACCTTAGCAGAGCGTGTCTGTTTATGTGAGTGTTTACCACAGGACCTAAAACTAAACTTGGTTAGCAGCAGTGCTTTTATTGCTGGCCTTCACTAACTTGCTAATCCTTTGGGCCTATCCATAGAAACATTTAGCATAGCATGGGGGGTCACTTCACCTTACAAAATTCCATTCAGCCTTAGAAACTTCTGTGACGTCAGCCAAAGATGTTTGGTCCATAGTTAGCATTCCAATGATAATTTATCCCAGAGATGTTGGACATGGGTTGGCTCAAGACCCTGAACAGGTCAGTAAATGAACTTTTTTCTATTGTGTGATCATAGATCATCTTATTTTTCCCGTGCTCTTTTGCACATATTCATACCCAGATGATTATTATTATCTTACTTCATTAAACTACAGTTGGAGTCAAGGACTGCTGCAATGCAGACAGCACGCAACAAAATACAGTGCTATAGGCAGTCCTGGATTTGAAATACTCAGTATGGGAAATTGTTTTTGTGAAGTCATTATAAGGAAATGCATTCAACATTTTTGTTGGGGTTGAATTTAAGAACAGCAACAAAAGGACCATTGAAGGTGGAGTCCACAGAACTTTCCTGAAAAATGAAATGTCAACTTTTACAGGAATAATCCTGTTCCAATGCCACTTCTGGGCCTCTATACATGTGTGTCAGTGTCTGTGTCCACTTCGAACCCTCTCCTCTGCCTGTATGTTGATGTTTTGGTTGTATCGGGAAGTTTCTGGGTAGAGAGAAAGTGTGCACTTCAGCTAATCACAGTGGGCCCAGTTCACAAGTGATTTTGTTTGTTAATACTAATGAGTCGCAGAAGCTAACCCAAGCGGCTACCACAGTGGACATAGCATGGAGAAAGAAAAACACAACCAAAGTGAAACAAAACACCAAACGGATAAAGCTTTTTGAGGGTGAAGCTTGGCTTAACTTTCATTTACTTTTGGGAACTTGGAGAACCGCACAGGGGTGATGTAAGTTGGCTTTCTAACAAGGTATGTGTCTAATGCCTATTGCTAACATGCCAAGTCTGATGCATGGCTCTCGAGTCTCTCCCATATAGAAACACAATGCTACAGGTGGTTGCTGGGCTAGTAAGTGTGTCCGCATAGTCGCTGTTGGAGGCTGTGGGTGTGCGCTGCTGCTGGCACTGAGCCAAGGATGAGGAGTCTGATTTGAATGTTGTGTTTACCAACAAATATCTAAAAGCCCTGCAGACCCTACCTTCAAGGACACACTTGACAGACCTTGCATTTTTAGTCTTAGCAAATCTGCATCATGGCCATATTTTGGCACATATTAGACTACTTCAAAGCAAATTGCATTTCTTTGATTATCCATTTTCCTATGCAAAATAATAAATCTGTGTAGGTACCTATAAACTATAGAGGAAGTTCTTAAAGCTGCAGTTCCTTGAGCGTTAGCTTGAGGCTGGCTTTGAAAGTCTGGGAGGTTTGATGAACAATCATTTTAAAAGGTGCATCCGTAGAGCAGAAACAAATGTGTACAGTCTTGTAAAAAAATTTCAGTTTAAGTCTGCTTGGCTAATTTCTCTATTCAGTTTTGTACTTAGGGTTAGGGTTAGGGTCAGGTTTAGGGTTAGACACTGGCCACCATATTGATGGCATCAGCTCCACCTCTCTGTTGCTTACTTAGTCAACAAAAAGATAAATCGAGTCAGTATTTCCACAGAAGCCCCTGTTTAAAGGCTTGAAACCTCTTCTTCAGAAACCACAGAGTAATTCTGCTAGGACTCTATCCATGCTTTTTCCCCGTGGTTGATTTCCATTCTGGCATGTTGAAGTTGGTGTGCTGATTGTAAAAATGACTTGTGTTTGGAAAAGGAAGTGTTTTCTTGAGCAGCTGTGACACTGGCAACGCTGCAAGCTTTGAAATATTAGCTGCTGCACCTTTGAGTCTTAGTCCCTGCCATGACTACTGAGCCCAGGAATTTTCATCACAGACCTTCTGGATTCTTCTTTTCATTCCAGGTTTTCCCGGAAAATGTGGATGCTTTTATTCATTTCATGTTTTACCAATGTGCTCTATAAAAACTGCCTGAGAGTCAACCAGATATGAGTCTAAGAAGTGCTCTGATTGTTTAAACTCCAAAGCTCTGAACATATCATATTTGATACATGAGTTTCAGGGACCCCAATCTCATCAACATAATAAACAGTTTCTTTAAAAACCTGTGAGGAAAAAAATGTCCTACTGCAATGAGAATCAAGCTGAATTTGTATTTGGCCCTCTTTTAAAATGACTGCTCTCATTATTGCTAACTTTTTAGAAGCTGTGGTAAGAATAAAATCTAAATTGGTCCCCTTTTTTAAAAAAAAAAAAGTACTTTCTGCATTCAAAGACAATTTATTTACTAAAAAAGATGCCAGTTTATTAGGTCTGGGATGATATGCTATTCTTGCAATTTGTTTCTATTACAATTTGTGGGGTGCCAATTCAATTTAAACTGCGGTTCTTCAATATTTACAATTTTTGTGATTTTTAGTTTTCTTTTTAACACTAGACCATTTGAAAAAGTTAAATGATGATGATAATGTCTACAGACTATATCAGAAGCCATATTTTCCCACATCACACATCACACGAGGCTTCTGTGTCAAACTTGAAGTCGTAGTCTGAAGACGGTAGATGAGCAGACTTTATGATGACACTGGCGATGGATGAAAAAATATAGCAGAAATTAGCGATTTTGCAGAGATTATGTCCCGTGCTGAAGCTCCCTTGCCGTGGCCCCCGCTAAGTGCGGCTAAAATCGGTTGGATCTAAATAACTTCTGAAGGACTCCAAGCTGCACAATGTTTGTCTGAGTGAGTATATGAGCATGCACACACCTATAAATAAGGTCCAGGTGTCAAAAAAACGGAGTTGCCCTTTAAGTGCGAGTTGTATTTTTCACAAGCATTTCAACTGGGATTGGCTGTACTCAGAAAATCAGTCCATGCAGACAGCAAAAGGGACCGAATGTGATCTTCTTTGAGCAGACTGCACTGAAAAGGATAGCCCTGCAGTGCTTACCACTGGCTACACGGAAAGCCACAAAAGTTGGCCCTTCGAGGCCAAAGCTGTCGTCAGATGATAGCTGATAAGTTCTGAAATTGCAAACAACTTTGCTTTGTGGTTTCTGCAACAAAACACTGGAATTTTATTGCTGAGACACGGTCCCAGAGGTGTCAAAATCCAGCTACTACCAATAACCAATCGTTATGATGGACAGGTATGACAGAGCTGATGTGGCTCGTCACGGTGATGGAAATTAAGGTTGCAGTCTGATCAACTCCTGTTTTTAAAGGAAAGTCATCAGAGATGAATATTACATGCTGAGCAACACACCACTGGAAGAGAAACAAGCATTGTCTTTCTTACTCATATGAACACACACATGTCAACACAGTCACGCGCATATGCACACATTTATGTGCACACATGTATCCAACAGCCTCTCACGCACACACACACACACACACACACACATACAACCACCCACGCACAGCCTTGGAAGGAGCCACTCACACTTCGCCCCCATAGTGTACATGTTAGTCCATCTGGGATCATTAACACTATGGTAATGAATATAGGGCCGGGGCCAGGAGCATGTGAGGAGACGCAAGGAGAGAAAGACAGAGAGACACGTAGAAAGAGATGGAGAGAGAGAGATAAAGAGGACAGAAGGTGGGAGGATGGGGGAGGATAATGGATTCTCTCCTAACAAATGCACTGCCTGAGGTAGTTGTGGGGGGGCATGGATAAGAAAAAAGACTGAAAGTGAGGGGAGGGGAGAGGCAGCAAGAAGAGAGCCCCAGCGTACATGGAGACGAGGTGAAGTCAGAACTGAAAGGGAGCAGTAGGGCGTAAAAGAGAGTGAAGGGAAGGGACGATGCTCAAGAGCTAGTCAATGTGAAAGGAAAACATGAAAAAAAGTGAAGTGAGCAGAGAAAGATGCACCAAGCACGTTCTGGCCGGGGGCTGGTGAGGACTCTGTGGAAATAACTGAACAGATGAAGAGAAGAAAGAGAAGGAAGGAAAGACAGCAGAGACGACAGATGAGCTGAGAGAACAGGCGGGGACGGACAAGAAGATACAGTATAACAAATGATAGCGGAGGCAATGCAAGCTGACTAGTGTGGTTAAATATTTCACTGGGGTTTGTTTGTGCTTTTGTGTGTCTGAACGTGTGTGTGTGTGTGTGTGTGTGTGTGTGTGTGTGTGTGTGCAGTGAGAGTCCCTGGGAGACCAAAAAGAGGGCAGAGCGGTGAAGAGTGAGAACGAGTGAAGTGTGCCTGTTGACTGGGCAGGTTAATGATTCCTGAGGTCTGAATAGTGACCAAGTGTTAGTCCAGGAACAGGGGGAGGAGGCTCATTTACCCCCTGCTGACGCACACATGCAACATTGTTTTAATGTGACTGTATCTCTGTGCTTATTTTGATCCCTGTTAGCTAGATTTGAAAGAGCATGCTCCCTCTTTGATGCTCCAAGCAGGTGCACCACCTCATCACAAGTTTGTAGGTGCAGGAATCACTGCTTTTCACCCCAAACCAAGTGAAACCCACACACACTGAGAGTTATTGAACAGAAGTGTGCCTCCTTTCTGAGGGAGTGTGGGGGGACCACCTGTATGCAGATGAATGGGTATGAATAGGGGCTGGGGGACACATGCCTTTGTGGTGCCAGAGATGGAGCAGCTTGTTGGAGTGTGCCGCTATGAGCCAGAGGGCCAAGAGCCCGCAGGAAGCCGGGGGATAAAGGGACAGAGGGCAGCAGGGCGACAAGCTGTCCATGTGTGGACCAAACAATGCCAAGTGTTAACAAGGCTAAGCTAACGGTAATGACAGAGGTAAGGAGAACAATAGGCGGCTATTTGAAAAGCAATCTTTGGTTGACTCAAGTCATTTCGTAGCATATGAGAGCGATTAAGCCCCTTTATGCTCTGGCCATTGTATCATAATGTTGGTCTTCCATATGACCTTTTGTTGCAGCGCTAGTGAACGTAACTCTGTGTGGAAGAGGTTAGGGAGGAGAACCACACATGGCACATCAGCTCCAGGGCAGGACAAGTAATGATGAGATAAAGACAGAAGAAAAAAAAAGAGAGACATAAATGTGATCATAACATTTTCTAAAAGTAGCAGTAGCAGGAATCTGTACACTCCTACGCGTCTTTAAACTCCAATAGAAAAAAAAATCTATGCAGGCACATGCCTGTGTTCTGGGCAGATGGGTTTAAACAGCCGCCGGAGGTGTTTCTATCCCATCCCTGTTTGGTCTCTGTTACGTTTCAGGTTGGGTGACTCACACTATTTCCATGTGTCTTTTATCCGCAACACCCTACTTCTTCAAAGTTTCACTCCACCTAATTCTGATCTACCTTCCTTCCTCTCGCTCCTTTATCATATTTGTGTGCGTGTGTGCCTTTACAAAACCCCACCAAATCTCAAGACAGATCCCTGACCAGCTCTGATCCCTGCCTGAGGCCGACAGGAGGAGAATGAAGGGGAAGAAGTGGGAGAGGAAAGCAGAGCTGAAAATTTAATGGTCTGAAGGGATTCTGTCTGTCTTTCTTTTGTATTTGAATATCTGTCTCCCACATATCCTTAACCCTTCTTGTCAAAACATTTATTCTAGTGATATTCATTGTCTTGCTCTGACACCATCTGTTTTTTCTTTCATGACTCTTGTCGCTTCCTGTAAGTCTTCATCAAAGTCCCCATCCTATAAAAGTAGTTGTGAAAGTTATAAATAGAAAATGAGGAACTGCCAGGTACAGGTGGCATCACACACTCTCCAGGTTTCTTCTTAAGTAATTATGTAATTGTGGGATTTCCGTAGCGTGCCAAACAGCTAGTAGCAGATATTGTGCCTCCTAGAGATGAGTTCCAGGAAATCAACACGCCTGTTTCTGATCGCTAAAGGTTTGTATGGCTGTCAGGTTTTCCCAGGATTCCCCTAATCCACTTTTAGAGCTGCCAAGCTCTCTAACACTTTTTTTTGTGAGTTCTCCTCTTTTGAGCCATCAGGTTTTCTCTGTGCTGCCATCACTCACAGAATCCCTGGTCTTCCCTTTTGGGCTGTATGGTCTGTGGGAGGACTATGTCTCACTACATGAGAGTCATCCATGGTTTGTACAGCAGAGGAGAGGGAAGCGTCTGCTCTCCAGTGTTTGGGTACATGTGTGAGAGGAGTGACCCCAGACAAAGCAGCAGAAGAGAAGAGGAGGACTTGTGGGTTGGGAAAATTTAGATTTTTATTTCAGTCTTTCCACGCACTTGGTTCTGTGTTCTCTGAGCACATCATGAGGAGATCTCGTGTTTGTCAAACGGAAGTGCTCTGGCATTGAAGGACAGTGTAATAGTCACTGTGTGTGAAGTAGAGCTGCAGGATCCTGTTGCTGGCTGTCTGAGGCCCCGTGAATCATTGGCTAGTTTTGGAGCAGGCAGGACAGTATTTGCATTTCAGCCATTCCTCAGAGGAAATCAATAGGTTAACATGTTACAAGCAGAGTCTAGTATCAGATGTGTAGAAAAAACGTTTAAAAAGAGATGCTGGTGTACGTGAAATTATTCAGAGTGAGAGTTTATCATGAGGCAAGAATTTTAATCTCACTGTCAGAAAGAGTTAAAATGGCCTCTCAGACCCATTTCATCATACATCACAGCACCTCTTCACCCCCTCACTTTTGGGGGAGACGTCACAGAATGGAAAAGCACCCTCAGCAGTGATTAACCCCCACCGCCTACAGGGTCTACAGTCTGTGTGTGCATATGTGTGTTTGTGTGTGGGATCGTCTCAGAGTGCCAGGACCCGTATGTGCTTGCCCAGTCAAGCCTAGGGACAGACACTCAGTTTTTCTACACACACACACACACACACACACACACACACACACACACACACTCACACTCACACTCACACAACATGCACACTATGCTCCCTCCTGTTCCCCCACAGCTATGGCACTCTGAACCAGCTAACCCAGGCCGGGCTCCATCCCTGCCTGAGGGAAGTCCTCTCCTGACGGGGCTACACTCCCACTGACACCCTGCAGTTTGGACTTTATCCACTCCATCTGAGGGATTGTTTTCTAAACGTACCTGTCTGGGGACGCGGCTAAGTGTAGACCACAAGATCGGACTAACTGATAGCACAGTAATAATTCTTCCCTATCTGACAGAGCGTAATTAGGACACGAGTGTACCTGCACAACAAGGGCCTGCAAGAGTATACACACCTCAATGCACAGGGTCCAGAAATGAGTAAAACCCAAAAAGTAGAACAACCAGAGTCAAAATACTTTCAGTGTGCTGCCTGGTGAAGTGCAATAGAAGCAATGGAACAACAACATTGTGCACTGAGAGCATTAAAAACAGTGCAACACATTATAAACACAACACACAACAGGGATAAACAAGAGGATGCACTTTATAAAATCGCACTGTTACACTAATAACTTGATACAACAGCATGATCTGCATCATACCAAGGTTATAATAGTTAACTAAAACTAAACTAAAAACGAAAACTAAAATTTGAAATACATTGCAGCTAACTCAAACTAATAAAAACTAGAAAAAAAAATAAAAAAAGAGATAAGTAAACTAAAACTGTATCTTGTGTTCACAAAACTAACTGAAACTAGCTAATATTATAGACAAAATTCCCTTAGTTATAGCTTTTGATAATATTAATAGCCTTTAGGATTTAAATTAATCCGACACATTTTCCCAGTTTTAGACAGTTTTTGGCAGTTGTCAGCGCCGCACAGCACCATCATAGCGGAGTATAGGGACGAGCTTGTTTACTGCACTGACTGGCTGTGCGCTGTGCTGCGACGAAACGTAGTGGAGCAATGAATCAGAGCATCTGTAAAAGTTTAATTGTTACAGAGTCCAAGTTTTTATTTATTGAAGCTCATATTATGTTGTTTTTTTTATAATTTAGGTTAATATATTTTTATGTAATTTATGTTAACATTATTTTATATAATTGATGCTTATATTTTTTTATACCAAGTTTATATTATTTTCTTGTGTTTAAGGCAGCAGCCAATATTTCAGTATCACCATTGACTGAGCAGTGAGCACTATGTTGGACTTAAAAATAAACAGTGTTACAAAATATTTACTCTGACCTTTTTGAATCCTGCACCTGGTTAATAAGGTATGAAAAAACTGAAACTAAACTGAAACTAAACTAAAACCAAGCTTTGTTGCAAAAATCAAAACTAAATAAAAATTAGAATGCCTGCTCTAAAACTAATTAAAACTAAACTGTAATGGAAAATAAAATGTCAAAACTAAATACAACTAAACTATAATGACAAATCCAAAACTATTATAACCTTGCATCATACAGCAACACATGATAATATTACATCAGAAAAACACAAACTAAAAACAACAAAGCTCTAACAATAAGCAGTGTTACACAATGAATATTATTAAATGGCCCATTGCTTTAAGGCATTAAATTATCTTAGCCCTGGATACATCTCAAGTATCAAAAGCCATGGTCAAACAATATCATACTAACTCAAAACCTCTGACCTCCTTTAAGTATGAATTCTTTTTTTATTACCCCAACAGCCTTTTATTCGTTTATTACACTTATACCGTGTTCTCATAGCTGTAGTAAAGTTGTTGTGGAGTCTGTTTGGTCTAAAGTGCGAGCAGGAGCGGGAGGAGAGGGCATGGGCGGGAAACAATGCTTATCTTCACTGCGATTGGCTGGAGACACGTCGAGGGGCGGAGCCACACGCGGACAAAACAGTGAAGTAGCGCTTCACACACTCAGACCAGACTTGAAACGGTGCGAGTTGAACTGATTTCTTGATAACCACGCTTGGAGCGCAAAATCCTCACTTTCGTTTCTTTGCTTGTATTTACGTGCATCACTCCTCTACAACACTCGAGATTTTGACGCCATCGCTGACAGCTTGAGTCCACTGACATCTGACATCTCAAGAAGAAGGATGGATTTGGTGTGTTTAGTGTGCTTGGCGCTGAGCATCGGTGCTTGGTTCGCGTCTGCGGAGAGACACAGCGTCTACTGGAACAGCTCGAACCCACTGTAAGTGTTTTCTTGTGCTTTGGAGCGCGTCTGACCTGGGTTGTGCGTGCGTGTGCATGAGCCTGCAGCACGGCAAGTTGTGTGATGTGAGAAGTTGTAATTGATGTCTTATTGGTCTGAATGTGCGGCTGTGATTTTCACTTGTGTCTGAATGGGTGCGTGGTGGTAATTTCCCCCAAAGTATTGCTCCTCTGTTTCATCTGTTAAATGAACCCTAAGGCTGCCCACGCTCTTAAAAAACCCAACTCTGCTTGTTGTTGTGTCCACCTTTGTGGTCATTGAAGGGGGTCCTACACCACATTTAAACTTGCCCTGCAGGCTTGTGACCAGACTTAAATGCAGCAGCGCATAGATGTCCAGACAGATGGACAGATTCACCACTATATTTAACCGCAACACATAGACACAGACTGGTCTAATAGTAGAAAATAGACTGACAAGTATGAACTTGGCCTGTGGGGCTGTCTGCGTGGTTTGCACCTGTGTTTGTGTCATGGAAAGACAATTAATGACAATGATTCAGTAGGTTAATTTCATTATCAGATTTATTCCCAGTTTGTTGAAGTGTGTCATTGGCCTGGATGGAGATAATAAGTGTGTGTCAGAGTGAGAGAAGCACTCACTGCTGATTATTTAGTTCTGAGGTCAGAGATGTAATGCAATCCGACCACTCAGATGGATCGATGGAGCTTGACAGACGCGCAATATCACAGCGCGATTTATTGAGCTTTTAGCGTGGAGCGAGTGATCCCGATGCTTGAAAGACAGTATTATTATTTTATACCCGAGCAGACACAGAAGGACGGTCCCCCTCCACATCGGTCGATTAAAATCCACAACAAGGGCAAGAGCCATTATGGCCTTTTAGTCGTGTCTTGATTACATCACTGCTCTCTAATTGGCCTTTAAGGATGACAATAGACGCGGGGCTTAGAAAAAGAAGAGCCCTACAACAAGGAAAACAATTGTCCTGATAATTGGATAAGGAGTCTGATGGAAAAGTCCTCGCGTCATGAGGAGTGTTTGTGTCATGGGCTAGTCCATGTGTGAGTCAACCCACCTGGCTCGTACACCTGAGTCACTGCATTCACTGAAAGTGGGCACTCAACCCAGGTGAAACAGAGCAGACAGACTGAAGTGACCAACCACAGACTACTATTCCATAAGGGGATAAAGGCGGAAATTGAAGCTTCTATTTTTAGCTGAATGACGAGAAAGTAAAGAAAAAAAACAGACTAGGGTGGTCTAATAGTTTAATCCAGCTCAAAAAACTATTTCTGCAGTTAAATGGAAGTTGTGTAACCCAAAAAAGTCACAACACAACACTAATCTCCTTTACTGTATGACTTAACATAGACCCTAAAACAGGAAGGACTTCACACATCCACACACAAACAGCTCAGTTCCTTCCTGATCTTCTTCATGCCTGCAATCTGTCACATTTCTCTTCAGCTGTGACTTCTCTTTCATTCCTCTGCTGCTCTCAGACTCAGACATCCACTACATGGGACAAACAGAAACTTGAATAAAGAGGATCACGGCGACTGAAAGCAAAAATAAAACCATAATCGTCTGACCTCCACATGCAACTCATATTATATTTTTTTCACCACATTTTTTCACAGCCTAATCTTCAGTGCTTCCCTATAATCCCTAATTCTCAGACACCCATTCTGTCCCGCTCCCTCCTTTACTTCTGTCTCTCATGTCTCTACTCCCATGCTTTCCCTTTCTGCTTTGACTGAACCCACCTGCTTTAGCCTCCCCATCCTACTCCCCTCAGTGATCAATCAGTCACCTGTGTGGTGGTTTATGCTAATCCATCAGAGGGTTTGCAGATAATTGATGCTAAGTGATTCTTGGAGGGATTGTGAGCAGCAGTGATTTGTCTTAGGTGGAGGAGGACAGTGACCAGATGGCAGCAGTCAGTCCATTCATTCATTCAGGGACTACAGAGATGTGTGTGTGTGTGTTTTCTCTAAACACAATGAATGCACGAGTGTGTCCTCTTTTCACCAACTTGTCAAAGCGACTGAATGATTACGCCTTAATCCTGTACTTCAGGTCCTGTGAGGATTTGTACTCGGAGTTTGTGTGTTTGTGTGTGTAGTTTTCTTACATGACAGGTGTGGAGACGTGTTTTTCCCCCAGTCCGGCCCAGTCCTGTTTTTTACACAACGTGTCTGAGCCTGAGTAACAAGCGCGTGTGTGAGTGCATGTGTGTGCTTAGGAGAAAGAAATAAAGGTTGAGTTTGAACCTGTGCTGCCCTTCACCGGCTTTAACAGGAAGTTTTTTTGTTTTTGTTAAAGTCTAAGATTGTACGAAACTTGTGCTGCAACGTCAGTGTAAAAAGCAAGGAGTGGCCCTTACCGTAGAGAGTCTTACCGGGATGTGATAAATGTGTGAGTCACTCACTCACACACTTACACACACACACTGCTAAGGGGGGCAAGAGGGAGAACTCGGGTGTTAATATTAGCTACAGCCGGCATTCCAGCCTGCTGTTACTATACTAAACTCTGTCAGCTGTGTGAGTGTGTGTTTCTCTCACAGTACCTGCTTGCTCCTCTCTCTGTTCTCACTCCTTTCTCCTCTCTTTACAGCTGAGACTCCTCCTTTCTTACCTCTTTTTTTCTCTCTCTGCCTAAACACACTTCAGCTCTTTTTTTCTGCTCAGATTTGGATGCCACTACACACACCGCCTCCTTCATATCCGCTATCACTGTGTTATTTGGCTGCTTTCATCCGTCTTGAGTAGCCTGAGCTCTCTGTATCTGTGCAAATATCCTTATCAGGAGTTTGTAATGTAATATTCTGTTTATCTCCTGCCTGTCCGTGTCTGGCTCCAAAGCAGCCCGGACCTGCCTCGGCACGCGCTCGTGGCCTCCAGGGTGAATTTGGGGTGCATTTCTCCTCCTCCTCTTTCTCCTCCTTCTCCTCCTCCTTCTTCTTCTTCTTCTTCTTTACTGTCTTTAAATTTTATACATTTACGTCCTTCTCTCTGTCTTTGTGTGTCTCTCCCCATCTACCCCTCCCCAGTCTGTGCCCCGTCTGGCTAGGGGTCTCTAATCCCAGCAGAATGAGAGCACGTACACACCAGCGTAGATTATACATGTTTGTAATCTGACCATCTGACCTGCAGACAGTCCAGCATCACCCTGCTGGTTTCATTCTATAGATTTATGCCTCTTTGAGCCTGTGATGTAACTTTCTGTCTGTTTCATTAAGTCCTTTATCATCTGTAGGTACGTATGTATGTGTGTTTGTGTGTATCTGGGTAGGTGGGTTATTGTGTAACTGTTACAGTATATATAAGTAAGGTTATGAACCTGTAGATTTCACAGTAGATGATTGCTGTCGTAATCTCGACAGGATCAATGTAAATCAGATAAACCATTTCAAATCCAGAACATCTCCATTTGGCATCCTACACATTTAATATCGGGAGGATTGTGTACGTTCCCCTGTGATGTAACAGTCCTCTTACAAAAAAGGCTTATAAATGTACACGCAGAAAATCATGCATCATGGGACATTTTTTACGAGACATTCAGTTCCAAATCTGCCGTATACATCAAGTGAAGGTCCGTCTGCATGCACCTCTGTTTTTTCCCCACTCTTCCTCTCGTCTCCTTATCTGTGGTCCAGACTTCCTCCCCCTCCCCTCACCACATCAGACCCCCCTCTCTTTTATTTTCCTCACAGACCTTCCTCTGTTTTTGCCCCTAGTAGTTTTCCATCGGAGGAGGACAGAGCACCTCTCAGCCTCCAACATCAGAGAGGCCAAGCAGTATCGTAGTATGAGTGGGCAGACATGCATGTGTTCACTGCTCATTCATAGCATTTCAGGCATACTTTAGCACTGATGTCCACTCTACAGCCCACTATCGCCCCCTCAAGGGCCAAATTAGCAATAAATTTCTGTCAGATGGACTTAAGGATTATTTTTTTGTTTCTGTTAATTCAACTTTTTCATACTAAGTAGAGTAAAACATTTAATGTGAGCTCTGGAAGTTGCTGAACTTGTTCCCTCTCTTTCTCCCTTGCCAAGACCGACAGACACTAGCACAGATTAACTCTGCATGACCCCCAAACATATTAAACCAAGCATGATACCATTTGGCCTTCCTCTATTCATCACAGACAGAATGGGGTGGCTACAAAGAGAGGGAGGCCGGGTGAAAAGATTTCAGGGGGCACAGAGGCGGAGGGGGAGGCGCAGGGTGAGAGAAGGGTGAGCTAGAGAAAGGGATTTGTGTTGAGAAATTAGCCTGGATGAAGAGCGCTGGTATATTATGTCAGCGTTAAGAGACAGGAGAAAATAGAGAAGAGGGAGAAGGGGGGGATGGGTGTTTGGGAGAATAAAGACGAGGCAGACGGAGGGAGGAGAGAGTGGACAGTGATGGATGAAGGGAGGGGAAAGTTTTGGGATTGAATAAGTGAGAAATGGCGGTGCTGACGATTTTAAACTCCTGCAATGAGCTTGAGAGACTCTCTGCGTCTTAACTAAGCTGTGCATGCATCTGTAAGCTCAGAGAGTTTTGCTGGATTTATAATCCAAGTCGAGACAGGAGATTGCATCGGTGCCTTGTAGAGGAAGAATTCCTCCTGGGTTTCTTATTACAGCACAATGAGACGGAAGAAGAATGAAGGTAGATTACATTGGAAGCTAATACAAAGAGACTTTTCAGTGTATATTAGATTGGCTTTAATGGAGGATCCCACTAGTGAGCGGCTAAACCCATTAGACCCACTGACAGCTCCTCAGCCAGTGTGAAAGGAGGTGTGAATGTGCCATACCACAGCAAATTAATAGGGTATTAAGTGTGCACCTCAAAGTAAAAGTGTAAAGGAGAGTGCGAGTGGAAATTTGATGAGTGGGAACACGGTCAAAGTGTCCAAACCACAGCCCCCTGATGCGGCATTCCAGCGTGTGCACACTTACCACTGATTACCTGCAGAGCAAATGGTTCTGGTGGTGTGTGTGGGTGCATCTGTTTAGTGTTTCACTGCTGACTTGCTCCGTGTGTGTGTGTGTGTGTGTGTGTGTGTGTGTGTGTGTGTGTGTGTGTGTGTGTGTGTGTGTGTGTGTGTATGAACCAAGTCTCCTCAGTGCTGACTCAGATGCTAGAACTCCTAGTGTGAGAAGTTGCGACCCTGAACTCTAACCCTGCGACCCAGGCTGCCAGTTTGAACCCCTCCCCAGAGAGATGGAGGAAGACAAGGGCTCCTGTGTCAGATGTTTGAGGGAAAACAGTAAGGGCTCGGGGGACAAATGGGGGACAGCGGGGTTGTCAGTGGGGGGAGAAGAGTGAAGTTAAAGAGAAGGATGGCAAGAGGAAAGACAAGAGAAGAGAAGAGAAGAGGTGGAAGTGCAGTGCAAGGACAATAGCAAGACTTCAAAGCTTAAACGAGGAAGCAAAGTGTGGAAGAACTCACCTGCTTTCACTTTTGTACCAGACACACACACACCTCGTCTTTTGACGCAAATGCTAGAGTAGCTCAGTAGTGAGGAATGACCTTTGTCTGGCACAGAGCAAGACCTACAACCACCTTCAACCCTTCCTGTTTACCTGCACCTCAGCCACATGCAGAACACACTCACACACTCTCACACACACACACAAGCTCCAAACACACAGGAGGCTTCAGGAGGCCTTGATAAACAGATGTGCTCATGAGCTCACGGCATGAGAAGCCCTGAATAAAGGTCTTCAGAGAATCCCTCTCCCGTGAAAACATGCACACACACACAACAACACACAGACAAATCCACACACGGGAAGATGAAGCAGTGTGAAAAGTAGGTCTACACCTGGCCCTCGTTCTCGTTCACAGATATCACGTTAATGTGACTCTCACCCTCCTGAGAACTGTCAGCCAGAGGAGGCGAGAGGAGACGCAGGGAAAGAGCAGAGGGCCTCCACCAGAACAAGAGAGAAAAGCAAAATGAGCTCAAGTTGTCACTGCTCCTTGACTTGTAGACATATGAAGAAAACAAAATCCAAAGAAAAGTGAAAAAATAAGAGTGAATCCAACTGTTTAACCATTGAAATATACCCACAGTCATCTTTGTGCATTTCACGGCGGTAAGAGCAGTAAAAGCTCCGTAGGGGACAGGGCACAGAGGTTGCAGGGGGCCCTGTAGCCTTCAGGCTCTCTGTCTCTGGGGAGAGTACGGGTATAATTACACCCTATTCATTCCTCCTCCCCTCTTTTTCTAGAGAACACGTTGGCCCCAGACCCCTAACAGCTTTTAATTAGCCCGACCAATATGTGAGAGGATGAGGAGGAGGGGGAAATGAGCAGGATAAAAGCAGAGTTTTCTTAAAAGCACGAGTCGTGAATGAAATTAGCAACAGAATCTGTCTGTTGTTGTTGTTGTTAGCTTTTGACAAGTTGTGTTTCTAAGGACACACCGTGGGGGAAAAAAAGTGTACCCTATACAATTCAGACTCTTTCACTTCAGAGGGAGCGACTGAAGAACTTCAAGCTTTCTTGTTTTTTCCAACTCTCTTATTACCGGTCTGACTCAAAGACAACAAAGCAGAAAGGAACAAGATGAGAGTAAAGATTATTTAGCCAATTAGGCTGCTACAGGCTGTTCATCTCTTTTCAATGAAACACTTACCCTCACAAACACACACAAACAAAGACACACACACACACCTGCGCAGGAAGGGACACACTTACAAAGAAGCTTTTCTTAGAGAGAAAGCAGTGGTTGCGAGTGGAGGCTGGTGTTTAGCGTGTTAGCTGGATAACAAGTACAGAGCTGTGCTGGCCAACAAAGCATGTTTTGACAGGTAGGTTAGCACTAACTGATACACACACTCGCACATACATGCAGGGGGCAGGAAGGAGGGGTTAGGGGCCCATGCTTGGAGCCTGTGTGTCTGTGACTTGGCCAGGGGGTCCTGACTGGAGCCACAACAACAAGAGGGGGGGGCAGAGCCACCACGTCCCGAGCTTTGATGATGGGTACACACACACATACTCATTACACAAACAGCGGCAGACACACAGAAGCTGTTTTCCTGTCACTTTCACTCACCACAAGACACAAAAAACAGGCTGTCACTCAGTTCAAACACAGATTTAATTTAAGGATTAGAGCCCGGTGGCCCCTGAGGTTGTAATTGGAGCTACACACATATCAATCATTCATCATTAGTAGCAGTAACATGCTCGCTAACTGCATGTTTCAAGTTGCTGCTTACCTGAACTGTTTTCACTTTAAAGTAAACACACATCTGCTTTCTGATATTGAAAGGAAAGATACTTTTGTCAGATTCTTATCTTTTAAAGTAAGACAGCTAAAAAAAATGTTGAATTTACACTAAGGTTTTATATTAGGATAACTTCCAAAAACTGCCTTTGATTTTTTTCAAGGATCCTGTCTTGAAAAAATGTGCTTTTCTACCTCCACCTCTACACTTTGTGATGACACTGGGGAGGGGGACAAGTCTAGGACTTGAGCAAAGAGGAGACAGGGAGGCTGAAAAAGAGTCATAAAACTAAATGGAGGGTAAAGATGAAAAGAGAGAAGGAGAGCGACAGTCTGACTGTCTCTCCTCTGTCTTTGAAGAAACCAGAGAGAAAGAAGGAGACAGAGATACGGATTGAGACAACAAATTAGTGTCAGGAGCCTTGGCACTGATAATCAAACAGCCAGGTGAAGACAACAGTTTGAAAATACTCAACAGAAAGAGTCGAACATAAAAGTGGACTGGCACAAAAGCAGAGAAAATAGATTTCCTTGTGATTATCTGTCGTTTAAAGACTCATATTCGTGCGAGCAGGTGAGGAGTAAATCTCTGCTGAAGGCAAAACGTTGGTTAAGGCGGAAAAAAAGGTGTGGGTTGGGGAGGGTGGCGGGGCTTTACGAGGTTCAAGGAGTATTTTTTGTACGTAAACAAAATGAACAAGTCAGGCAAGATCTGTGTCTTTCTAAATCTGTCACAGTGACGGGTTTGCACAAGTACACTACAAAAACAAAACAACAAAAACAGCCTCACGTGGTTCCTGGATTCCACCCAAGCAGCTTTACCTGTGTGGTAACCTGTGTGAGTAAGTGTGTGTGTGCGATTAAGCCTCGCTTTTGTTCTTGACACGCATGTTGTGTGAGCCAAGTTGTCTGGGTGTGTGTGGAACACGTGTTCGAAATCATAACGGTCGATGTTTTCCTTCATACGATGTATTCATGCTTTCTGAGAACACTGTCAATAACCTCCTCCTCCTTCCTTTCTCCCTGCAGCTTCTTGTGGGATGACTACACAGTGGAAGTGCGCATCAATGACTATCTGGACATCGTCTGCCCCCACTACACCCACGGCGAGGTGTCACCGCATGCAGCCGAGCGCTACGTGCTCTACATGGTGGAGAAAGAAGACTACGAGGTGTGCAAACCACACTCTTTCGACCAGCTCCGATGGGAGTGCTCACGGCCATTCGCTGCCCATGTCCCTGAGAAGTTCTCTGAGAAGTTCCAGCGTTATACTCCCTTTACCCTGGGAAAAGAGTTCAGACAGGGGGAAAGCTATTACTATATCTGTAAGTATCACAAACACGGGTATGTTTTGCAGCTTGTTGTGTTTTTGACTAGTATTGCGTTTTAACCCTTTACCTTACATGTGTCTTTCCATAGCAAAGCCCATGCATCACCATGGTCAGGACTGTCTTCGGCTGAAAGTTGATGTTGTGGGACACAAAGGCTCCGGAAAGAACCATGTAGATAAAACCAAGGCTGAAGAGACAGGAAAAGGCATTGATGGAGGAAAAGTGAAGTTTCCTGCTCTAGGAGGCGTTCACAACCCTTCAAACCGGCTCCCAGCAGGTGAGGATTCTTCAAAACAAAATCCCAGACAGATACATAACAGTCACAGCGGTCAGCCCCACGTCTGAGAGGAGCTCAGCTGGGTGTGTTTACAAAGCTGGAATAATGAAATTTAATCCTTCTCCTTTTCTTTCCCTAGATGACCCTGCTGTGATGGAGCCAAACGTGCAGAGGAGTATCGGCAGTTCAGGAGCACAGCTGGTCTCCTTTTCGCTCCTCTTCACGATGATCCCAGTCCTATTAGCGCTCATGCTGCAATAAGGCTAGCATCAACAAAGACAATGCTCACTCAATGCTGGTCATTGGGACCATGGACACTCAGAGATTTTTTATACAGATTTTTTTATAGAAGCATGGACAATTTTGTGAGTGTGTGTGTGTGTGTGTGTGTGTGTGTGTGCCTGTGTGTGTGTGTGTGTGTGTGTATGTTTGTGGGACATGGATTGTTCCAAGAAGAAGACCTCCGAGTTTGTTTGTTTTTTCAATGACATGATAATGAGGATGGAAGTTCTCATTATAGGACGCTTTTCTCCAGCCATGATGAACAAAAACTTCAAGCAGATGGATCAAAATACTCTACGGATTAAAATTGTAGAGAGAAAAACAAGAGGATTACTTTGTCTTTGTCACCCTGTGTTTCAACCCTCCACACCATTGGTACAGAAGTGCATTGTTCTCCAAATCTCCGACCCCTTTTTTTCAAACTTTAACACGTGGAGAAATGATCATGTCTGTGTTATGGAAATGTTGTCTGCTACTGAAAAGTAGTTTACATGTTGTAGGATTTTTCTCATGTTGTTGTGTAGCACTCAGCTCCCTGTAAACAGCACTGTCACCTTCACTAAGATGCATTTTACCAGCTCTCAGTCTTTTCTGTCCTCTCTTCTTTTTTGGCTTTAAGCCTTGAAATGCATTGCCCAGCTCTGATCATGCAAATTAGAAATTTAAGATGAATATTTATTTATCATATCTTGGTTTTCAAAAATTTACATCTGATTTCCTTTGTCTCAGAGAAATCTTTATTTATTTATTGTTTGTTGCATTCTTACAAGTCATTTATTTCTGTCCTAACATTGAGAGCAACTGATCAAAGATACTGTCCAAACTAGCCAGGCTTTTGGGGAGCTGAGCTTTTTTCAGTTTTATGGTTATTCACTCACTTTTGCTGTCTCGTCTTCACTGTGGTACACTGACCAATGTGCAGATGTGATCCTTCTTGCATTTTGTCAAACCTCAAACTCTCCGGAATTCTTTCACTCATTTGTTTCCTCGTTAAACTAACTTGTATTATTTTGTAAAATGTTTATATGTAAATTTGTACATAGAGAAAACTATAAGGAAGTGTTTTGAGATGTGAAAAAACTTTCGTAAAATAAAAAATGTGATGTCATGAAACAAGAACATCTGTCTGGCTTTTATTATCTCTTGTGAAATGTTTTTTGCACATACCTCTGGATCTTTGAATCCCACTGACGTCACTCAGATTTTGATGGATGAGACAATATTTTTGCAAAGCTATCCGATGAAATCTCTCCCGCACACTCCACATTTCCACCCCCGGGTCTTTCCTAACCTCCTCTGTCTCATCCCCTCGTCTCTGCCCTCTGTCTTTCATCCCCCGGTGACATGACTTGGCCTGGCTTAGATTTCACAGCCTGAAAACCAAACACCAGAGCCGAGAGGGGGACGATGAAGGAGGCCTACAAGCAAACTGACAACCAGGTGTGAAGGTGTCACTCTCGCCTCCTCTCTCTTACAGTCTTTCACTCCTCCTTTCTTTTACTGCCCTGTTCCTCCGCTGTGGATGGATGGATGAACAACCTGAGCTGACTGAAAACTGTTAAAAGTCTCTACTACCTGTAAAACCATACAACATATACGTTCAAAACATGAACATAAAACTGACCTGTTTGTTTTTCCATCAGTACGTCACGGCTGAAATTCACTGCAGATGATCTCACCACCTCAAAAGTCATGCTCTAATGCAGCACCCATGTATCTGAAGGTTAATGCAGGACAGGCTCCAGTGCAGCAACTACCATAGTGTTGTCTTGTTTGTTGGTTGATGCAATAAAAATAATGTGCAAATGTTTATTAAATGCATGATACCAATCGCAGACTCAGGTCATTGATGTAGGGTAATTGGAGTACACAGAGGCATCAGATAGACGCAGACAACGGGGCAGATCGCCCTCTGCAATGTAGAGGGACAGAGGTAACTAAAAACAACATACAAGAACTTTCATTGCTGATGACAAAAAGTGCATTGTGAAACAACAACTGTCTAAATGTCTCCAATATCATTTGGTTATTCAACATTTGAATGCATAAAAAATAACTTTAACAAATACTGTCTAGATTTCCGTGATGACAGAGATGGATCGTTCTTGCATAGCATTAACAGAAAGTCAAATTGTCTTACTTGGAAAACATTTTCACACAGACGAGTGCATAAACCATAAAGATTAAATTGTTGAGCATCGTTATAGAAATGGCATTAAAAACAAGGATGTAAAAAGTTAAGTGAAAAAAAATTAAATGTCAAAGCCACAGTGCGGACTTTAAAGAAATGTAGCAGACAAAGAGAGAAAATTATACATCAAAGACAGTTGTTAAAGGTCAAGTCTGAGAGGTTTTTCTAAGAGAAAAAAGTTTCTGTGCAAAGAGCTTTTACGGTGATGAGAGGGTGGGCGGTGAGAGTGAGAAAAATAAAGATAATGAGGACTTTTTAGTAAAGGTTAAATTCACCTGAACTTTGCAGGAAAAATGGGAAAGTTGTAGAAAGTTAAAGCTCTAATTTACAATTTCAAGTATGAGTCCTCACCTCTTTCTGTGAAATAGCAAGTGCATATTTTTCTTCAAGAGGGCACCTGCAGATGGCTGATGGAGTATGAAAAGCACAACCATCCTCCTACATATCATACACCAGTCGTCCAGTCGATGGATTAAAAAACCTTCAAACAAAGCATTGCTCTGTTGTAGCCACCGATTTGAGGTTGCAGATTGTGGACCCAACCAGAGTGAGAGTTTTGCTCTCTTTCATTTAAATCATTTCAGGGGCCTAGTAATATGAAAATTGTATTTTCCACAAGAAACAGCTACAAAATGTTCAATGAAGAGATTCTGGATATTCTCTGCTCATCTTCCTTTAAAGGAGCATTAACAATTTGTGGTATGTCTCTGCAAAGAGAGCCAGTTTGGGTCAGCATAGTTTGGTACTGTAAACCTAGATCTTGCTTGCGTTTATACTGCCAAGTGTACCTTTACTCCCCAAGTAGGGATTAGCCTTTGTCAGCTACATAATAATGTGGCATAGCAGTGCAACACAGTGTGGACTGCCAATAAATTCAATGAAGAAGAAAAGCCCAGCACAATAAACAAAGGGCAACAATGGAGGACATCCAGCATTTTGTGTTTTTTCTTCTTGGCTTGTGGCTGTGTATCACAAGAAGAAGGCAAGCTTTGTTTGAGAGAAGGCTGGAGACATTTATCATTGTTGAACAAGTGACAATACTTTTGGCCAATCAACAGATTACAGTGACAGGTACACATACCAATAGACTGTGTAATATATGGTGTTGGTCTCCATGATGTCATGCATCTTTCCCTGATACAGAATAATAAAGCTGTTTATTGGTGGGGGCCATATTGGAATTTCTGACTCATGAAGAGAGCTTTGAGCTTCCTCACTAACAGCTACAGGGTGTCAGACCTGTCAGTCAGGTGAGCCGCACCTTTAATTGGGCAAACTTATGATGTTAATATCTTCTTTACAACTGAATTGGAAAAAAATTCACCTGCCACACAGTGAGTGTTGATATAGAAAACAGTCATTCAGGCTGAGGTCTGGAGGGTGCCAATAAAGTAGGAAAGTACAGATTGGACAGGGTATATGCTGAAATCCTGAGGTTGAATTCAATACCTTTTTAAGACTTGTTTAAAAACCTTTCAAAAAGTCTTAAGACCTTATCGCAACTTAAAGCTGTTGTTAGCAACCAATCTTTGATGATTGTAGTTTTCATTTTAACATAAATTAGATAAGCTGAGAAAGAACAAAGCTTGAAAGAATAAATGAAACAAAAGGCAGGTTAATTGACATTCCCATTACTACCACATATAACAGTTATTTAATGCCAACTTGCATAAAATAAATATGGATGGCTACTAAACTACTGTATGAACTGAGTTTGTCGTTACATTAGCCTACAGATATGTTGGGCTGCTAGCAATACATATAGCCTGCGCCTCACAAAATTACAACTTTGCTTGTTGTCACGTCTCAAACAACAGCCCTCTGTAACTGTATTGATAAATACCTTTTCTCATTGCGTTGTATCCAGTAAAAAGATTATTTTAACAAAGAAAATTTGTTCCAAAACAACTGAGATCAGGGGAAGCTGGGGGAAGCCTTCTCTCAATCGTAAGAATCCAAGATCCCAGGCCATCAAAAGTCAGAGAAATTTTCTCAGCAGGCTTGAGAAACTCTTATGATCTAGAGAGAAATATTTTGAGACGCTAAAGCTTTTTCCAGATCCTCACGCTGGTCTGTGATGAGTTTGACGAGCAAAATGATCGTCCAATCACCAGGTATGGTTATTTTTGAAGGTTCAGACCCTGAAAACATTTTTGAAACAGATGGACTATTTCTGTGGCAGATTTATGGAATTGTCTGTCTGGTGTCTCAGATTAGTTCATAAAAATCGCAAGGGGGGAAATAAACATTCATGGACACTTTTGGAGTCAAAGCTTGAAAACCAATAAAATACTTTTTAAGGGCCTTAATTTTCCCACAATTGATTTATCAACTTTTAATACTTTTTAAGACCTGGCAGACACCCTGAAATAATCACCATACCAAACAAACAAAAAGAAGTCAAAACCAGAAAATTGATTTCACTAGAACTTCTGATACATTATTACAAAAATATGCCACACAAAGGTTGCTTAAAACTGACTCTCTGTATGTGTATGTAAAAATGATGAAATACAAATTCTCGCCTGCCCTCTTGTTTCATTGTCATCGTGTTCTGTTGCTCGTTTCCACTCTTACACAATGGACCATTCCTCTATATCCCTCTGACATCCTCGATCCCGCTAAAAACTTTTCAACGTAATGACGCAATGAGCGGCGTCCACCAACGTTTCAACGTCCTATTGGGCCGAGTTAACCCACCCTTTCTATCTCACAGCCAATCGGCGCGCAGAAATGCTAAGCACACTGATTGCAAACACGGAAATACAGTTGGTGAAGGAGGGCGTAACAGCGTAGTCATATTTAATCTTTAACTTAACAAAATTAAGGCATCCTGAATTAAAAGGACACATTGTATGTCATTTACAAAAGCGGATAGTCATTTAGATATTTCCTCTCGGTCTATGGATCCTTTGCAGCTTCTGTCATGGGCCTGCATCGTGTTCACAGTCGGGATGTTCTCGACTGGACTGTAAGTTCAGTTTCTTATTTATGACACGCTTTCATTATTAGTTCCTTGTGTTAGTTTAAAACTTCTGCAGAGAACATGAAAGAAGTCAAATGCATTTCGTGGATTTTCTTCGTGTTCCTCTTGTTTTTCTGCTTCCCTGTCATCTGTAATGAAGTCGTCTGGCTGAGGAATGCATGAACATATGGGACATTTATTTTTAACTTACCCGCTTGTTTGGTGCGTGTGTGTGTGTGTATTTCTAGGACCGACCTAAAGAAGATGCAAGAGTCCAAAAGTGCTGACAATATCCAGTTTCTACCTTTCCTCACCACGTGTCTTAAGTAAGTATGTGTGGTTGTGTTGTGTTTTCTTCGTGATCATTGTTTTCCTCTCAATGCTTGTCTTGTTTCCACAGTAACCTGGGCTGGTTGTACTATGGTGTTCTGAAGAAAGACCAGACAATCATCCTGGTCAATGTAATAGGAGCCTTGCTGCAGATCCTCTATATTATCGTGTATCATTACTACACAAAACAAAAGGTCAGCTGAGGATGCATGACTTTATTTGAAGAAGTTGTTTGCACATCAATTTCAGAATCCTGCATATGTGTTTCTTTAATGTTTTTGTGTTTTTTGTGTGTGTGTTTTATGTATGTGTGTGTGTTTTGTGTGATCTAGAGGCTGGTGTTCTCCCAGACGTTGGTAGCAGGCGGGGTGCTGGCCTGCGGTTGGTTCTACTTCACCACAGTCCTCCCTGAAGGAGAAACTCGACTCAGCCAGCTCGGTCTCACCTGCAGCGTGGTCACAGTCAGCATGTACATGTCCCCACTCATAGACCTGGTATAGCTTACATGCATGCACATACACAGCCATAAAAGTTAAAGTCAGTAAATAATGAAGAAACTATTTAGTTTAAGTTTTATGGCAATAAGGGCTAATCTACAACTCAACTTCAATAAGGGATGGAACTGCGTTAAATGTCGATTAAAAAAAATTTGATGCATTGCAAGTCACTCAAGGCCTTTATGAATTCGAAGATAGTGCAAAGACAGCAAATCTGATCTGAAAAACTGAAAACTATTATTGTTTTGTGTATCATGCCTCATTTTGAATTTGTTCACAGCAAACCGTTAAAGCCTGTCAGGTAGTAACATGACTGAGTTTTAAAAGGGTATGTATAAGAGTCGTGAGTCTCTCAGAAGTGATAATCAAGCAGATTCACCGTTCTCTGAGACACTGGGTGAAAATGGGTTCAGCAATGTGCAAAAGAATACAAAGAATTTGAGGATGTCATCATGTACAGTGCATAATTTCATTTAAAGATCCTGAAAATCTGGAGAAATCTCTGTACAAAAGAGATATGAAACGCAGAAAACTATAAAACATGATGCAGTTTTCGCTTTCTCTCAAAAGGGAAGTGCCCAACCAGGTCTTATCAGAACAAACTTTAAACTTTAGCATTCCCTGTCTTTTCAATTACAGTAAATACAACATTAAAACAGGGTTTAAAGTTTCAACCATTGAAATATTAGTTACACATTTGTAACATCACATTGGTAATTTCGAAAAATCAAGAGAAAGTGTATGACTGTTCTCATGATTTTCTCTTGAAATAGTTTGAGTTCACTTCATTATTCATATTCCTATCACTGTCTGATGCAAGAGGTTGAGCACTGACATTAGTGAGTTATTGCTCAGCTCAAAGTGTAAACCGAAGCTGTGTTTCCTCCCATTAAAACCCAGTCAATGGCAGCTGATTGCACTTCCAAGTGCTGTACTAATAGTGCGAGGTCCATTATCTCAAGAGTGCTGAAGTGCGTTGTTCAGGCTTTGGAGCACTCAGAATAAAATGGACAATTATGCCCCACAGGTTTATTAATGATTTATTAATTCAACTTAAAACTGGTTGTACTTTTTTCTTGGCATAAATGTGTTTCATGCCATCCCATATGTCTCTAAAAACTTACCGTAGTCACTGTATTACATTGAATCAACTGTAAACAGATCATTGAGGCTTCTCCTGTAACCTTCTGCATCACTGAACAGGCAGCATCTGTTCCTCTCAGTATCTTTAGCGCCTCATGTCAGTGCTGCACGTGCAGACAACTGCTAATGGAGAAATGAATCCCTGCTCGTTCCGTTTTCTTCGTTTCTTTGTGCCATCTTGTTGCTCTGTCTGCTATCCTGTTTGTCTCCTTCTCTCCATCTGCTTCGCAGCTTGGAGTGACCCCCAGTCTACAGTTTCCTGCCTTTCTTTCTCTCATTGGTCTTCCTGTTATTCTCTGACTCATCCCCTTAGTTACATTCTCTTTCTTCCTTACACTTTATGCATCTTCACGTTTGCACTTACCGCTATTAGTCACAGAACACACTGAATGAGCAAGAGTATAAACATTCTTATTATGCTGCTTTCATCCACTCCATGTGGGTTTATTTTCAATTTCACTTTACTTAAAAAATAATCAACCTGCCTGTTGGCTTGTTCACCACAGGCCTGATAGTCTGACCTCTCATTTTACAGCTTCATTGCTTATTGTGTTTTTGTTTTTCTGCATCTTAGCAAATACTTTGGTTGTGATGAGGATTGAGCTATTAGAAAAGACCAAAGCTGTGACCTAATCCAGGCGATGCACCCTTTCAAGACCAAACTTTTGTAGCTTGCAGACCAGTCAGGACAAACAGAATTGAAGTGGTCTGCTTTACAGAGGATTACCTACTTATGATGCAAGGATTAAAGCAGTTTAAAACTGTATTTTTGAGCTGGCTGTTGCTGTCTCCTCTGTTTCAGGTTGAGATAGTGCGTCGAGGTGATGTCAAGTGCTTGTCCTTCCCTCTAACTGTAGCTACCTTCTTCACTTCCACCTCCTGGGTCCTGTACGGCCTCCAGCTGAACGACAACTACATTGTGGTAAGACATAGAGAACATGCACCTGAATTGACCCAGACTTCAACATTAATTCTTTATTGAAATACCAGCCACTCTCCATACTGCCCTTATGACGTGTCTTCTTCCTGTCTGTGTTTGTTCCAGGTGCCAAACACTCCTGGAATCCTCACCAGCCTCATCAGGTTTTATCTGTTCAGAAGATTTGCATCTGCCAATCAAAGCTCACCTCCCTATAAGTCTATGCATATGTCAGGATGATAAGAAGAGGTGATGGATGTAAGAGGGCAGTTGCAAAGCTGTGCTCACTCTTCAAGTGGCCTGTTGGTCTGAGAAAGAGACAACACTAAAGAAATGTTACATTAAGAGGAAAGTTATGAAATCCGTTATTGAGTATAAGATTATTTTATTGGGGTTAGTGATAAACCGGTCTCTCACTCCGTGATCGTAAAGTGCCTTCTGTTTGATCATGTTTGTCGAAATCAATCATGGTCGACATGTCAGTAGACAACATTGTTCAACTGTTGTTGGATTGTGGCTGCTATTTTGATATCAAGTCAACGTTTCTCATGTTCCTGATGCTCATATATGAAGGTATAGACTATGGAGTGTCACATATGTATTTTTTTCAATCTTTCTGGTAGGGCAACGATTATATCTCCTCAAAAATGGTACTTAGACTTTTTTGCCATACACATAAAATAATGGGTCATATCAACGGCAGTAAATAAATATAGCTCATAATTGTTTTCTATATACTTGATGTCTATTTGATACAGAATATCTAAGTTAGCGTATATACAATATCAAATATTGCCTACCTATATTGTTATTGATATTTTTATAAGCCCTGTATATGGGATTAGATGAAATAAGAAAAGAAATGAATACTTAAAAAATTGTTTACATAAAAGAGTGATTATTTTTCTGGTTATGGTTGTCTATTCATTGTTTGCAATGAAGGCCTATGATATACAATTAAGACTGGGTGTGAGTAGGCTGGGTAAGGGTGTGGACTCTTTAAAGGTGCCATGTAAATAAATTTTTACCTCAACTACAAAAGACTTTTCTTTTCCTCTGAGCTTGTTTTGATGTACGCATGGTGGACATGAAATGTTATTTTTAGCCCAGTTAGGAGTTAAAAGCTGCATTTGACCTTTTGAAGTGAGAAGATTTGTGTCAGATTGTGTAAGAATCTGAAGTGTTGTTTTGTACACAGTAACAAGCTTACATGCAGATGTGCAGAGATAAGTTTGTGTTTGTGTTTGATTGGGGTGGTTGTGCGAGAAGAGACAAAAGCTTGTTTGATGGTGCAGCAGTGTGAATGAGCTTGTTTGTGTGAGTATGTTGATACAGAGAGGGCAGCGGTGGGAAAGGCCACGCCAGAGGTTCTCATCCAATGTGTGTGAGTGTGTATATGCGTATGTGTGTGTTTGTTACATTGGCCTCTCTTCCTGAGCTCAAAGCGCCTGCCCCTGACAGAAAACACACACAGACACAACACTGTATTGTGCTGAAGCTGAATGTTATGTAGGGAAGCTAAGCTGAGAGGACTTGAGGTGGGAGATAAATGAGCTACAGTTGAAAGAGGAAAGAAGAAAAACATGGGGACGTTTTGGGGAACAGATGAGAGAACAGAAACGTTAAATCTACAAAGAAGACAGAGGTGGGAAAGAGAAACTAGGACAACATGAAAAGTATTTTAGGGACAAGAATTTAAAATATTGTTATTATTATTTCACACCAAATCAGGAGATGTGATTTCTTCCCACATTGAGAGGCTGAATGATCCTCACTGAAACTACTCAAATAAGCATGCATGTCGTCTGGGGACCATGAATGTGTTCAGATTGTCTTGGCAGTCAATTCACCAGTCCTCAAGATATTCGAGCCCAGGCTTTTACACTTTAAGGACAAACAGTCTGATATTCAATCCCTTGAGTCAGCGTGAAGCAAGAGTAGGAGAAAAAGCCGGAGGTTTGGAGTTATCTTTTAAAAATGTTAAAATTTGGGACAACAAGGGAAATCTATTGATATGGCCAGCTAAATCAGATGAAAAGATGGAACTTCAATTTAAAAGTGCAAATGTTTTTTTATTATTATTTTTCAAAAAAGCAGGGAAAAGCCTGTGCAGACCATTGAGACTCCTGGGACCAGAAATATAAACCAGCATGTTCTGATGAAGAACAAAGACACAAAGATAGAGTGGCTTTGTGAGTAGAAGTTAGTTATTTAGGGCAGAAAGAAAAAAACACAGTGCATGATGAGTCCAGAAGAAGATAAGGAGGCACTGGGTGTTGTCTATTCTTCCAGAGGAAAGAGTCAGACATCGTTTGGTCAGAGAGACAATGTGTGGAGTCAGATAGACTGGCCGGACACACCCCTCATTACTAACTGTGGCTTTTTTGTGAAGAGGTGTATTAAATTCAAAGACTGGCCTCCTATACTCATGTGCACACGTCTTTGGTCCGCAGCCAAAAGTTCACATAGGGCTTATGTGCTGTTTATGTGTCCGTGTGTGTCTTTGGAGGAGTGGGGGGCGTAGAGGAGGGTAATCAGCTGGAACAATGAGTACAACTCACAAACAGGATCCCTCTGTTTCCTGTAGTAGAGACTGTCTCCTTAAACACACACACACACACACACACACACACACACACACACACACACACACACACACACAGATAAGTCCCTTTAAACAAAGACATACACAGATTTTCTGTACAGTGTGTTGTCTCTTCCACAGACACTCCCACACTCTTCCCCCCACAAACACCATGTGTGCATTCAGATGTCTATTTTTGTCGTTATGGGCAAACCCTGATCTATGGGTTTTGTTTCCCCCAGTAATTACACACAACAAAGTCTCTGCTAACATGCAGTCTACAGCCAGACAGCATGCTCACTCAGCATATAAACAGACACACAGCACACTGGGGGGCAGTCAGCAGCTTGTGCACTCTCCACCATCAGTAAAAGCACACCTGTCCCAGCTGCTGTTTTGAAGAGAAGAGGAGGGAGAGAAGGAATGTGCTTCCCTCAGTTTTCCTGTCAGCCCCTCACACTTTCCACCATCTCTGTCCCTTTCCCTTTTCTGACTTTTTTACCTAATTATCCCATGATCCTAGTTTCCTTTTTTTTTTTATAAACCATCACTGTCATCAATTCTTTCTCCTTCCTGTGTTTTTGTTGGCATTTTCTCAGTTGTTTCCCCCAACCATAACTTTTTTTTTTTTATTTTTTATTTTTTTAGATTTTTAGATTTTTATCCTTGATGTTATTCTTTCTTCAGCAAGGAAAGAAGTGATCTGACACTGTTTTTTCTCATACTTACTTCAGACCTTTCAGTTTACAACACAAGTACTCATCTGATACCAGCAGAATCACATAAAAAAATCACTTACTGGCAGCATTTTGTTTGCTCAAACTAATGCTGAGATGGCATTGCTGTTCTTTACCATCACAGAAAGTATAGAAAATGGGTGTACTCTCTAAAGGAATTAATTGGTTCCTTAACAGATACTTAGACAACCTTCAACAGTAATAACAACATCAGAAATGCTGACTAAACCAAACTACAACTTGTTGATATTCTTACCACCGCTCAAGGGTAAAGTTTCTTTGAAGAGCAGATAACTTAAAAGTTGCTCTCTCCTACTCTGCTGTCATCTCTGGGATTGCTGGACAGTATCAATATGAAAATATTTATTTTGTCTAGCCCGTCAAATTGGCATGTTTACCTAAATTAAGGTTTTAGCCAAACATTTTACAAATATGATGCTAACATAAACTTATGGTCTAACCTCACATTGTGTCCTGTGGTGTCAAAAAGAAGTAAAATTTGCCTGAACATTTTTTGTGGGTTGATTTGACATGAAGTGGGATCAGTTTGTTTATGTTAGTGAAAGTGAAACTTGTTGTCAAGAGGTTTTGGCCAATCGGAATCAAGCATCTTACCCTTTAAAAGCTTAAAGGAACTGTGAGGAGTTAAAAAGTGTTCTTGGAAAAGTCTCCCTCCTAGATATATGCCTGATTGTAATCCACACTTTAACATGACATCATCAGCAATAACATAATTTATTCCAAAATTTTACTTTGTAGCTTCCTGATCGGGTCGAGCAGGACCAGATTGATTTATTAGTCTCTATGACAACACCACATTAATTTTGTAGTGATGGTGGACACAGGAGCCTCACTGTCCGACAGAAAAAGGACAGAATAGCAGAAGAAAGCTTGACAGGAGAGTGATACAGCCCAAGCTAAAGGCTTAAAGGGCTAAAGCTGTTTGTGATATTGTTCATTCCAACCCACAGTCAGCAGTTATTCTGCAGTGGTCTGTTCAAACGTTACAGTCTATCAATAAAATGAAGAGGGAGGTTATACTAGCTCTGATTGGTAGATGAGCATATTACTGACCCGTCTCACAGCATCGGGCTGCCAGAGCTACATTTGGACGGCAACTAAACTACTTTACAAACTGACAGTTTCTTATTCACATGTGAGACTACCGATACCTTGTAGCATGGAGCTGCTGGTAGCGCTACATAGAACGTTTGCTTGTTGTCACATTTCAAACAACAGTGCTAAGTTACCGTTCTGATAAATACCCTACCTTGTCGCACTGTATCCAGTAAAAAGTTGTCTTGAAGAAAATTTGTTCCAAAACAAATACACGCCTGGTTTAAAGTCTCATCTTTATGACAGTGTATGTGAGACTCCAGGTCAGAAGGTGGTGAGGCTGTCCAATTAAAACAGATCCTCCTCACAGCATCTTTAAAGTACGGAAACCTGCTGATTTTTAACCAGATAACATAACATACTATCGGATGTTGTCCTGACTTTGGAATACTCAAGCTGCTGGATATTATTACTTTACTTAAGCAGTGTCTGAGGCTGACGTCATAGCAACTTCTGATAATGGTTTCAGTTCTGTACTGGAACAGCTCTGTCTCTAGATACTTGGTGGTCTCTTCCCTATATTTTCTGAAAACCTTAAACATAGCTCTTTGGCATGTTTTTTACTCTTAGATATTCCATGATGATAATCAGGTCTACCTTGTGAAACTATCAGCTGGCTCTTTTGATATGCAGCAGATTTTAGACTGTGGAGCTACACATGAAAGTCCCCAATTAACATTTACACAGAAGCCTTCTGCCATCACCTTTTATTGCTCTGCATGTGTATGCATGCACTCCCCTGTTTATAAACCCAGTTGCTGCTGGAGGTATTTACAGGGGTCCATGTGCGGGAGCAGCAAGTGCATTTCTGCTACCAGTTTTAGCACCTTCTCTTGTTTTGATTTTGTAATCAGCTCTTTTCTCTGCAGAGGCTGCAGGATGAACAGCTGAGGAGCTCACACAAGAACTTGCATGCATTAAGTAGGATTCACACACAAAGACCACCCTCCTTTCTTTTTTCATACACACAACACAATCACAAAAATGTGGCTCCCCAGTGTTTTCACTGGAACCAGTTGGTGCTGAAAGACCTTTGCTCTGCACCTCCGCTACGGAAATAGATTTACAGGTGGCCCTCCAGTGTGTCCTTAGGGTTATGGTGTACTTCAATGTGTACGGTCTCAGTCTCCCAGCTTTTTTTCTTCTTCCTTTCCCCCTCTCCTCCTCCCACTGCTTCTGCTGTCCTTCAAAATAAAAACAGTGAGTGAGGTGATATGTGGACAGCTAGTCATTAAGCTGTCAGAGGATGACCTGTGGACCAAAAACTCGGTCCACTTGGAAGAATATTCATGTTTCACCACTGGTATAAATCATCTGTCAGGCTTTCATTTCTTTTACCTGAAAGGGTTCATGTAGACTCAGTGACTGACATTGACATGACTGGACACATGCAAACACAAAAAAAGGCAAAAAAAAAAAAAAAAAAAGCCACAGTGTTTATTTTAAAAACATGCTGAACTCACAAACAACTTTTTGTCTCACAAACTTTTTTTTTCTCTCATTTCTTTTGATTATGAAGAAAGTAATTCGACACCAAGCCAAACAGGTGGCATGGTATTTACAAGGCCTTTATAGAGAGTTAATGTTTTTCTTGTCTAAAAATGAGACACACTCACCCATAAATACTCAACAGAGCCCAAGGAGCTTTGGTCCTGTCTTAGCACGCTTTATGTACTTGGCATCCGTCCAGAACATACACATGTGGAAGATTTGTGTGTGTGTGTGTGTGTGTGTGTGTGTGTGTGTGTGTGTGTGTGTGTGTGTGTGTGTGTGTGTGTGTGTGTGTGTGTGTGTGTGTGTGTGTATTTCAGTACAGTTGGTAAGACCATTTTTTATTTCTCTGGGGGAGGTTCACAAATCTGTTCAAGTATCACTGATCCAATCCAGTTTTACAGACTTTTTTTTATTTCAGCATAGACCATAGTTAAAACTTGTAAAGCTAAAATGTGTGTGTTTCTGTGTGTCTGAGAGTGTGTGGAGGACATACATGTCCGCAGTGATGTGCAGAGGTGCTGAGGAAAGACAGAAGACACAGCTGTTCAGGGACCAGGGAGTCTGTGCTTGCATTTGCAGATATTTCTACAGCTTCCTGCACTGTGAGCACATTTTAAAGTTTCCTCTGTGTAACTTTTTCCTCATACAACTCAGCAGCCTTTCCCCCCCAAAATATTTATAATTATGTTTAATCATTCCTTTTTTGATTTCATTTGAAAGCTTTAATTGTTGATTAAAGTAGTTTCATCTCAGGTGGTGACTCATGTCGGACAATCCCTGCCTGTTACTGTGGAAATCTACTCTTAAAATGTGTCTGAACATCCACCTCAAGAGCCGTCAGACAAAAACATTTTTTTTGTTCTGTTTTAAAATTCCACACATTGCTATTTTCCCTGTTATCTGTATCAAGCTGTTTGTTTATCTTTAGACTTCTAAAAGTCTAACCCTGACATCCATCGGGGTATCCTGTCAAAAAAAAATCTGCTTGGATGTGGTTTAAGTAAATTCAGCTGGAAATGTAGTTTAATTTTACGCCAGAACAAGCTTGCGTGCAAACACACAGACAAAATGGGCTTAACCTTAGGGAAGAGGAGGAGCTGGGTAAACATGGGTAAAGAAAACTTAGCTGTAACTAAGGGATGATGCAACCACAATGGGACCAAAGCCATGCTAGGGTGCAGCAGGGACGTTTTTCCTTTAGGGTTGAGTTTGATTTATTGGGGAAGAGTAAATGCAGACTGACTTATTTGCTTTCTTGCTTTAAGATATATGTGGTGTATCTGCAACATAGCTGATAATCATGTGACACTTTGCAGGTGTGCTCTTATGAGTTACTGCACACATGCACTTTATTAACCATTAACACATGGTGCAAGGAGAAAGCATAGAAAAAAGAGAGAAAGAGAATCAAAGAGGAGATGAACAATCTTTAAGGTTTAACTCAGCAAAGAGAGCATGAGAGAAGCCAGGGTGACTTAACCTGCAATATTTGACCTGTCATTAAAGATCTGTGACCAGACAAGTCAGCGTTGACACATTGTGCACCTGTTGCTGACTAACTTTTTATAACAGGACACAGTGAATAAGCAGCAAAGCACAAACAATGTCGCCCCCTAATGGTGACTTTTATTGTTGCACAGCCTCACAGCAGACAGGTCATACTTTTCTGGATTCATTGCAACATCTTCCTGTTGATGGACAGAAACAACAACAAACACATGACAGTTCAGATGTTACACATGCCCTGACTCTTTTACCTCCGTGGAAAATTCATGTTTGTCACTCACTCTGTCTGATGATGATAATAACTTGTTAAAACACCGGTCCAACTGGCTCACCAGCTAAACACCCACACTCCTGCTGTTGTTGCTCTGTATCAGGTGTGTAGTGAGGCGTGTTCTGGCACTGTACAAAACAGGTTGATTATATTTAAGCCCTGTGGCACAATAGATCCTATTTGTACATTCATGTAGCCCTGGCACACTCGGGCGATTAAGGCACACTTGTCGTTACATGCAGGCGGGCAGCACACACACAGACACATCAGCTTTTTCCATGACAATTAAACAAAGAGAGTCTGCTTTCATAATCACACATAGTGTTGTTCCTGATGTTTACCGTCAACAAAGATGTGACAAATACATTTGTTAAGTATATTTCAGCAACAACATGGCTGCAGGGCTTCAAAATAAAAGCGGATGATAAAACTTAGAGTGATTTCAGAAATGTTATGAGACTTCATGAATCAAAACAAGGACTAAATCTTGTTAAAAGTATGTGTGAAATACAGTTATTCAAAAAACTGAAATCTCAGAAGCAGTGTGGTTATTACTTAGTAATAAAGTGAGCCCATCAAATGGTTACCAGTCATTTATTTATTGTTTTTCTATATGACATCAAAGAAAAAAATCCAGCCTGTAAGGTCAAGTCTAACTGTAGAGAGTCTGATTTCTGGGATGCTACCGTCTAAACTCATTCATGTGCTGTGCTGACACACAAGCAGAGGAGGTTCAATATGTCATTCAAGGCTGGAATCACACACAACTGAAAGTGTGAAAGTCACAGCCAGAGCTCGTATACACACATACACACCAGAGGATCGTATCACATATCAAAATGCATACAGAGCCAGTGAATTTGAAAATATTGTTACAATCTCTTGCGTTGAAATGATACAGTTTTTTTTGCTATTACATTCCCCCAAAATATCATAAACCAGCTTAGGGATAAATGAGCATCTGTGGTAGGAGAGCTTTAGGGAAAAAAGTGGAACGTCAACCAGAGCTCATCAAATAGACCTTTTTGCTTTAACCTACTTCAGATAGTATGGTTTTAAACGTCACATCTTATTATCATGTGCAAATTACTCAAACAGCACAGTTTAATACCGGACATGTAGGCCATCAACATTTTTAGCTCTTTGCACAATGAAGAACACTGAAATGTATTCACATGTTTGGATTCAAGCAGAGTGATCAGACATAATCCTGCAGAGTCTTTTTTCTCCTGTCATCTTAAAAATGAGTCGAATGTGATGTTTGCCACATGAGTCCTTTTTGAAATGCAAAAACAGCGACTCTATAAAAAACGACTGGGATGTTCAGACACGGAGACACGTGATCCTGACATGAGCCAACAGTACCTTTTGAATTCACTTTGTATATTCACTTCTAAACACATTGTTAGGCTACATAAAAAATGACAATATAAAATACGCATACAGTACGTCTGAGGTGCTTTTACAGAGCGACAGTCAGTTATCTGCATTAAGAGGATGTTAGGTACGAGTCCTAGCGTTACTTGCATGCAACACTTGTCAGGTCATTCTGGGACCAATGCAAACAAGCATAAAGGGAGGGCGATTTTTTTGACATTGCAAATTGACTTTTTGACCTTTTTAAAAGGTGTCTGGCTCACCCAGCCAACAGAATTCTGCATAGTCTAAAATCACTTCAGCTACTATTTCCATAGAAGCACTGCAAATTCAAGGCGAGGTAAAGCAGGAATAAATATTAGATAAACAAATCTGAAAAGGAGAAGTTTGATATTTCCAGGCTAAGTGCAAATGCAAATCATCAGATTTCAAAAATTACAATCAAAGGAAAAAACACAACCATGTTTAGCTCTGACAGTTCAATCAATTAGAAGGTTGACAAGATCAAGGCAATAAATTATCAATTCAGACCAAGTGGAGAATATAAGCCATCTTAACCCCTACAGAAACACTGAGTGAACCGTGTCTTTGTACTGTTGTCTATTTGTTGAGATTCTTCGCACATGTTTGGATAGTCACCCTCCGAGGGGGCGGCTCCTCAATGCTCCGATTGGCCACAAGGTCCTGAAGCTGCAGGGCCCCCCCACCAATGAAGCAGAAAGCCGGACACACAGGAGCCGAACAGTCCAAATGAGTCTCCCAAATGATCCTTAATGAGTGGGCGTCATAGAAGGTGACACGTCCTTTGTCACAGTCCAGGCACACACCCAGTCGAGGTGGGAGAGGGGCGGTGTAATGGTGAGGGAGGTTACTGTGGCTGCTACTGTGGGAGTGCGGTGCCCCCTCTGACTGGCTCTGACTGTGAGTGTGACTGTGTCCCTGAGGAAGCAGGATCTTGCCCATGCCTATTGTGAGGAAACAGAAGGGGGGAGAGTCCTGGCCGTCTTCTGCTCCACTGTCATGGCCGCTGTCTGGGTCACAGCTGAGTAGAGGACAAGAGGACGAGAGGAAGAGAAAAACAAAAATTTAAAGGTTCGGAAAAAAATGTTTTGATTAAGAGGAGCCTGGCAATCGGAAACACTTAGTAAAAAATGTCAGATTTTCTGAATAGTCACAAGCACAAAAAAATGTAAAAGCTAAGACCACAAAGTTTTCTGTTAAAATGAAAAGTAAACTGAGTCCCCCATCAAAGACACACTCTTATCGGCACATAAAGTATATCTTTATGGTATCATTGGTTGTTGGCAGTGATTGCTTTGCAAGCCACGTGCAGTTAGACCTGGGAGTAGGGTTTGCACACTTTTGTGTTAGGATTACAAAAAATAAATAAGAAGTTTCAATGAAGGCTCATCTTGACCCCATTATAACCAAAAATATGTGAAGATGTGCCCAATTTGTAAGTCTTACAAACTTTGAGTATTTCTTTGGGTCAGCATACGATACAATGACATCACACCCAAAGGGGGAATGTTTTGTATACTTTCAGCTCATTGTTTTTGTAAATCTATTTTTGGGGTTAATTTCTATCAGCTTTTTTTTTATTTATCAAACTTGTTTCACTCAAGCAAACTTTGAAATGTTGTAGTTGGTGTGCTAACATGTCTAACTGCCTCAAGATGTCAGAGGCAAATTAACACAGCATGCTGCTGTGAGCATTTTGAAGGTAGCTGAAGGTCGGATGTTGGCACTGCTGGTTGGATTTTTGTATGTGTTACATCATTAAACTCAATCAGTCACTGTAAAAAAAGGTTGATTGAATTTATTTCAGGCCAATTGTGGCTAAAAGCACAACATCACTGTTGAATTTGTTGGTTCAGTGGTTGAACTACACACGCTGTTTTAAAGAAGCTGTGATCCCTGAAGTGAATGCCTCTGGATTTTGACCTGCGACCATTCCCCGCTCTTTGTTGTATCAACTGTTTTTTCATGGAAATAAAGAGATAAAAGCTTAAAAATAAACTTTTAAATCAACAAAAAGAAAATCACCTTCAAAACTTTTGGGGGTGGAAACATTTCCAGGATCTTCGTATAAAAGTTGAGACTTACCGTGGGCTTGTCATGTCCTGGGGGAGATGAAACCACTCTTGTAGCTTTACCTCTTGTCCCACTCCCACCTGCAAGATGGAGAGAAAGAGAGCCAAGAGGCTTTAGTCATGTCCGTTTTGAGTCAGCTTGTTACATAAAGCTAGCTCAACACATTGTGATAATAACCACCTTTCACATAAACATCTCTCTTACCTTTACCAGATATGACCCAGGCTCCACCGAGCATGCCCAGTAGTGTCTGCCTTGATTGACAGCCAAGTCGGCCACCAGCAGGTCAGAGGTCAAGTGGCAGGAAGTGAGCGTGCGGTCAGCGGCCTGCAGGAGGGAGAGGCCTGGCACACTGCGTGCGTAGGTTTGACCTTTACCTAGTGCCAGCCTGTCAGCGTGCAGCCCCCAGCGTGAGTCCAAGGAGAAACTCAACACTGAGAGGAAGGGAAAAGGATGCGTACCAGGAAAGAAGGGAAGGATGGCGAGGAAGAAAATGGGTGGGAGTCAAGAAGCAGGAGCGGTTAGATTATCAAGAAAGACTGAGCATCAAGTGGAAAAAAGAGCTGAATAAGATCAGGAGAAGACCACGTAAAATGAGGCAGATCACTTTTCTGTGAGGGGTGGTGGTGAAGAGCAACAGCATGAAAAACGGTGAATGGTATGGAGGAACAAACAGGAGTTTTATGAAGCGCAGGACAAACCTGAAGCAAGAAGGAAAGTTGTTGAAAGAGTCTGACTTGGGTGAAACTGGAATGTTGAACAAAATAAGCAAAGTTTGGTGCAGAAGCTAAAATTAGAATCAAGTGGGAACAGAGGATATGAAGGGATGGACAGAAAAAATATGGTTAGTTGATTGATTCAAAAATGGTAATACTGAAAGATGCCACATTCTGTATCTACATGGAAGACTTTTTCCAAATAAATGGAAAGAAAAAGCTAAAACATGATTTGTCATGATGCATGCCTGTATTTTACCTGGTGCTGGTGGAGTGTGGAGGTAAACTTCCTCACTGTACTCCCCAAACCCGGCCTTGTTGCAGCCTCTCACCCTGAGCACGTACACACTGTCCATCTGCAGCCGATCGACCACAGCGTTGGTCCCTCTTACTTCGTCCAGGCGCAGCCAGGCTGTCGCAGCGTTAGGGGATCTGATGCCACCCCATGTGGCTGCAGCACCTCCCGCTCGCCGCTGGTACTCCACAGAGAAGTGCCAAGCTGGGGCTGAGTCCTGAGGGAGACGCCAGCACAGGAAGAGCTGGTCATAGGCAAGAGTCTTCTGTGTGTCAATGACTGGAGCCAGTGGGGCTGTGGAAAAGACAGGTAACAGTCAACAATTATCATCACACGTGAGGAAGAGATTATGTACTAAATGTTTGCATAATTGTGATTTAAGTATTCAAGGTTAACAACATCATGTTGATGTCTGATAGAAATGATCAAACTTTTCAAAAATTTCTATAATATGATTTGGAAATGTTAGGCTTCAAGATTAATTTTGCTGTAGGTTGTGCACCAGTATTTGTGGAATGTCTGTTGTCTAAACAAAGTAATTGGTAAGAGCCGACAGTTGTCAATAACATCAGTTTTGCCAGCTTTCTTCCTTTCACACTGTTTACATACCACGTATGAACGCCAAGCCTTGGATGAGCTTCACCTCTTTGGATGCATCGAGGTGAAAATGTCTGAAACAGGGATCAGCAGCAAGAGAGAAACACTGGAGATGTTCTATAGCCTTCACCAGCCTGAAGAGGGAGAAGTGCACAGACAGACACACAGCGATAATGAAGAAAAATGTTCAGGATGATACATGAGAAAAAAATGAATGTAGAGAAACAAATCTAATCAGTCAGCCTTTTAGGTTTAGGATTCAGCTAAAGAACCCTGTGTGTTGTGTGTACCTGTTGTGAGTGATTCTAGCAGCCTGTACAAAACAGGGTGCATCAGTCTCCTTCAACAGCTCCTGTGTGTAAGCCATCAGCCCAGCATGCTCCAGCAGGCCTCGTCTCTCTGAAACCTGGGCAGACAGGGCTTCTTCCCTCCTGCTGCGAGATCCCTCCAGGGCCAGAGCCAGAGCCCCCTGACGCTCTGCTACCGCTGCTCCAAGCTCTCGAATACAGTGTATCAGCTGATGTAGGGCTACTGTGCTGTTAGCCTAAAGGGAGAGACAGAGAGGGGAATCCAGAGCAGAAGAACAGTTGATGCAGACTCCAACAAGTACAACCAGTTGCTTCACTTGCAGCCGTTACTGGGTTTTAAATCTTCTGGTACCCGAGTCTGGATATGAGACTCGTGACTCAACTCGAATTTAACTCTGGCTGCATTAGGGGGAGGATTCGAGTTTATTTATCAATGAATGCTTTTTAATTTGTATTTATTATTTTTTCTGGTATAAGGTCCTAATAACAGGTCAGTTTTCAGGCTACAGCTGACATATATGCTTGTTTATGTGTATGCTCGTTCACGTGCTGTCTCGTTCAGCAACAGTGCCAGGCAAGGTGTCAAAGGAGGTGTCACAGGTTGTGCATTCTGGCAAATCCAGAGCAACATTTTATGTATAACACGTTGTGCTATGTAAAATGAAACACTGAGGAGAAGACCAGGATAATGGCTTTAACTTTAACAGACATCTATATAGAACATGTAAGTTTGGCTAATGCTAATGTAAGTTTGGCTGTTGAGAACGTCATAAGCTAGCTGCTAAAAAAGTTGAATGGGATGTGACATAGCTAATCATTTATTGTATGCATTTTACCTACAGTCTATACAATGAAGCCAAGTTTCCAGTTGAGACCCCTTACTTAAATATCACACCAATCAACAGACACTAATGTTAATGAATCGAATATGTTTTCTGTACATCAAAATTGTCCAACAGAGTCAGCCCAGGTTTACACAGCCAAGAGTTTGGGGACAAACAGCAACATTCTTTATCCTGAACTCAATCTAGGCTATATTCATCATTTATATTATATACTAAAGGTAAGATACTTAAAGTTACACCAGGTGACTTTCCTGTGTCCTGCTCTGGGGACTTTTCTAGGACTTGGGCTCGACTGATTTTTTCTTTAGTGGCACGGACTCAACTGAGGGTGTGGGCACACTGGTTTGCCAGTATGACAGCGCTCTCAGACTTGAACACTAAAGACCCGAGATTCTACTTAGACTCAAGTGATGGTGACAACACTGGTTGTGCCTGACCTATTTACTGAATGAATGTTAGCAGCTAAAACCTGTCAGAAGCCTGTACTCCAGTTATTCCACAAAGACTCAGAATAAAGAAAATAAAGTTGTTATTTGTGGAATCATATGACATTTGTCTTGCTTTAGGATACTAAATAGTGTCACAATAAAACTGGAGAGATCTGATGTTCCTGACGATGAAATAAAAAATCTGCATTTCAGATACTGGTTTAAAAAAAAACAATACTGTACAGCCCTAAACATTTACAATATGCCAGGTTGTGTTGATCCAAACAAATAACACTAACTGAAAGCCATGTTTTAAGGTACTGCACGGGCAAGAGGGTACTTTGACATAACAGAGCAAAAGCGCAAAACAGTAAAGATGCTTCACCTCCATCTGTTTAATCGTAGCTTCCAGTTGAGTGATCTGACTCTGTATGGTCTCCTGGTTGGCCAGAATGAAGTTCATTTCCTTTGTGACCTTGTCCTTTCAGAGCAGAAGAAAAGTTGATTTCAAAGCTACAATCATCAGCATCTTAAAGTAAGAAAAGACCAAACACAAACTCACCTTTAGAGACTGATAAGCCTGCGCTATAGGCAGCACTTTGTGTCCGTGGTGGACTCGACGTAATTTACAAAGTGAGCACAGCAACCTCTGGCAGTTATGACAGTACCACTGCATCCTCTCCTGCTCGTGCTCTGTGCATGTTAAGACCTGAAGCACCAAAAAGGATTAAGGTACAAAGACAATAAAACTGAAGTCACTCTATATGATCAAAAACGCAAAACTAAACAAACCTTGGGACGAAAGTTGTTGGTGGGCAGGATGTGTTCATGCTGAGCTCGAGGAGTTCCCCAGGGGTGATAGAGTTTGAAACATTCATTGCAGAAGTTTGACTTGCAGTCTGCGCAGCCCTTGGTGGCTTCTAGGGACTGGGGGGGCTTACAAAAACCACACATGATGGCTACACTGCCCAGGCTGACTGTGTGCCTGTACCTGAAGGGGGATAGAGCAACGGGAGAGGTTACAGCAAATCTGGCAAGAGAGAAAAAGGCAAGAAAGTAAGAGTGCTTTTAACTTGAGTAAGGGAAGATTGAGCTCATCCCAGCTTGCCCTGCTTCTTTTTTAGTTGCGAGGAGTTGAAATTTTTAACAGCCTGACCTGGATACATCACCAGCAGCTGCCTTGTTAGTGCATCCTGCACAGTAAAACATGCACCGTCACACTTTCCTGACCAACAACACAACCACTGCCTGGGGAGGGAGCAGCTGCACTCATCAAACTGCTGCGTGTGAAACTGAGAAACTGCCTCTCCCCATCACTCTCCCTTCCCATCTCTGTGCACTTTTTTTTCAAAACAGCCCTTCTTGCTTTGATCTTCACTATTTGAACTGATAAGAGAGGGGGATGATTAACATTAAAAGGGTGGTGAGAAGTATCTTACTACAAAGTTACTCAACAAAAGTTTGGTGAAATTGATCCAGTTTTTTAGGGAGGAGTACACTGCAGATTTTTGAGTTGTTCCTGCAGTCTGCTCTTAGGTTTAGCCTTGGATCAGGAGCAGAGGATAGATTCATTATTGAAACTCATTCCAGCAAATGATTTTCTGTCTCATTTAAAAGAGAGTATTGACCAGGTCCTTCATTCACTGCCTTTCTTCACTGTATGCATGACTGGCTAAGGGGATTTTTCAGCTAAAACCCTAGTTACTTCATTCACCCATCTATGAGATGGGAGTTTTGCAGTCTACACCTGTTTTTTTTTAACTGTGATCCCATTAATTATAGTATGTCTAAACATGTTTGTGCACATGCATACCTCTCCACAATCCTCTCCAGAGTGAGGTTGCGGAGGCAGTCTGTCAGGCCCTTCTCTCCAAGCTCTACATCCTCCTGACAGGAAGGACATGGGAACAGCATGGGGGGAAGGGTGGCATCCTTCCTCCTTCGCCCTGGGTAAGTGCTGCACACTGGGAGAAGGACATAGGTGTAGATTAGTAGCGGAACAGGTAAGCATGGGAAAAAATTAAAAAGCAGAGTTTTTTCTTTTCCCAACTTTTATCTATCAAAAAGCTGAAAAACAAAAACCTCTGCTGTGGAGCAGACATTTGCTTACATGCTCTAAACATCACACCTGCATGACAGATGCCTACATCATCCAGTGCAGCTTTTGCTCTACATGCACTCAATAAGTCATAAGATGAACTCATAAATCTCTGACTCATCAGGTAAACTCAGACATTAACAGGAGTATGAGTAACATACTATCATCTGTGTTATAAAACATGGCGCCACCCGTAGGTGACTTCATGCTGAGCTCAACATCTCCTTACTCAGCTTCACATATATCTCAGATTCTTTCCTCACCTGTCCTGAGAACCCGCTCCAGGCGATCAGGGGTCTTGGGCGCAGGCCTTCGTGCCTGACGTGGGGAGCGTGAGTTGGGTGTAGAGGCAGGCGAGTTGGGCTCTGGAGGGAGCTCTGGGGGAGGATAACCTCTTTGTACCAGCACCTCAGCTGCACACAGCAGACACACACTGTGCTGGCAAGGCAGGAGGATAGGCTGCTTCACCATTTCATCACACACGGGGCAATGCAGCTCCTTTTCCATGCTCTTCATGTTGGACTGCAGAGGTTTGAGGAGAGAAGTGAGGAGTCAGATCAGATAAAGGCTGAGTCACTAGCGTAAACAAAGGATGCACTGCTCTTTATTTTCTGAGTCTTCTGTGACCTGAAAAAATGTATATGAGGTGTGTGGGAGTCAGGATGGAGGAAGGGAGCTGCAGCAGACACTGGTTACATTGACTGATGCTGGATACAGGGAGCACAGCAAGAGAGGGGAAAAATACCAAGCCCTAACATCAAGTGATAGCAAGTCACTACTGAAATAGATTCCTGTAGCTCAAAAGATACAGGGACAAAACTGGTTTGGTAGGTCCTGATAGAGGGTGCCATGGTTTGCTAGAAAAAAAAATCCCTTTTTACAGTCAAATAAAGCATTCTAAAATTACTAATGTTTTAGCCCCTGGGCTTCACTTTAAACACAATTCTGGTGGAGTAGACCTTTTTCCAGTGATACAACTGCTAAACGCAGCATCCCGTTTCTATGACAACGTGCATCATCCCTGCCTTCTCATCGTGTCGGGCCCGTAAAACATTTTGAAGCTACAACAAGCCTATAGAAGCTAATGTTTGTGTGTTTAAGTTTATAACCATCAAGTGTCTATAGCTGTCTCTTCAACGGTGTTTGCCTAATGTGCCTTATGTGCAATGTGTGGCCTTGCTTTTATGTTCCCCCCACGGTGCAAGAGCTATGCCAGCAACCCTTTGATTTAACTGATGCCAAACAAATGTTGCACGAAATGAAAACAGCCCTGCATTCCTTCATTAAATGCGAAGCCACTGCTTTCTGATGGATCGAGAAAAATGTGGAAAACAGTCACGATGATAGCAAGGAAAAATTGGGCTCACGTGGTTGAAATAATAAAATGAACGTCACACTCACACTAATGCGAACCAACGCGTCCATGATTGAGGTAAAGGTTTGTAACTCCGCTTCTGCCATGTCCCCACGAAGCTAGCCTCTCTGTGATAAAGGAACTTGAGTCAACGCAGCATTTAGAGCCTCACAACCCCGCATCCAGGCTGGGGAACCAGTAGCTTTTCTGCCGGCTATGTTCCTAGCTTGATATGTGCTGGTGCGCACACGCTGATATTTTGCTGTCTGTCTCGAATCACCGTGTCGAGCAGTCGTAGAAACGTTTTAAGGGGGTGGGGGGAATCTCGTTTTGGCTGTACCCCAATAACACTGGTCGAGCAATATGACAAACTGCAACTTTGACGTTGAAAGTGTTACGTGAAAATTTGATGTTATTCTACTTGATTATTTGATAACGTTACACTCCAGCATCACTATTTTATTTATTCAAAAATGAATAAAGCCGGGTAATTTTTTTGGGGGGGAAATATCGCAGAAAGCCATGCCTGTTATACCCCAACAGCCAAGATTATCAGTACCATCGCTTATACAACTAACCAGGTGTTTATTAGATTCTGCAAAGCTTGATTGTCCATACCAAATCGCTTGTGGCCTAGTTTCACTACTGCCGTTAGATGGCAGTGATGTGCTACAATCAGACCAAGGTCCACCCCAAAATAAAGTCCGTGTCCGGAACCTTTGAGTGTAGTATTTGTGAAATCGGCCCTAAATTCAGAATGCAACGACTTCTGTCGGAGTAGTCAGTTGTCGTAGCAACCACAAAGCACAACCACACATGAGTTGTGTTGGTACATGTTTTCGATTGTTGTGGTCGTTCATATTCACTGGAAATTTGATACTATCGGATATATCCATTTTTGTAGGTCTTTTGTTCCGTGCTGTTCAGTCTATGGGTGGTACACGGAGCTTAATTATTTTCTGCGAAGCTACCTGTTAAAGCTAACTGCAGTTGGCTAAGCTGTCTCGCAAACGTTTAGTCCATTGACCGTATAAACTGCAGCCCCGTACTGTTTACGTATTGAGTTTGACTTCACTCGTTTTCCGTTATAAAATAGCTTCTTATAATGTCGGCTGTTAGCAGCCTTGTTCCTGCTCGGTTTTTGACTATCATAGCTCACCTTGTCATCGTTATCACGATCTTTTGGTCGAGGGTAAGTGACAGAGATTACTTGTTCTACACATTATATTTTTCATGCACTCCAAGTGTTTTAAGGGTGTTTCTATGCTTCAACCTCTGATTTTTTTCTGTTACAGGAAAATAACGTAAAGGCTTGCTTACCTTTGGATTTCACTCAAGAGCAATACGAAGACGAAGACCGAAAGTTTGTAATCATCTTAAAATACACGAAGGTTGAAACAATTCAACACATTAAAATCCCTCTAACATGTCAGTCTTTGTCTTAGGTTGGTGGTTGGATTGGCAGTCACTCTGGGTCTGTTTGCAGTGGAGCTTGCTGGGTTCTTCTCTGGTGTGTCCATGTTCAATTGCAGCCAAGGACTCCTATGTATCCTTATTGCTTCTGTGTATAGCCTTGTTGATAAGTAATGCAAAATAATGGGTGATTTAATTTTGTGTATATTTGCAGTTGGCCTCAGCACTAGATGAACGTGGTGTCAAAAAATATAGCTTAAAAAGAAAATAGCAACTGTCATAGTGTTTTTAACACTTTATCAATCTGGGGTTACAGAGTGCTTTATTACAGCAATATACAGTTGGACAGATAGTAACTAAACAGAACTGTGGTAGAAATACAATTAAGACAAAATACATGGGGGGCTGCACGGTGGCGCAACAGTCAGTGCTGCAGCCTCAAAGCAAGAAGGTCACTGGTTTTATTCCCAGCTTGGCCAGTGGGCCTTTCTGTGTGGAGTTTACATCTTCCCATGCGTGTGGGTTCCCTCTGGGTACTCTGGCTTTGTCCCACAGTCCAAAAACATTCCCATCAGGTTAATTGGTCACTCTAAATTGTCCGTAGGGGTGTGTGTGTGTGTGTGTGTGTGTGTGTGTGTGTGTGTGTGTGTGTGTGTGTGTGTGTGTGTGTGTGTGTGAAAGGTTGTCAGCCCTTTAATTGACTGGCAAGCAGTCCAGGGTGTACCCAGCCTCTTACCTGAAGACAGCTAGGATAGGCTCCAGTTACCTGCAGCCCTGCACAGGATAAGCGGTTCAGGAAATGGATGAATGAATGACAAAATACATGGATTGAGATGGAATTCAAGAATGATTTCATGCATGCCAGAACAACACATGTAGCCAGTTAAACAAAAAAAAAGATTTAAAAAGTATACAATGATTGAAAAAAAAACAAAACAGAAAAAGTATCTTTGAGGGTAAATTTAGTTTTCAGTTTCTATTCCATGACCAGGAACTCATTATAGCAACAGGAGTCCATGCCAGTGCCTCTGTGGCTCTGCTGTTCTTTCTTTTTGAGCATTGGGAATGTGACATCTACTGGTGGATCCTTGCTGTTTGCAGGTTGGTTTAAATATACACTTACAGTGTGTTTTTATTCCTGACTGATATTGCATCCAGCACTAGCTGTTCACTGCAGCGCATCCGTATCCTTGTCTTTCTTTGTGTTTGAGAAGTGGGAATGCTGGACGTATTGGGTTATTTTTGCCACTTGCAGGTTGGTTGCTTTGTAGAAATGTATTTTTACAGCAGTATTTCATGCACAAATTAGGGTAGCTCAACTCTGCAAATTTTAAAGTATGGATGCACAAGGAATTGTTACATTGTTCCTAATCTGTCTTCATTCTTTTCTGCTTCTTCTACCACACCTTTCCTAGTGTTCTTCCTGCGTTTGTCGAGATTCTGCTGTTTATAGCTGTTTTTGGACTGAAGAAGAAGCCCTTGTGAAAGACAGATTTGATGTGAAATTCACAGCACAAGTGGATATGGACATTGATACATTAATTGGTGATGTAGCTGCAGCATGTTTGTACATAATTGATGATCACAGGAAATTTAACTTAAAAAAATTTAAACTGAGTCAAGTTCATACACCATCAAAACAAGTACCAACACAATATAAAAGTTGCTGTCAGTTGGATTTTTTATTTTTGTTTTTCTAAATATTAATATATTTAGTGAATACAATAAATGTTGAAAAATGTTAGTATTGAACTTTTTTAAACACCATAGCTAACTGTCTTTCATTTTTGTATCAGACATTGTGGATAGTAAAATAAATTTTGTACCAGCTCTTTCTAAAACCATCAGTGAGTGCCCTTTTTGCTTTAAACTTCTTTGTTTCTTTCTCTTTGTTTGTTTGTTTGTTTGTTTGTTTTGTCACACAATAATGCTTAATGTATGGTTGATGTACTACCTCCTTTACCTTGAGTAGACAGGGACAACTTAAAAAAATCCATTCAGAGTAGAGTATACACAATGTTAAAATTTAGAAATAATTTAACATAATACAAATGTAAAGAAACACTTTACTGTCTTTATGCACATTTTTTTCTGATTTTTTTTTTTCATTTCCCTGAAAGCATTTGCTTCATTAATGAAAGAATGAAAGAGACAAAACAAGGAACACTTTCCCTCAAACATTAGCAGTCTATGTAGCTCCCATTTAAACACGTTTCTTTTCAAGAAGAACTCGAAATAAACTGAAAAGATTAGATTTAAGACATCCCTGAGACTTTACTCGACTACAACTGTCCAACAAGGCCCCTCCCCTAAAACACAAAGGATCCGCCCACCGGTGCGACCTTTCATTTTGACCGGGTAGTTAGGGTTTGGTTCCTAGATCCTGGAATTTCGGTTTGCCATACCAAGTTAAATCTCTTTCACTCTTCGGGCTGTGCAGGGGCTTTAATAAGGCTTGGAATTATGGGTATGTATGCAATATTATGCTTCGTTGAAGTTTCTTTTCATGCAAGATTGTTGGTGTCAAGATACTGATTTTCAGTTGATGCTATTTTGTATGGCCAAGCTAACCCGATGAAGCCAACCAATGGATATTTCATGTTTAGATAACATAAATAGGTTATTTTCACTGTGTTTGAACCCAGAACTATGTACATTAATTTGTCTTTACCAAAGTGTGTATAGTGAGTGTTAATTTGCTGTGGATATTTTTTCCTTAGCTTGAAGCTAACAGCACCGTATCGGAAGCATTTTTGAATGAACACTGACGTGGCTCTACGTTAGCAGGAGCAGGACGCTCTTACCTGACTTATGGGCTTCTGTTGTCCAAAACGCTTACACAACTAATAAAATAGGGAAAATATGCCGCAAGACTGTAAATTTATAACTCTCAGAAATTACTCAGAATAAAAATTCGACCTGTTTTAGCTGAAAGAGTTAGCTTAGCATTTAATATATATTAATAGTTACTACTAAAGTCTTTCCTATTTGGCACTTTAGAGGTGCTGTAGTTGGATAGCGTCATAAGTTCAGATTTTGAAATAAGATCCGACATTGTCTTGCTTAACTTGACGTTTAACAACTCCATCACTCATACAGAGACGAGATTAATGGATTTTCATCTGTTTTCTCAAAGACTTCATGCAATTAAATTGACTCATGTAATCCTTCAGCCGTGAACACAGGCACCTCTCTAGTGCTGTCCAGTCTGCTGTCAGTGCTGGTGTTTGCTGGGATGCAGATGTTCAGCAAGCAGTTGGGATCTACAGAGTGGCTCACCATCCTTGGAGGTTTCCTCGGCTCTGTCCTCTTCATCTGCTCCCTCACTGTATCCTATTTTCATTTCCTATTAACATAGTAAACTGCTTTCATCAGTATTAATCACAAAACTTAGAAGTTTGGTAGGGCTTTACAGATGTTTGAAACTGTTTTAAAATGTTCTTGGCTATTCAGTTTTGTTGTTTGGAACTGAAATTTACAGAAAAAAATGTTCATCCAATTTTCTGTCTTAACCTGGGTTTTCTGTCTTGTGCTGTAATGTTACTCCTTGAGGTTGGCACTCCCTTAACTGTTTTTTCCAGGCATTTAACAACCTTGAAAATTTGATTTTTGGGAAAGGATTCCAAGCCAAGATATTCCCAGAAAGTAAGTTGCCCTCTATTTTTCATGTCCTTGTATTTATGTTCTGAAAATGCAGGGTTGGGTGTCAGCTCAGCTAACATTTGTACATAATGGTCATCATATCTTGATTACTAATGCTTCACCACACATCAGTAAAGAGAGATTTGCTAAAAAATACAAAATTTTACATTCTTTTTCTCTAATGTGTTGTTCGCTCACTTACTTCCAGTCCTGTTGTGCCTGTGCCTGTCACTGTTCGCCTCTGGTCTTGTGCACCGTGTCTGTGTCACCACATGGTAAGAGACAGTATCTGTGCACAAAGAGAATGCCAACTTCAACTTCATACACACCACAAAAAGCCACTGAATGTGTTTTAATTTCCTTTGTCCTTATTTTTGCTCCAGCTTAATATTCTCCCTCTTCGCCTTGTACTACATCAACAAAATATCAGCTGCTCTATACCAAGCAGCTGCTCCTGCAGTGACACCGGCCAAGGCTGCCAGCAAGGGAAAAAGGAAGAACTGATGAACTGGCTCAGTTCATTTCATTCACAGCACTTGCATATTTTGTGAAAAAGAAAAAAATCTTTAAAACAAACCTTCATCGGTGTATTTCAGCAGGCATTTGGCAAGTCACTTGGGGACTATCACTTTGAAAATGTAAATCAGTTTGTTTTCTACAAGTTTGTAGTCAGTTTGAGATTTTTTTGTTTGTTTTACAAATATGATTAAAGGAAAAAAAAATGCCCCTAATATCTGACATTCCACTGATGACCTTTCCCTCTCCACTGTATTTTCACTGCCGGCATCAAACAGATTGAAACATCTAGTCATGTTACTGTGCATTCATCAGTGTGTCAAGTGACTGTTTAATTCTTTTTTGTAATTAAACTCTGTAAAAAAAAAACCTTGGCTGTGTCAGGGTGTATCTGTTATGTGAACCAACACAAAACCAGCATGGAGATGTCAGTCTGTTTGTTTGGGTGGGTGTGGCTGTGTGCTAAAGCTGTGAGCTGATGGAAAATAGTTAAGGAAGCATTGGGGTGGAGAAAGAAGGCACTACTTGGTTTTCAGGCAATATTATGATTGGAGATTTTAAATGTGTTATATTGACTGTATAGTGGGCATTCGAGGGAAACTTCTTCGACCCCTCAAACTAGAGTGATTCATAGCTGGTTATACTTATTTCTGGGTAGTAAAAATCCCTGTGCCATACTGGCATGTGCAGTGTTTTTCTTGTTCAAATTGACTTTATGTTGTTTTGAAGTTGTGAAGGTGACCAAAAAAGTAAGACAAATGATTTAAATTAGTTCAGTTTTAATTTGAAGGTCTGAAGTGATGTGTGGGGATTTGGATTTACATCCCTTGCATTCTACCAGTGAGTGTTGGAGTTGGGGCTTTGCTAAATAAGCATAAAGGAAACAGTTGTAGACAGGATCAGAAGCCATCAGAGCCTAAAGGACCTCCAAGTTCCAGAATGATCTTTTTCAGGAAGTGTGTTGCCCGGACTCGCCCAAGTTCTGCATGTCCACACTGCTGCAGTGTGTCATATGGGGTGTCACTCGCTTTTTATGGCTCGAAGTTTACATGAAGGTTGCACTTATGGCATTTCCGGCAGCAAGTGAACTCTTTCAGCAACCAACCAACTGAATAGAAAGTGTTAACATTTGAAAGTAGCTGTGCCGCTTACAGCGACTGTGGGAAGATATGGGCAGGGATGGTTTGTTTGCACTCTACGTTTCTTGTTCTCTTTCTTTCTCCCCCTGTCTCCTCATCCCTCCCTCTCCCTCCCATCATTACAGGGCGTTGCCGAGCCGACTATAAACGTTACAGTAAACTCTAAGTAATCAGCACACTCTTCACTGAGTCTTGTATTTCAGCTCCTGTCTCTCTGTGTCCTGGTAAGTTTGATATAACTTTGATATTTACTTCTCTTCCCGCTGTTTTCTCGCGGTATTTGTAGTTGCGCGAGTTTGAACATTAAAAAAACCACAAGTATTTTAGAAGAAGTCAGATTTCGGCTTCTCTAGCGAGTCGGTGTATCTTCAAACTATCAAACGACGTGCATTGGCTTCCCCTTTCTCTCACTTCCGATTTTGTTCATTTTCAAAACCTTTTTTTTTATTCTTTTCGGGTGGGTTAGGGCGTTGTTGGCGACACAGACTTTCCACTCTTGGCATGTAGCGACTGGTCCTCTGTTATCTCACTATTTTGTGATTTTACCCTAGTTTGCTTTGAAATTACTTGTACCTCGTTTTTACGTTTATTAGAGAAGAGTACAGTGAGAGGCAGAGGAGTAGGGTATTAAGCTGTGTGTCAAAATGATGTGCGATAGCAGAAGAATTTGCTTTGAGTGCCAGTGAAACCAACACCCACATCCTCATCTGACAGCATGTTGGTTTTGGATGAGGTAGCACGAGTGTTGTAAGAACAACTCACACCTAAAAAGGAGTAGTCATACGGAATGTGGCCTACTTTTTAATCAGCAAATCAAAAAAACAGAGTAACTCCAAATTAAAAAGGGAAAATAGGCCCACTTTTTCTGCAGGTTGATTAATTTCCCACTACTTAACACTTTATCGTTTAATTCCATGTGCTGTAATGTTAATTCTGCTGAACAGATGTAAATGTCAACAATAGGTCCATCTGTTGGTAGTTCAATGAAATTATGTTTTTTAATGATACTTAATGTTTGTAAGTAGGTTTAAAAAAAGTCACATAAATGCATGGGGGTGAAATACTCAGGCTTCCCTACACAAGAACAATTTGCAATGACACTGCTAAAAAAGTATTATAAACTTAGTAAGGCAACTTTTTGCATTCATTACTTAAGAGAACAAGAAAAAGCCCAACACCAGTTGTCCACTGAAAGTCTCAGTTGTATAGAGGTCGAAAGTATTTATCAAAAGTTTATTTTCACTGTCAGTGTATGTGAACCTCATATACAGAACAATTAAGTGTTCTGTATGTGAGGTTCAGAAGAAATCAAAGAAAAAAAATTAATCTCTGTATGAAACATTAACTCTGCACAGTAACTGGCAAGGGCTTTCATTTAAGAAAATAAGAGGGAAGTATCTGTCTTTTTCATTTCTAATTGTCTTAACTCTTGTTCCCTCATCCAGCACCTGACTCTGCAGCCATGCCTACTGACTTGGAAAACTGCCTGGAGGCTCTGATAGTCATTTTTCATCGCTATGCCGTCCCGGAAGGTGATGAAAATTTTTTAACCAAGAAGGAACTCAAAAAACTAATTGAAACTGAGTTACCCAACTATAACCAAGTAAGTGTCTTTCATCAAATATACCCTCACACAAAATGCGTTAATTTTAACTTTGCACTTTTATCTCTCTTTATGCTCTTTCAGGCACAGAACAACCCCAAACTTGCAGAACACATCCTGAAAGATCTGGACCAGAACAAAGATGATAAATTAGACTTCGAAGAGTTTGTCCCCCTGTTCCTCGGCCTCTCATTGACTTGTGAAAAAGTGTACAGTTTGCAGCAGAGGAAGTGCAAGAAGTGATGACCACAGAACATAATGTCTGTTTTGCTAAAATGAATTTTGTGGTACTTTATATATGAGATTCACAAGTAAAGAGTACCTTTGAACAAACAACCTTCCGTTCACTCGTTACTTCTTAAATTCACATTTGGGAATATAATCTTGGGCACATTCCTCTTTTATCTCACACACACAACACTCACAGGCTTGTAAGATAACAGACCAGAGGAAACCATGACTTAGTATGCACTTATATACACCTATTTACACTGAGTTGCACACATTGATTGAAAAATAGTTTACTGTTGCTCAAATAGAAAAAAAGTGCAAAAGCAAATTTTAAGTACAGAGCACAAGATGATGAACAAACAATCAGTGCAATTTTGCTGGCTGAGGTTGTAGCATTAGAACTATAAGAAAGTAACTGAAGACTGTATGGCATTGTTTTTGTTCATTTGCTTTAAGGAGGCATTATTTCAAAATGTTTGGACAATAATTTTTCTGGAGAAGTTATTATACAGCAGCAGGTGGACATTTCTGTTAAAAAGGCACACTGAGACACAGGCTGTGACTTAGAGAGAGAGTCCATCTCTTCAATACAGTCCATTTAACTGTGCCTTGGTGTGCCCAACATAAAAACAATGGCTACATTCTATTCATGTTGGAATTCAATAGGAAAGGTGTAAGCAGCAAAATGGAACTGAGCCATATAGTTAATTATTCAAACCCTGGTCCAAAAATTTTGTTTATCATACATGCAGTTTGAAAATACTACTTTAGGTACAGTAGGAAATGGGTGGGAGGGCTGAAACTTGTAAAGCAGTAAATGGTTGTCCTTGGGGCAGTGATGTAGAGAGGGAAACTTCCAGTAGCGAAATCAATAAACATGGAATTCATTCAGAACAATAGAAAAAGAAGCCTGGAGCAGCTATAGGTCAGCTGTGAGGAAATAAAAAGGGCCAATATAAACAGAGCAGTGCCTGTGTGACTCATTAGGAATGAAGCACCAAGGACAACCAGAGGTGTATATTCACTCTTTAAGCCTAAAAAAACAACAACTTAAAACAATGAACATAAGCAAGATCTTACATATAGTTTAACTTCACAGCTTCTGTGATAATCCTCAAGGTCAGCCCCCTTGGACAAAGCTTCACCTCTATCTATCTGCTAGTCATACCCTCTAGATGCATAAGTGCATAATGTCATAAAGACTGTTTCTTCAGTCTGCTGTTGATAAATTACCTGACACTCTTTTCTAGAAGTTAGACGGTGAGAATAACCACATAGAAATAGACAATCAAGATCATGCATTTTCAGATTATATGGTGGCATCGATTTGAATGACCTACTAAAAACACCTAAACCGAAATTTCAGCCTTTTACTTCTGAAGTAGTGGGCGATGCACTGTCAACTATTTACCACTAGATGTCACTGTTTAATTAGTCTTGCGGTTCAATCAGGGAGTCAATAATGTTCAGTACTAAAACAAGATCTAAGTTTTTATCTACAATAAACACTTGACTGAACAACATTTTTTCATATAAGTAGTAAATTACAATTAACTAAGTTACAGTATGTCTTAAGATACCAAATTATACAATCAGTATTTAACTGTACAAAACCACGTAATAAGACATGATAGATGGTACAATCAGCAATGTACAAAATGATACGGTATGACACAACACAATATGATCAGTGCCGCACAGTTTGACAATAAATGAAAAAATAGGTAAATAAATTAATAAATGATGATGGGCTGTATGGTGGCATGCTAGTCAGCACTGTTGCGTCACAGATAAGAGGTCATCCGTTCCGATCCTGGTTTGTGCAAGGTGGGCCTTTCTGTGAAGAGTTCGCATGTTCTCCCAGTGGATGCGGGGGTTCCCTCCTGGTCAACAGATTAAATGGTGATTCAAACTAGCTGGAAGGGTGTGTGTGTGTGTGTGTGTGTGTGTGTGTGTGTGTGTGTGTGTGTGTGTGTGTGTGTGTGTGTGTGTGTGTGTGTGTGTGTGTGTGTGTGTGTGTGTGTGTGTGTGTGTGTGAAAGGTTCTTTTGCCACAGTATTGAAAGTACTATTTCACAACTCCCAACTACAATATGATTAAGAATGATACGACACGATACGATACGATACGATACGATACGATACGATACGATACGATACGATACGATACGATACGATACGATACGATACGACACGACACGATACAATTCAACATTAAAAAAGAACATGATGTGAATGCTGCAGTATGATACAATAAAATATGATACAGCATGATAGGAATTGATGTAATGAGCTACAGGGCTACGGGGCATAATAAAAAATAACAGTTCAAAATGACAGTAGGACACAATCTGACACGTTAAGATCAAATGTGAACTTGACATACTTTTGTCTTGCCAAATTTAATGCATTGTTGCATGTGAATGATGGCTTTGAATGAGATGTCATGGTCAACTAACCTAAACCAGAAGGTTCAAAGCTATTCCTGGGTTTTCAGTTTGAAAACTCATTGTGCACACTGACTACTGGAGAGGTACAAAACCTCTCCAGCTGTGAAGCTGTAACCCACACTACCACCAGCAGTGTGGAAAGATCCTTTTTTTGTGCGATAAACACCACATGATCCTCCGTGTCTGCTTCCATTTCCTCCCCTGCAGGGAGAATTTGATAGCTCTCAATAAATGAAAGTAGCCCAATAGAGGAACTCCTCCTGAACTTTCTGAACTGACTGATTGTCACTGAAATGTAAAAGGACCTGGTAGGAGAGAGAGCAGGGTGTGGGTAAAACAGGAGGAAATGTTGCCTTTCTGCTGCTCTGCTGCTTTCTGCTGCACAAAAGGCAGTTGGGTTACGTAACAGTTCAGAGGGATGAATGGGAGTACGTCGAGATCAAATGTTTACACGCTGACCCAAATCCAGCAGGGTTGTCACTGCTGCTGTTTGTATTTAGTGTAGTTATTTTAAAGTGGCACACTTTGTTTACAGTTTAACTCTCAAAAAAGTTCAAGAGAAAAGTTCAGTGACCACAGTTCAGTTAAAGTCAGGCACATGGACAAAATTCTGTTCCAGTTCTGGGACATTAAATACCTGTTTAAAAAAACACCCCACACATTTTGCTCTTTTTGAAAGTTTAGAGACAATTTACAGTCAAGCAAACACACAGACTGGGACTTGAATGCATAATTTCAGGCTGGTATGAAATCGCGTTGTAACTTTCCTAGTACCCTGACTTCTTTTTTCCAGAGGGTTCCACAGAGCAACTCCTTCATGACAAGGTCTGCCACGCCTGCTCTGTTTGCAGACACACACAATAACACATACACACTAAAATATACACTTACACACGTTCTAATGCACAAATAAATGAACACATTGTCAACTAACACAGCTATACTTTTCTATTCAATAGAAACTTATACAAAGTTTGTTTTGGATGGTATTATAGTTGCTGCTTTGTAACAGACGGTCGTGGTTCCTGAGTGGAGTCAGGCACATTTTCTTTGCATGAATCACAGCTGGTGTGTGTGTGTGTGTGTGTGTGTGTGTGTGTGTGTGTGTGTGTGTGTGTGTGTGTGTGTGTGTGTGTGTGTGTGTGTGTGTGTGTGTGTGTGTGAGGGCTGGTAGTTATAACCACAGCGTCGGATGGGTGTGCTGGTTGGCCAAATAGCTCTTTAAGAGGAGGCTTTCCCTCCGCCTGACTACAGTCCCACAGGAGACGGCTCGTTCAACAGACGTGATCTCTCTTTACCTCGTGGATATCAACAACAACAAGGTGAGGGATGCTAAAAAACAAGAAGTTGAGGGTGGCGTTTGGGTGAAGAAGAGAAAGAATGCATTTCATTCAGATATGGCAAATGAAAGATGCCTAGAAATGTCAGTGTGGTCGATGAAGCAGCAACTTTTTTCTATAATTACCATTTTGAATTCATTTAAAGTGTTTTTCATGTAGCTTTCTTACAACTTGTGCCTGAAACTGACTGCTATTAGGACACTGAATTCATATATTCATTTAATCTTCCAACTTTTAAAAGTATTAACTCCTGCCTTTCAAACGTTTACAATGTTTTCATGCAGCCTCAGCCATGGCCCGTCTGGATCAGGTCATCAAAAACATGGTGGACATATTTATGGAGTACGCTGATGATGGAGGCAAGAAACGCCAGCTAAACAAAGAGGAGCTTCAGAACATGTTTGAGAAGGAAATTCAATGCCCAGAGTTGAAAGTAAGACTCTCACTTTAAAGAAAATGTGCACCTATTCTCTATTTCCCTTTGTCATCATCCAGGTGTGCTTTAGTGCATTCTATGCTCTATCAAACTGCAACATTGAATCCCTCTAGGATACAATCAGCGCAGGTGATATTGAGGAGGCCATGGAGATGCTGGACAAAAACCATGATGGTGAGGTCAACTTCCGAGAGTTTTGTCGATGCGTGTGTGTCCTCGCCAAGTGCCACTACCAAAAGAAGACTGGCAAGGGCGGCAAGAAAGGTAAAGACAGAGGGCAGGAAGGTGGAGATGATGCCTAAAGCAGAATGACAACGGAACAAAAAGATATCTTCATGCTGCATTCAGATATGTTGTTCATTTGTTTAATGAGAGCCTGATGATGGTACCAAAATTATATTTGTGTCTTGAACCTGCATGCTAAGTGCAAATCATTATATTTCAACATGTCAAGTGTTTTGGTTAAATAACTTAACTTCTGTAATAAATCTATCCAAAACGCCTCAGTTGTTGTGCGCTTCATCATCTGGGCCTGGCAAGAGTCATTGCTGGGTGTCTGGTGTCATTGTTGTCAAAGGAAATAAGCATGGGCTCATCAAACATTTATCAGACATTACTGGTCTGCATATCACTATCACCGCTTCATTAGAGGAAATGTCTGCTCTATTCATTGCAATGCCAGTGACCAAAGAGCCCTGCAGCTTTAATCTTCTCTCACTTTGCATTCACATCCTTGCAAAAGATAAATTAATCTTTAAATTACACAACTGCAAAGAAATATAACAGAAGTTGTGTAAGTAATTACATAAGACTGTGTTGTATGGGTATTTATGTTAGACTGTATGGGTGCTAGGTTACCTGAGGTTTGCCACAGGATGTTGATAGTGACTCACAGGATGCTAACACTTTTCAAAGCACTTCTCAATAACAGTATCTAAACCAGTACAGGCATCATGCCTCTGTCTAATGAGAATGAATATGAGAGAGACGCCTCTAAAAGCCTATCACTAGATACAAAGTAAGGCCAGGAGTGTGATTGGCCCTGCCGCACCCCTGGTTGAATTAGCTCTACACAACCTATACAATGAAAGATAACAGTCAATGTATTTCTGATTTTGCTGGAAATATCTCTCACACACAATTCACTGCTGAGCCAAAGTAAGACCCACCATGTTCTCCCTGACAGTCTACATCCTGCAGTGCTCACTCTCTGCACAAAAATTTATGAAAATCAAAAACCAGCAGGTTTTTCTATCAGGTGGATAACTTTTACATTACAATATGATATGATATGATATGATATGATATGATATGATATGATATGATATGATATGATATGATATGATATGATATGATACAATATGATTTGATATGATATGATATGATATGATATGATATGATATGATGTGATATGATCATTTGATTTGATGATATGATATGATATGATATGATATGATGATATGATATGATATGATATGATATGATATGATATGATATGATATGATATGATATGATATGATATGATTTGATATGATATGATATGATATGATATGATATGATATGATATGATATGATATGATATGATATGATGTGATATGATATGATTTGATATGATATGATATGATATGATATGATATGATATGATATGATATGATATGATATGATATGATATGATATGCACCAGGCCAACAAGACTGAGGGGGTGTGCACACTTATAGCCAACATTATTTCTGTTGTTAGTACTTTAACACACCCAACAAATCTTGTTTTTCTTCTTCAAATGAGTCATACTACTAGGTAATAGGCCACTGTCGATGTATTCAAAGATCTTTTTATTTTTTTATATACTTTTTTTTTACCTCAGACAAACTCTGCATTATAACAGGATTGTGTTGACCTCTTATATCCAATGCATGTTTGTCAGAGCAAACTTTGTTGAGTGCAAAACTTCCCCAAAAAGATTGTTGGTGTCTTAAAATTCTATCACTTTTCTTTTTTTCTTTTCTTTTTTTTCTAATTCATGTCCAATTTCCCCTCCAAGATGAACAAAAAATAAAACTATACCTCTGCTTTATGTCCTCTGGGATATTTTGAGCTGATTGTGAAACTGACTGAAACTAATTTTGATGTCTCTTTATGGTTGAAAAAAGCAGAAAACCCAGCTGACAAGAAGAGTGATCGTGTTTTGTCTGCAGGGGGCACCAAATTCAACATAACCCATCAGTTTCTCACAGCAGCTCTTCCCACCCTTAAATTCATGTATGTGATTATTTCATTAAAAATCAAAGTAGCTACAAAACCCACTCTGGGAAAGTCCCCTTCAACTTTAGTAAGATAATTTACAGTAATATCTTTTCTGTGAGGTACATATATATATATAAAAAAAGAGATGAACCAAATTTAAACTCCATAGTTTTATTTTTTTTCTTGTTACACTTTTTATAGATTTACTAACTGGGGAAACAACACTGAGTGGTGTACCAAAACAGCAGTATCCATTAGTTGAAAAGCCTAATAAGCGTTTTAACAAATTGTGATGATTGTTATATTAAGCGTCATCATCATCATCATCATCGTCGTCGTCGTCAGCGTCTTGCCTTTTGGACTCGCACACAAGCATCATGCCGACGAGACGAGAGTACCTTCTAATGTTGATGTTGTCATCTAACTTCCCCAGCATTTTGCACGGTTTGCGCCCTCTCTTTTTGAAGCGCTGTAGTTTTTCCTGAGGAGAAACAAAAGCGAGTTAGCAGGATGAAAGAGATCTGAATGTTGAATTAAGGGGGGAAGGGGAAAAGTGAACTTCTCAGGTTACATGAACACATCACTAAGAGAGGGATGAGTTTCTCACCTGTTTCTCTGGGTTTGTCTTCAGCTCCTCAATCTTATTCTTTAGCTCTCCGTCCTTTAACTTGCCGTTCTCAACCTCTTGCTCATAGAAGTCCAGGAGGACACCGATGGCCTCAGTAACTTTCTCAAAAGTTATTGGACCTTCAGAAACACAGTGAAAGAATTCATTGTTGAGATTTAATACCAAGAGATTTTGATCAATTGGCATTAATCGATTGAAATCTTTTGGCATTTGTAGATTAGATGCATTTTCTTTACTGAAGATATTAATTTTTTAAGGAAAAGATGACAAACAGCACTGAGTAAACCCCCACAGAAACCTTAAAGAATTAAGGCTATTAAGAATGCTGCCAGTTTACACTTTTTCAAAGTTTCCAATGCATGTCTCAGTTAGGTTTCCATTCATTCATTTTCTGAACCACTCATCCTGTTCAGGGTTGCAGGTGGCTGAAACCCACACATGCACGGGGAGAACATGCAAACTCCACACAGAAAGGCCCACCAGCCAAGCTGGGGATCAAACTGGTGACCTTCTTGCTGTGAGGCTGCAGCACTAAGGCTACGTTCAGACTGCAGCCCTTAATGCTCAATTCCGATTTAATGCTCAAATCCGATTTTTGTGTTAAGCTGTTCAGATAACACCCGTAAATGAGACCTGACTGCAGACTGTGATGTGAAAAGTTCACGCTTCAGGTGTGACACGCATGCTCAGTTTAACATTAATGACATCACGCACAGCACGGTGAAGAGTGAAGAGGAGCAACAAACACAGAGCAAAACTGTGCTTCACAATACTGGAAAGTTTGTTTCCATAACGCAAAACCTGATGTTACAGCAGCTCATCTTGAGTGGTAAAGTAATCATGGCTATATTTTCTTTCTTATTAACCTTAGGACGGACGCTCTCTCCCGCACCGGGGTCTCTCCCGCCGACCCTGCTACATCTCAGAGCCGTAGTGCGCTGAACAGGTGAACAAAGAGGAAAAAACTTAGTTTTGTCATCTGTTCTGATGTTCGTAGTTTGTCTGGGGCTGATCAGACAGGAGCAGACGGGTCTCTGACTGAAGCTGTCTGGTAGGAAAGTACAGCAGCGCGCAAATACGCACGGATGAGATGGACAGCAGTGGATCATCGGTGTCTCTGCGTCCTGTAAACTGTTATTTTAGCCTGATTAATCCATTCAAAAAGTCGATATCATAATACAAACGTACGATTCATTCACCTTTATCCATTATTGTGTGTGTAATGGAGACGCCAGTCGATCGCCCCAGCGCTCTCTCACTTTTTCTCATCACTCGTCCTTGTGTGCATTGTTTAATCAAGCTTGTAGCTGGATGAATAACTAAAACTATTTATTTGAAAGAAAAAAAAATAACAATTTTATAATAATCATGTCTATATTAACCTCTAATTAGTCTATGTTCTGTCTATGAAGTGACTTTGAAAACATTTGTCCTGAGGTAAACTGCTGCTGTATGACGTCAAAGTCGCATTAAATGCGACCTGGCTGTTCAGGCCGTGGTCGCATTCAAGAAAATCGGACATGTATCTAATTTAGTACCACATTTGACAGTGGCCTGAATCTGATTTGAAAAGGTCAGATTCAATGCGACTTGTGCTGTTCACACTGTCAGAAACAAATCAGATACAGGTCACATTTGAGCCAAAAAATCAGATTCAGGTCACTTTTGACTGCAGAGTGAACTGTTGTACCATCATGCAGCCGCACTCACAAACTGTCTAACAAAAATTATTTTGCCTTTTTCTCAGTTTTTCAGGACTTACCTGCCATTTTCTTTCAGCAGATGAAAGAACAACTTGATCCCAGATGAGGCCAGAGCCAGACAGATCCTTTATATATGAGCAGATCAACAATGTCTGGCACACCCAAACAGACACCGTACAAAGGAACCACACATGACCTTGTCTTGTTAATCTGGGCTGTTCACTCAAAAACCTGCTTCACATGTTTCTGTCTGTATAGAGGGCTTATCATTGCTTTGTATTTCCTAAAGAGAAACTTCATGTGAAAGAGTGGGTGGAGTTGCTTCAATGTATAAGTTGATGTATGTTTTTCTCTCAGGTGGAGCACTTAAGCTAAGGTGTGGAAATACATATTTAAATGATGGGCTGTACAGTCCTGTTTGTAATTGACAAAGTATGTGTAAATACAGAGCAATGGTGAGTATAGGTTTAATCCCACCTTGTGTGAGTCTGTGTTTTTACCATGTTAAGTGTATCTGTGTATAGATGGTTATCTTTAAAAGATTTTACAGCCTTAATCCCTCTCTACGATTTATGATCCCAGAATACAGGCCCCATGCAGGGAAACATGTCCCAGTCATGTTCTAGGAGATAGTCACCTCTCTAACATAAAGTCAACTTTAACTTTCCTCTGCCATCAAGCTTTCTGTTTGAACTAACCCAAGTTTGATCCAGCTCTTGATTAACCTGGCTTATAGAAAAGTAAGGTATCTGCAGGCACAAGGAACTGATGTCCCTTTAATACATGTTACAAACAATGCATCGTTCCGTGTGTGATTTTTGGCTTTGTTAGGATTCTTGCCAGAGGTGCCAAGTAACTAAGTAAATATTATTTGTTACCTGACTTGAGTAAAAACTTTTAGGTATCTATACTTTACTTCTACTCCTTACATTTTCAGGCAAATATCTGTACTTTCTACTCAGCAGATCTAAGAATTGCCTCGCTGCTCCTGTTTCATTCCAGCTTGTCATCATTCAAAAAGACACACACCAAAAAGTAAAAATCTATCCTTAAATCGCAAAAATTGCGTCATGCGTAAAGATAGAATTTGAATGTGCATGGATGAGATGTAAAAACATGATACCCATTGGGTTGTATGTAATCCATCACACCTGTACGTGACACAAATCACGCCAGACTTCAGCAACGACATAACAGACATATGTAGCATAGTATGACGATGTCTGTGGCAGAGATTCAGGAGGGGGGATGAAATATATGAACTATATAAACTACAGACCCCTGGCACAGCCTAAGCTTTTAACCGTATCCCCCCTTTTTAAGTTACTTTTACTTTTATACTTCAAGTAGTTTTGAAACCAGTAATTTTACTCTTCTACCAAAGTAAAAAGCTTTGAGTTTTATCTATACTTCTACTTGAGTAATGAATGAGAATGCTTTTGACACCTCTGATCCTTGCAACACACTGTTTGCTGATTCCAACAGCTGCACCACCCTGTTTGTTGAAATACAAGTTATGTGATGTTTTGTAAGGGTTGAACACAGTCCAGGACACTTCCAGTCCTGCTTAGTTAGCTGGGAATAACCACCCTCCTGTCAAGCAGTGTTCACATGTTGTGTGACAGGGTTTTTATGACAAGTCATTAGTCAACTGAGGAGAACCTGTCATGGCTCCTCTTTGTGTGTGTGTGTGTGTGTGTGTGTGTGTGTGTGTGTGTGTGTGTGTGTGTGTGTGTGTGTGTGTGTGTGTGTGTGTGTGTGTGTGTGTGTGTGGTGTGAGTGTGTGTACATTCAGGTTGATATTCATTAAAAACTATTTCCAAAACCATCTCTTAGACATATTAAGGCATAGGAGAAAACAGAGTCGGTGGTCACACTCTTTATTTCTTGACACTAGAGGGCGATATCTCTCAAGTTGTGGGAATTTACAGAGCCAGTATCAGAGCTAACCAACAAAGGCTTCTCTGAGCTTGAGGTGGGGAGGTAAGAAGACTTTTGTGGGTTGTTTTGTGTGTGTGTTTTAGACTGTTATTAGCTAAATAACTAGTAGTTACATGGTTGTCAGCTGATGCTAGCAAGAAATTCCTGTTGGGGTTGGTCATCACATGTATCTGTGCAGTATGGGCTTCCTGTTCATGTTTCTTGCTTATACTGTGTTGAGAGGTATTAAGTCAAATACTTTTCAACTTTTCAGTCTCATTACACTCTCAAATTTAACTCTTTCCTCTTGTTTTTTTAAAAGAATTTTACCCATAAAAGTAACATTGTGAGGAACAACCCCCTAAGTGTGTGACAGCAAACCCCAAGATGGTGTTGGTTGTCACAATGTATGGGAGTGTCTTTGTTACAATGAGTTGGAAAATGAGTGGGAAACACATTTCAAGCCAACACTTTAAACTTCAGTTTAATGTAGGAATGACGACTGAAAGAAGTTTGACAATTAGTAATTCACACAAGAGCAAAACTTGTAACAACCAACCCCATTCCCCCCTACTCACTTTTTTTTATTTATTCAATTTTTTTCTTGCCTGTGCAGCCCAAGCAGTGTAAATTTTTGTTAGTCTTATTATTAACTAACACTTCATGATGACAAAATTTCTCACACTTTGTTAATTCAAATAAAAGAATAGACTAATCCCTATACAAAATATTTCTGATTTGAACCATCACTTCTCTGCTAATTTAGGTGGTTTAAGGAAAAAGAGCAAACTGCTTTGTTCAATAAGGGGCTGTGAAAATTATCTGGAAAAGGTAGTGCTTTTCTGGGATAAGGACTCTGTTTCCCATGAGCACTTGCATTCACTGTTGCAAGGATATGACTCTTACCAAGGTACATGTTTGAGGGGTTTTTTTTTGTTTGTTTTGTTTTTTTTTAGTATTTTAGAGTGTTGTAAATCAACTTAGCCCTGTCCGATCTAAATGGGAACCTGAGAAACAGCATTTAGACCTTACGTATGTTGAACGTATGTTGGAACTGATGATCTTTTTTAAAATTGTGGATTACGATCAGACATAAATAAAGATGAGACTTTTTCAAGATCACTATGAAATCACTCTCAGGGAGTTTAAATGGGATGGCCAAACAGATTCCAGGGCTGCAACCGATAATATGCATCATTGTGTGTGGATGGAGTCTTTCAAACCCAGAAAAATGAATATCAAACACTCATTGAATCTAGTGTGATCCTTTTTCTTTTCACACTGCTGTTTGTCTTGGTAAACAACTCAGGATCAAGACAAATCTTTTCCATCTTGCTGGATCATTTCCCAAAAACAAAACAAACACTCATGTTTATCTATAGTGACTTTACTGACTTACTTTATCACAGTAAACACAAAATGACAGAAAAATTTATCAACACATTTTAGTTTAAACTTGTGCCCTAAAATCACCAGAGCCAGCACCATTACTTCCCATAGTGCCCCTTTCATTTAAAATATCTTCACAAATCAAATAGACAATAACACAGAGAGTGGAGTGTTAGTGTGGGATATCAGTGACCACCTGCCTGTTTTCATGCCTTAAAACGGAAGCTACAAATATAAAAACAGGGAAACAATCTACAATAAAGAAGGGTTTGGACAGAAGAGTCTGTGGATAAATTAAGGAACGATTTGTTAATACAAGACTGGGTACCAATATATAAAGAAAAAGACATAAATAATTAATATATTCAATGCATTGGTTAATTTAGAAAAAAAAAAAAAAGATGATCAATGGATCACAAAGGGACTTCAAAATACTTGTAAAAAAGAAAATACAACAGAAGATTTTTAAAACAGAAAACAACAGATGCTGAAAAAAGGGAGATTAGGCAAGAAAGGTAATCTAAACAATAATAAACTCAAGATGGAGTTAGAGCAAGGTTTACAGGGATGGAAGTTAAAGGTAAGAGGCTTGCGGTGAGATTACCAGGGATGGCTGAGGTGGTCATGGAGATCTTGAAAGAAATGGCTTGTTCTTAAATGTTTCATGCATTTGGTATGTATATGTGTATGAAACACTGTTGACCAGGAAAACATAGTGTTTGTAGTGCTTGTATTTTAAGTGTTTTTTAAAGAAGTTATTACCCATAGTGAGTCTTTGTGTTTCAGTGTCAAAGAAAGTAAGCAATAAGCACTGTTCTCATTTCTTCCAGTGCTTTGACCAAAACCCCATAAACATTGACCGACAGGAGATCTCCTATTGTCTCTAACTTTTTGTCTTGTATTTGTTTCACATCACACAAAGTGAATCCAACTTTCATCTTTTTAATTTGCTGTCTTCATGACCAAAAAGAAGTACAGCCTTCTCCTGCTAACTGGAACATTATGATTTGTGATGAACAAGCCACAAGAGGGACTCACAGTCATTTCACAACAATTTACCTCTTTCTGAAGATAGTTTCATCCTCTTCAGTGAGAGTAATCTGTGGATTTTAAATGATTTATAAAGAAACTAAAAGCCATCATTACTGCATTTGTTTAGTTGGCTGAGAGATGGTGCTATTGTATCAAGTTACTGTTGAGTTCATGAAAGGCAACAATCTGCAGAGCAATGAATAAAAGTGTACTGAAGATATTTTTAAAACAGAAGTTGTTGCAACTTTTAATCTAGAATATAAATATGTTTGTGTCTCCTTTTCCAAAAATGTTAAGTGTCATCTCACTAACTAATAAATTCAACACTTATGTGCTCACATGTTTTCTGAGTACATTTTTGCAAAGACTTTATTGTTATATTATCATTTTTATTCAATTATGTAAGTAAAATAGCTATCCTCTTTTCAAAAGAGTGATGACAAAAGAGTAATTTTCTGGAAAGTCCCCATCAAATTTTGACATTGTAATTGAACATGATAGCTCACAAAGCACAAAATGTGACTTTTTTTCTACAGTAGTATTTGTTTCATCACAAACCAAGCTTAATACACGCTGACCCCCTATTTTGATGTCTTCTAAAATGTACAGTTTTTGCACCAAAATTGAGTATTTCATGTAAGACAAAAACATATTCCAACAATTAGTTTCACCATTAATTAATTATAACTCAATTTTCTCCCTCAAAACATTACCTAAAAATGCTGTCTTAAAAGCTAAAGCGCTGGATTTTCTATCTGTTCCAAGATTAAAACAACACCATTGTTTCAGAAAGAGAAATGGAAAAAAACAGGAGGAAGCTCACATCAGTCAAACTGAGATTTTATTTTATTTATTTTCTCAGACGTTTCTGTAATCTAATTCACACAAACAGTCTTGAGTGCATTTGTCAGCAAAGGCAAAAATGTGTTGGACACATTTTGGCTTCATTTTCCTGGACAATTCGATTTATTGAGCTCTTCAAGTTCCATGCCCACAAAAAAACAAAATTTCTTGAAGTCGTCACACTCCCAGCCTGGACCCATTTTGGCCTTACATTCAGCCATTTTTGCCTAAAAGGAAAAAAAAAAAACAGATCAACAAAGTTGGGTGAATAAAATGACAAATCATTTTCTTATGTGCACATGTTGTGTAAGCATTCTACCTGAAATTCAGGGCACTTCTTCTTCTTCTCCTCCATCTTCTCCTCCATCTTCTTCATCAAAGGCCCATCCTTGTCCAGCTTGCCGTCTTTGGAGTTGTATTTAAAAACATCAAGAAGGGTTTGGAGGGCTTTTTGCACCTCATCACAGGGTGGGCAACCTGGTTAAAAATATTAAGATAAGGAGCTTACACTTCAAAAAGAAAAGCAAACAAGGATGAAAAGTGTTGCTGTCACAGTGTTTTACTGCCACTATGTTTTCAAGTCAAAGAAAGTTTGTTTTGGAGATTAGACATGAATATGCTGTCAGACTGAATATGTCTTTGTGTCTTTGCATTGGAAAATTACAAGTGGCACAGAATAAACTTAGATAAACTCTAAAATTTCAGAATACTTTAAAAAAAATCTACAGACTTGTCTTCTTCTTCTTTTGTTAATCTTTTTCCTGTATAATAAAACATATTTCAGCTACTTTCTTGTTCCCTCCCATCAGGACTCACCTGACATTTTCTTTCAGCAGGTGAAGAGATGCGTTGGTGACAGCAGCTTGGTCCCTGATGAGACTGATGCCAGACTGAGGGGAGAGACCTCTTTTTATAAGAGCAGCAGACAGAGAATGACTGCACAAAGAAACCAAACATGAATCATGTTCTGGACATTTGACCTACCCTACATGAACCTGCTTCACCAGTCTAATTGTTTCAGATGTGGCTTAATGTTTGCATAGCATTGTTTGTGTTAGTCATTAGTTTGTGATAACATTGATTGAATGCATGCATTGGCGTGTGACAGTAGGTAATCTGTGGGTTGTTTTTATTGATGTGGGTTGTAGGTCAAAAGTATTAGAGCATTCCAATTTCTTATTTCTTTTCTTTTTTTTGAATGCAGTTTATTGTCTCATTTTACTCTGAAATGAAAGTGTAGATAAAAACAATAATAGTTGGTGTAAAAAATAAAAATTTACATGGAATCAATTTATAAACAAAAATGTATTCAAAACTTACAAAAAATTCCTCACGACTTGACTGTCTTTGCAACTTCTCTTTAGGAAAGACCAATTTTATAAATGTTATCCTCTGTCTGTCTTTCTGTCATTTAGCTTTTTTTTTTTTTTTTTTTTTTTTGCCTTTCCACATCATTTACAGAGTATTACACTTTCTACAATACAATAGTGGTCAGTAATGCTCACCACTGTGTATGTTCAAGTGCTTACTTTTAAGCAGAGAGAGATGGTTGTAAGTAATCAAAAAAAAACAGCTTTGAGTTTTTACATTAAAGGGTCTGAAATGAAATGAACATTATCATTCAGTTATGGTAACCTTACCTTTTTCTTAACCCCTAGCAGTTCACCACTTACCTTTGTACCACTTCAAGGTATTCACTGGACTTGAACTTCTTGAATTTCAATTGAAAAAAAGGGGTGTTGGAACCTTACTCGAAACAGTGAGTAAACAGATTTAATCTAGAGCTGAAATGGTGAGAGGTCATTCATCAATCAAAAGTGGCGTGTTCTGAGCAGTCACAAGCGTCACTCCCAGTTCACATGAGGTAAGAGGTAAAGAGAATGTCTTAAATGTTATGAGGCTATTTTAATCTATGTGATAACAAAGACAAACGTTCACAAATTTGAAATTCTAATTTATTTAAATTTTCTCTATGCAGACAAACTTGAGAGTTTCTTTATGCCATAAATATTAAAGCAAAACTACAGCAAGACTACAAGAAACTACAGATGAAACCTCTTCCCAGAATGTGTCTGTGTCGAACCCTTCTGGACTGAACTGTGTGAGTGTTTTCAAGTGTTTAAGTTAATTAAATTGGTACCACAAAACCAGGCCCTGATGAACCCCTCAGTCAAAGGCCACCTGTAAGCAAATCACCTGTTTTGTGTTTGTACTCCTGTTGAGGGGCCTGTTGGTTTGCTCAGTGCTTTTTAGCACTGGAAGCTGTTGAATACAGGCCAAGTTAAGTTAGTTTCAGTCACGCACACAAGCAAACATTTTAGGATTCGGGCTGTTGGTTTGGCTGTTACTTGTTGTTTTTGCAGAGGAGTCAGTGCAGTCAGTCAGGTTTTGTTTTTATTTTTTATTTTGTTTTATTTATTTATTATTTTGCATTGACATCGGACGCCGGCGCCACATTGGAGGAGCTTCGCCTGCTGTGAGCAGACAGGATCCAGGAGACAGAGACTGAACAGACTTCTGGGGAGGCTCAGTCCTGGACCCTGTGGAGGTGGAGACTGGCTGGGCTGGAGAGTGGTGGACGAGTGGTGGACGGGATGTCGTCATCTAATTTCTTATGGACTTTTTTTGCACTTTCTATACTCTTTCTTACTTTTGTTTTCTTAAATGCTGCGGTGACTCCTGAATTTCCCCTCGGGGATAAATAAAGTATTTTCTATTCTATTCTATTCTATTTGATTAGATTGAAAGTTTTCATCTCTTAAGTTTAGAGACCTGGTGTCATTATTTATTGATATGAATTGCACATCTTCCTTCTTTTGTCTGTTTCATATTTTAGTCTCACTCTTTTGTAATAACCAAATTTTGTTGGCCTTTTTATTACAAAGGATGACTAAAACTTATTTACAATGCTTCCCTTTTCTTCACAAGCAGGGTCATATCATGAAGTTTTCATGTGAGTGGTTTAGTTTTAGGGATAGACCGGTTATCGGGGCCTATATTTGGCATTTTAAGGCATATCAGCATCTGCCATTTTTTTAATCCAACGGCCGATAAGAAACACATTTAAAACTGCATTGTTGTGGCTGTCTGTAGTCACTACTCAGTCCCCAGCAGTGTCTCACCCACAGTATCATCTGATTGGTTACAAGCAGAGCCATGACTCTGGAAACAGCCAATCAGCAGTGAAGTTATTACAGTTACTGCAGTTACATTGAAATTTTGGAAAACTTTATTTACTGGTAAAAACTTTAGCTATTTATTTTTTAAGTTTTAATTTAACCTTATAAAACATGCTGTTAAGCCTGGGAGCTGTTTAATAAACTCATGCTTAAAGGTAATTGAATGAAGTTAAGTGTTGGAGTTTGTATTGTTCAAAATTTTGAAACCAATATTTTCACTTTGCCTGCAAATTAATATCGGCTCCAAATATCGGTTATCGGCCTCCTTGACTACAAATAATCGGTATCAGCCCCAAAAAATCTATATCGGTCCATCTCTATTTAGTATGCATGTGAAACTTAAGATGACAGCTTATGATAATGATGAATGATAGCACACAGAGCTGGTGGTCAGAAATCCCTGTATGTTCACACACACCCCTTTTCCACCAAACTGGTTCCAGGGCTGGTTCCAGGGCTGGTTCGGCGCTGGCTAGAGCCAGGCTTAGCATCAGTTCTTTGGTTTTCCACAGACTAAGCACCGGTTGCTGGCTCCCAAAACCAGTGCTTGCCAAGCACCAACTCCTTGCTGGGCCAGCAGAAAGAACCACATTACATCGGGGGCTACGGGCTTACATCAGGGGGTGGGGGCGGGATCACTGACCAGCCAAAGCAGAGTAAAAACACTGAAGAGCGCTATTTTTAAAAAGACGAGTTTGGGGTAAGCAAAACAACAGAAAAAGATTAGTTAATAAGCTGGCATCCGTTTGTGGAAAAGCAAACACTTCTTAACCAGTTCTCACTTGAACCAACTGTGAACTGGCTTTAGCACCAGCACTAGTACCAGTCCTGGAACCAGCTAGGTGGAAAAGGGGTAACAGATGCTGTCACAGAATCACTTCTCAATCAGACTCAAACTTAGCTTCAGGGGTTGCCATGTTGATTTCCAGCTGATGTTGTGAAATAGCTGCACTCTGACACCTTCTGCACTTTTAATGTATTTATTTTTAAAAGCTAATATAACTCTCATATTCTGTTTCTCTTTTAACTAATCTGAGGATGAATATGCCAGCACAGTAGGAGCCCCTTAACAAACACCAGTGAGTCTCTTCTATTCAACAATTGGTTAGAAAAATGGTTTCACCTCTGACCGAGAACGTAGTGGAGCTTGGGTTGATCAGTCAGATTCCAGGGCCACCACCTCACACATGCCCCTGCTTCAAAACTAGACTTTGGATGGAGTCTCACCCTGATCTGTGAGAGTATCTGAATCTGCAAGCTGTATATGACTCAGCAAAAGAGCAGTCACATTTACTCTACATTCAATCCTTTCCCAGGTAGGTGTGCTCCCTGGCTGCCTCTCATTTGCCTTTCATACCTGTCTTTAAAAACACACATCATTGCCCATTAATTCATTCATTCTCTGTATCCTGTTCAGGTTTGTGGGTGGCCGGAGCCTATCCCAGCTGTCTCTGGGCGAGACTTTTTGTGAAGGCAGCCAGCAGCTGTTTGAACAAACAAGTTTGACCTGCTCTGAGGTCTGTGGTCTCTCTCCTGATTATATCCCTGAATGACTGAAACACCAGATAAACAATAGCTAACAATGATATCAGCAATCATATAGTTTGATAACTTTTTGAAACTAGTGAATATTTATTTAATGTGCTCTGGAGAAAATGTTAAATATGTTATGAGCACTGTATTCATCAGACATGTTGTCATGGCTAAATGCTGACACCAGGAGTAAAATTTATTTATGGGGATTTCTTAAGAGCGATTCACGGGAAAAAAAAAAAAACAAAAAAAAAAAAAACATTTTTTCTGCAACATAGTTCTATTTAATGTGTCAAAATGCAACGAGGACCCAAATCATGATTGTGTCCATTGTTCTAAACCTCACTTTTTAAGATGTGCTAAGACAAGAGGACATAATGAGACTCAGTGGGAGACAGCCCATACTATTTCCAAATGATAAAAACTATTTTGATGCTTTTTAATTCACTCTGTTCATTTCAGTTTTAATCATAGTTATCTCAAATTTATTTCAAAACAGTTTTCATCTAAAATTGAATGACTCAAGATTGAATTTTTTCCCAACAGTTTTTGATCTTTGGTAACATTAGTGTCATAATTGTAGTATTATTATTATTATTGCATGTTTGTCTTCACTCAAACACATTCAAAATCCACACCCTTAGATATAGTTTGAAAATAAGATGCTGCCACTGAGGCTAACTTCTAACCCTCTTCCTTCTTCTACTTGTAACAACATTTAAAGCATTCAGGATTTGAGCTGCCACCCCTCCCAGTCATTTGTACTGTGACCTGACCCTGGCTGACACTATGTAGTTGCCTATAAGCATGTTCAGTCTGAACACAGTGTGTACCTTCCTGCTCTGGCTCCAGGGCTGAACGTGTTTCTCTGAGACTGTGTGAAATGGTGTAAAACAGGTTTTGGATCTTGTTTTCTTTAATTTGAAGAGTACGTAAGAGGTTGAAACATACACTGCACTGCGCTACCACTCTTTTATTTAGCTGTACATCATTTTGTTGTGACCAAATAAAGTCCATGACTGAACCAGTCTTGTACAATCAGCCTGTGGGAGAGGTTCAGACCCCTCTCTTGTTCAAGGTGTGATCTCATGATCTAACTCTACCACTATTACACTCACTACATGCTTTTACTTTTTCTTTCTTTTTTATCATCTTTCAGTAGAGTTTTCAAGACATCAAATACAGTAACACAGCACATTTACTCATTTAGACATAGATACAGTTCAACAGTTCCAATGTCATGCAAATACTTAAAGAAACAGAGCAAACTCTACCTGTCATTGGCAGAAACTTGCCTTTTTCACAGCAGGGACGGCATTTGTTTTTTCTGTCCCTGTTTTCGTGTTCTTTTACTGGCTAACATTTATCAATCAATTTATCAATACAGTAATAATCAAATCAAATTATTATTTTAGACTTTGTGCTTTATTATTTTCACCCCGTTGGTTTGCTTGACTTGTGTGGCCCAAGAGGAATGCTGACTCGCCCTGGATTGCTATGAAGTACCTGCACCTTAACACCTGCTACAATCTGGTGTTTATGTCTACATTCTTTATCTATGTGAATCATTTTTACCTCTTTATTCTAAATTAGTTGAATTAGTTCAATGACAAACTGACTGAGAGCACCATTTATATATTCTCAACACATGAAAAGTGGGTTGGGAAGGAGCCCGTCACATTTTCAAATGTGGTTGAAGTGGCCAATCAGCTGTCTCCTTCCAAAACTTAACTTTGGGTTAAGTTTTTAATCCTCCTTATGTGAAATTTATATGAAATTTAACCACCGTTTTCGTTTTAGTTTTTGAAAAAATGGACGATTGTAAATAGTTGTGGTTTTAGAGGGCATTTCCCAAATCACCTGTCCATTTTTCGTGGGGCGTGAATTATACAAATAACTTTGACTTTCTCTTGTTCATCATTCCCAATGAGTTTTAAAAAAATCTTTTTCATATCTCAAAGTAACAGCTAGAAAGGGCGGAGAGAATAGACAAAATGTCAGCTGAGAAAGTCTTAAAGAATGAAACACAGCAACTTCATCATAAAAAGTAAAGTTTTAGCCCGTGAACATGGAAAACTTTGGGGGGGAAAAAATGTTTTGAATTTTAAAATAATTATTCATTTTGACTCCTGCTGAACCTCTTACAAATTAGGGAGGTTATGAGAAACCTCCCTGTAGAGCCCTGCATAGAGGAGGAAAGGACGGGTAAAGAAAAGGAGGTGAAAGGGAGGGAAGTGAAATAAGGGAATAAACAAGGAGGAGAGAGATAGGTTTGACTTTCTAAAAGTGCCAGAAGAAAAGTGGTTTGAGGGGCGGTCCTGGTTGAAAAGCATTGCTTTAAAGCATTACAAAAAGGTGCCACTGAACACATCTGTCCAACAGCTTAAAGCAAATCCACAGGATGCATCTGCCCCCTAGTGGGAAAACTCTCCCCAGGCAATGATCTGAAAACAAGGACTTTTATTTGCAACATTTGAAGAATTCATACAACAGGGTTATGGATGCAACCCCATCATTAGTTCATGTAAAAGCCACACTTGTTAAATCAGCCCTGAATGCAGCCTGGGCCTGTTGGATCAATATGTAAGATTATTCATATCATTCTCTGATTGGGTCTGTTTGCCTCCTCTGACTTCATCACAAAGCTTTTTCCTCAGCTTTCTTTCCAAGGCTCTTTTCTCTTGATGAGCACAGTCCAAAACTATAAGTTAGAGTTACATTTTTGGGATTGAAAGAGAAAATTGCAATGAAATAGCACATGAAAACAGACTTGAAGGCACAAACACTTGATGCAAAGTTTCTGAAAAAAAGTTATTGTAGGTGAAATCTGTAAGAGACAGATTTTTAACAACCTGAAATCCCATGAAACCAATTTTATCCATATGGAGAGAAGTACTGCACAATCAAATTTATGATAACAGATGATTAATCACCAGAAAAGAAAAGAAAGAGTGGAGTATCAGGTTGAATTACACAGGGAGCTGAATCAACAAGGTGTTCAACAAACTGACACAAAGCAACCACAAGGTGGCACATGGTTTGGGCTTCAGCAGTGTTAGCCCAGGGGATGAAAATGTCAAGGGATTTTAAAAGAGGTCTAATCAGGTGCTACGGTCATTAAAGGATGTCTGTAAGAATGATAATAAAAAGATCACTCTTAATTTAGGGTTAAATCCACACAACTGCCCTTTGACGATAAACAGGCATTCCTCTTAGACTTTCAGTATGCAATACTACAGCCATATGTTGACAGTCATGTTTTTTGCTTTTGTTTTTTAAATTACTTAAGGTTATTGGATAAAAAAAAAAAATCATAATGCACTACATGCAATGTGTAATTATTTCTACAGCTTTATGATGACAACCAAATTTATTTTAAAAACAGCAAAAACAGCAGGTGTTGGTGTTTATTGTTGACAGACAGGCCAGCCTCACACACACACACACACACACACACACACACACACACACACACACACACACACACACACACACACACACACACACACACACACACACACACTGCTACACTTACATGCTCTCAAACAAGAACACTCTCAGACATGCCCTTTGCTTGAAAATATGCTGAACTAACTTGTAACTGTAACTTCTAGTACCAATCTCAGGAAAAATTAGGGAAAGTGACTTTTACACATATTCAGAAATGAGTTGGTTACACACTTGACCATCTCTGAACCATAATTTGCAAGAAAGAAAGGTAAGTGTCTTGCTCCCTGAGCTGAGCTGGAAGAGTATTAGTTGTAGCTCTCACCGAGAAGGCTGCCTGACCGGGTGTGGTCCTTCTATTTGGAACTTCACAGTCTCTGACAGACCTGGTATGCCTGTCATTAGATGTTTCCAAAATTGTCTCTGCACAGGAACTTTTTCCTCTATCAGAATTGCATATGTGTGACCAACCTTCCAATAAACCACAAAAATTCCCACTCTTTTGTGGTAGTGTTGTCTGACAGAGGTATTAATGGAAGATATTTTATTTTTTACTTTACATCATTTACTCCCTTATACTTATTCATCCAATTAGTCTGACTGTCATTCTTCCTGCCCTTGTCCATATCCATTATTGATTAATGATTATTTTACCTGTTTATAACCGTCAGCTGTCAGCTATGGAGCTGGCTGCTGTGCTGTGACAGAAAGATCAGAGTAAAAACCGCGTTTACACGTTCACGTCAGAACAGTGAAATAAATAATTACTGATAGTTATTAAAAGTTTTGGGGGTTTGAGTCAGGGAGATTCATTGTTGTAACGAAGGGAGCAGGCGTAGCTCACGACACTTCTCAGTTATTTCTGGGTTTTTGTGACTCAGTGCTTTGCTAAGAGGGTTGGTGCGCGCGCGCACGGAATCAAGAGCCAAACGCTGACGTAACGTCGTGCCCTTCCTAGGGGGCGCGCCTTCAGTTTGAAAACCTTGCTCTAAAAAATTACAGTGCAGGTTATTTATCATTCACCAATATTTATCTTAGCTCATGGCGACAAATATCTGTTGCTGTTTTAAATTTGATAAGAGCAAAGTCAGGGGACAGGTGATTGTTTAAAAAGTACAAAAGAGGGAACCGAGATTGCATTTTGGTCACTCGCGTGTGAGCAGGATTCAACAAACCAAACCCAATCCCCCCCATGCAGTGAGAGCACTTGGTATGGTCCTGTGCTTGGCAAATAAAGTCAATAAAACCAGGCATCTACCTTGGCACAGAACTTTTTTAGACCAGAAAAGAGAGTCAGGCTTTGTTTACAATCAGTAGATCGTGTTGTGAAGCAGTCCAATCTTGTGTGTATACCTTTATCAAGAAAAGATCGTTTTAGGGTTGCCAATAAAACACTAATCCAAACAAACCGGTTGTGTTTAATGTATGTTTTGCCACTGCAGATGAAAACTCTTGAACATCCAGTACAGAGGGGAGGCGTGTGAGCTTTCAGCCTATAATTTTATTATGCAACTTCATGCCTCAAGGTAAAATACTTTAAACCACATACTATTTATTAAAGTACTGTCTTTTCCATACTGTAAAATTTGAATAAACTTTAACAGGGTTTTTGTTGTTGTTGTTGTTGTTGTTGTTGTTGTTGTTGTTGTTGTTTTTCCACATGAATACAGTTAAATGAATAAAGAGTAAATAGAGAGTAAATGAATGTACTCTAAAGGTAAACACTGATGGACAGTAGAGTGAGCCCACAGCAAGAAGGTTGTGGATTCAAACACATCAGCCTCCTTTCTCTTAAATCACTCGAGTGATGGAAACAAGCCAACACTGCAGGGCAGCAGGGCAGCAGGGTGGAGTTGTGGTTAAGTTGCCTCATACGTGAAGGATCAGGGCGGGAGCTGCTGGCTGGCTTGTCAGGGTCTTTCCATGGGGATCCCACATGTCCTTCCTTCATGGGTGGCTTCTGTTCTTACTATCAGTGTGTGGGCGCTGATATGGACTGGTTTCTTGTTGGTTGCATTTACTTTATGATTAAGCTATAGCAATATAGCTTAACAACAGTGTTTTATTTTCACCCTTTTAACACAATGACTTTGAAACTCTGCACTGAGTGGCTGATTCCAGGTCCATCATCAACTGTCAAGCATTGCAATCACCCGCCCTCTGCGTCAAAGGCTTCAGTTGAAATGTGGATTTAGGCTTTTGCCGGACTCACAGTTAAGAAAAACAGGATGTCTCATGGGTTGGCCAATCAGGTTTCAGGGCCACACGCTTAAAGGTAAAGTAGTGACAGATATATCACTGCTGATGTCTACTTGAGTCATGGAGATGGCATTTTACAGTTTTTTCCTACTCAGCAAATCACATATGAGAGGAAGAATGTGTCAGTCTATAGGAGCCAGAGGAGCACACAACTAGACTTCATTTTTCTTTCATTGACATGAGGAGTACCAAACAGGTTTGGGTTGAAAAACCATGTAGTGATTTGTTAGTTGCAAATGAGAGGACTCGAAGATCCAGCTGCTTCATGTGACACTATAGTCTGACTTCTTTGGCTTTTGGTAAATATATTCACAGTACAAAAGCAGGTGCTCCTATAGTGCTTCTATCAAATATCATCCAGGGTTGTCGAGCAATAAGAGATGGTAACATAAGTCAAGCATTGTCACACTTTTTATTGTTAGAAACTAGAAACTCCTCCACACCCAAAAAGCTAAATTATAAAGTCATTTATCATCCACAATCTTCAAGGTTTTTATGTTTTTCAGGTTATTTAGAAAGCTAAGCTCAGTATATCATATTTGAAATCACCAATAAGACCAGACTTATGAAGTCAAGGCTCATAAATAATCACTTAGTACATATACATATTAAAAACACAGTCATTCTGCACAAAGAAATCAAAGCAAGTGTTTTTGGCATATTTCAGGTGAAAGTTGGCTTATTTGATTTTATATGGGCCACATCCACTTGACAAATCCAGGAAAAAGCCTCATTTTAAGATCTTTTAAGATTCAGTTACATTTGTTAGATTTTACTCTTTTTACACAAATCAGGGGTGATTATTGTCTTTAAATATTTCGCAAAATGACATTTTCTGGACCAGTCAGGTGAATAAGGCTTAAACTGAGTCCAGCAATGCTTTTTGCAACAAAAAATCAGACAAACACTTGCTTAGGTTCCAGTTTTTGCAGTGCAATTTATAATTTATGCACATGTAAAATATGTTCAAAACTGCCTATGTCACTTGCAGTGTTTTCCCCTGCAGTTTTATTTTATTTATTTTTTTAACAGCCTCGTGTAACTTTCTATGTTAGTCATGTGTGAATAGTGAACAAATCGAGGATCATTTTATTTTTAATCATTGTTAGTAGAGAGTAATGTATGTTATAAAGAAACCATGTTGCGGTTTCATTTAGCAGATAAGTGCTGACAGATATTTTCTTGTGGGGATTTGGGTCATTTCTGCTGACTAAACTTTAAACAAAGCACAGCCCCTGAAGCTAGTTAAGTTAGACTCATTTTAGACCACTTGTCATGTTAATGAGCGACTGTCCGGAGGGGTTTAAACACCCACTGAGGTAATGAAATGCACTCATGTCCAAAAACTGCACTTTTTTATGCATTAAGTTCCAACTGGAAAGAATTCAAAAAGTCAAAATGTGACTTTTTGGCCTGACATGTTTACTTCACCTGTTAACAAAACACCTGAATGCACACATGCATACATGCATGTAGGTAATGTCAACAAATGAAACCGTCTTGTCTATAGGCACCACAAACATCAGGGAACCCTCCAGGCATGAGAATGGTCATTCTTTTCAGAAAAGCACAAAAATACAGGTGTAGCAGGTTTGTGGCGAGTGGGACAGGTTTTTAGTGCATAACTCACCACATGACGTGTGTGTGTCTCTTTGTACATGTAGGAACACTTATGTCACATATCATGTGTCAGCTCCTATATAAGGAAACCCTCTAAGAATCACCCAAGCCTCAGCTGGGACCAAGCTGGTGACACAGACACAGTTTTTCTTCTTCTTCTGGTGAAAAAAAAATTTGAAGGTGAGTCCCGATAGAGGGGAAAACAGGGGGAGACTGTTTAGTGGGAAAAAAAAAGAATTGTAACATGTTTAGAAACTTAGCATGATAAGTGTGTCAGAGCCTGAGATCAAGAATAAATCATCCTGTAAATTTTTATTTGTTTTTCTCACTTGTTTTGGGGATACTAACAGCAACATTTTTTCTGTCTCATTCTCTTCATTAGGCTCCAACTATGGCTCGTCTGGAGAACTGTGTCACAACCCTCATCGACCTGTTCAATGACTACGCCGACTGTGATGGTTACATCTGCAAGGAGGACTTTAAAGACATGTTGGAAAAGGAAATTTCTAACTCAGATGTCAAGGTAAGAAACTTATACCACTTACCTTATAGTCTACAGGCACAGCCGTACCAAACATTTTCATTTTACATGTCCCCTGTGATTTATCCAGGCTGAGGTCTCTGAAGAGGCCTTGGATAAGATCCTCAACGAGCTGGACAGGGACAAGGATGGATACTTCAGCATCAGAGAGTTTCTTGCATGTGTGGCCCATGTGACCAGATATCTCTACCATGTGGACAAAGTGGTGTAAAAAGAAAGAAAAATGGTAAAATTGTAGATTGATTGCCTATGCAACATTGTATCAACGGCAGAAGATGAAGCAATGCAACTCTAACTGTCCAATGTGAGTTGAATTTTAAGTGTCGCTTTCTGAGAATTAAAAAAAAGTTTGTAAATCAGTTTTGTGGCTTGCTGCATTAATTTGACAAGTTTTTTCAAATAGTTTTAATGTCACTTCTGTGCAAACAAGCATGTTAAATACTTTAGCAGACACTTCTTTTACCTACCTTTCATCTCTAAGATTCATCACATCTCCTGGCTGCCTCTCCCTGTTTCTTTCTGAAAGTGAGCTGACACCACTCGTTTCAGCCTTTTTGCATAAATTTGTTTGGATGACTCAGTCAAACACCTGCACTGAAACATGTGATCGACTGAAGAGTGCTTTTTGTTGTAGGTCTTTATGGCTTGAAACTCAAAAGATAAAGTAACTGAACATGTAAAATCTATTCTGAAAAATCAAATTTGATCAGTGAAGTTGATTGGACTGTGATGAGAAATACCACAGGAAGCTGGCAGGTAAAAGTATGAAGTTGATCTCTTAACACCACAGAGACTGGGTGGTGAGCTGTAATGCAAGGATAAACTGGATGCAGAGTAAATTATTAAATATTTAATGAGGTTGGCAAACAGTGTGGGTGTGTCTCAACGTTCCTGGAGAGATGCAACCAACTGATGAGAACAGCTGACGACTGCAGGAAAAAATGAGTTAGAATTGTGTAGACTGCACAAAATAAGAAATGAGCAAGAAAATAAGGGTGCAGACCAAAAGTCCTCTTTACTGCAATTTTATAATTGCCCCATTTGGTATTGCTTAAGGTGGCTTACAAGGATCCAAAAGTCAAAACTTGCAAACCGAGGGATCACCAGACACGACCACACCCAAGACAGAAAGAGCACCCAGCCTTTGATCTGTCTCCAGTGGCTCAGTTGTCCTTTAGCTGGATTTACACTCTGTGTGGAATGAGTATACTGTAATCATTTCATATATTAGTGTTGTTTTTGGGAGGTAAAAAACTTACGGCTGATTTTCTCAAGCTGCTTCAAAGAGGGAGAGCGGCAGGTCTGTACAAAGTAAAAAAATAAAAAAGAAGAACAAAGCCTCCTGCTCTGAACGAATGATTGTGTTTCTTCTTCTTCAGAGATAAAATATGACACAATAGCAATGGATAGACTCTTATATGAAAAATGTCATCTTATAGTATAAACATTATCCTAGCACAATAAGCAAAGTTAGTGATCCTGAAACACGTCGATGTTTGCTTCAAAAGAAAGAGAAACGTTTAACGTGCCTGCGGGGCAGAAGAACTGAGACTTGTAAACTCAATAAAAGCATGAACACAACCAGCCATGAAACAAGTGTACGCATCAGAAAACAATGTGGGCAGGTTCAAACAAAGACAGAAAGCTATGTAGGGAGTTATCCTATGGCTAGACTTGGATTTCTTTGTGTTGCACTGTGTGGGTGTCGTATTCCCTGCTGCCCATTGGTTACTCATTGTTAACCCAGCTGCTGCATTATTCTTGCTCCAAACCACAGAACTACAAAGGCAACTTGTACGATATGTTGTTCCAATCCAGCGATAAATTCTGCCAAACCACAGCTCATAAACTATAATAAAGTCAAATGAACTCTTGCACAATTTAAGCTGCTCAGCCCCAGAAGTGTTTTTCTTCTTTTTTTTTTTTCATTCAAGTATCTCTAATTGTTTGCACATGATAGTTTTTGATCCACACAAAGCGTAAGCGAGTGATCTTTTCACATTGTGTACTAATCACATTACTTATTATAGTGTGTATGCAAAAAACAAAAGAGCTCCAAACTGAGAGTCTTTTTCTCAAACTTGGAAAGCACACGTCAGGGAAGAAATTCTTCCTTTCTTTGTCATCTTCCTTTATTTGGTGCTTCATACTGCTGTAAGCCACTTCCTCTGAGAAAGAAATCCTCTGCTAGAGCTGAACAAGAGTAAATACACACACACTCACACACTTGCACACATATGCACACACATAGTGGGCCACAAGGAAGTTGTGGAAAATTTTTGTAAGGAGGCTGGAGAGGGGAAAGAGGCAGAGAGAAAACAGCACACAACAGCAGCCTGTTTATCCAAAACAGAGAAAGCTTTTTGAGCACTCATAGCGGCAGAATGCATTAAAATTGTTACATAACCTGATTTGAATATACTCACAACAGAAACTTAACAGCAAACACCAAGAATAAGCCAGCTTGAATTGCTGCAGATGCAACAAAACTTGAAGCTTTAAATAATTAACACATAAAGTGATAACCATAACAAATGTGGGTGAACAAATACTGGAGCTTCACCTATCACCTTAGTCAAACCATTTTTCAATGATAAAAAGGTGTTAGGCTTAAAATTTGAATGGTTCAAGCTCCAAGCTGGTATTTGCAAACTTGAATCCCAACAATGAATATCCAACCAAACATGTTTAAGTGACCGTCATAGTTTGGCATCCCGACTGTCATTAAAGTGTGGTTCAGCCAGAGTGACCACTCCCATTGGTAAGTCAGCTGCATTTCTTTGGCATTTTGAAACTGAAATGTTGTTTTCCAGTGACCAAGAGTGACCGTACTAAGACAAGGGAGGCAAATGGCACACTTTCAGAAGTGAACTGAGCTAAATCCTCAGCAGCAGAGATAGTACATTTATGAACTAGCCAGTCGTTTAAATGGCTCTTTTAAGTCTGAGTTGTCCATCCTGCCTTCACTGAACGACCAATGACATCTCAGAGTTTGAGCTCCATTCATGCATGTTGTTCCCATATGACATATTTACAATGAAAAACACAAGCCAAATGAAATTATAATCAATATTTCAGAATAATTCCCACCAATAAAGTACATATCTGTGTGATGTGTAAATTTAAACTGTTCTGACCCAATTCATATCTTATGACTGCTTCTTGTGATTTTGATTCTGGTTATCTTTAAAAGGAACCTTAAGATTCCGTTCCCTTTAAAGAGCCATAAATCCTATCTGTAATCAGAGGGCAGGGTAGCTTGGTATGAAAAAGCAATCTTTTTTTCCTGCAGTCTTTGATTAATCAGATTAAACAAGCTACGATAAAACATTGTGGATGCCATTTGGTGAAAAAGTTGGCAGGTGTGACTTGTAACCTCAAATAACAGGTCCTGTTATCACTGCTAGTCTAAAATAAAATTAACAAGTTAAATGATAAAAACAGAAAATAATACAAGGCTTGGCATAGCTCAAACACTTAACCAGCCAAACAGAGTAACTGATATTACTCTAGAAATTCATTCACCAAAAAACTGGGGCACAACGTCTTAGATGGTCTGTTAGTACAAGAAACTCCATAGCAAGCAATAATATTTGTATATATAATATTTTCACAAGAAAAATTTCCCTCAAGGGGCAAAAACAGAATAGAGAGGCAAAGATCAGTAACCGAACAAGCTGTGTTTATGTCAAACAGTCATCCAGCTTTCACTTGTCACTCAGACCTCACAAGACAATCAAATGGATAAGTGATATGTTACTAAGCCCCTGAGAAAGTACCCATCAGTCAAACTGCTTTTTCAGACCATAAGCATTTTTTTTTTGTAATGATGGATTTCTAAACATGGGCCTGGAGGGTACTCTGTTCCTTTTGTTTCATACGAGAAAAACTGCATTTTCTGATGCTTCAACATTCCCTCCATTCCTTTTCCCTGGAGTTTAAAGCTTGATTAGCAACATTTGCTAATATTTATTATCAGGATTATAAGTGCAGTTTGTGCTGAAAGGAGAGTCATTTGTTGACCTATGGTCTAATTTTGGGTGGACTAAAGTACAAATAAATAATTGAAAGAGATCAAGGATTGGTGGTAAAACTTTCTGAATGAGTAATTCAGTACTAAAACACAAAAGGTGCATCAGAAAAATCATGGGATATACAGTCATTATTAGCCAATTCATAGTTTGGGGAACATAAACATCTGTATAGATTTTTGTTGCTACAAGATGTGATAATATTTCTTTGGTAAGTTTAAATAGTGCTCAAAATATGCACCCCATCTAATTGCATTTCACAATATCTGTTGCTCTTACTGAGTCAAGTCTTGAAAGGCATGTCTGAGCCTGGTGGAAAAATGATCATGTTTTGTTTTTTTTACTCATTTTTTTTCTGCCTCCCTCTACCTTTTCAAGTCTTTTTCAGTCCATCAAATGATGGTTAATGACTTTCACAAATGAGTCTGACTCCATACAATGTTCTGTCTGTTACAAGGAAGCAGTCTGTCACTGCTGCCAAGTGCTTATCTATGGTGGATTAATGCAGTGATTGTAAGGTGCCAAGCAGACATTTGTATGGAAAGTGCAACTCAAATAAACCGACATTTTATTAGATTAGTGTGTAATTTTACTCACAGTAGCACTGAACCAAGCTTAATTTATCAAGATTCAGATAAACTAAATTAATCCTCTTGAGTGAAAGTCTGTTTTCTTTAAACCTCTAAATAAACACACATGCACAAACAGCACTTTGGCGCAGTAATATGCACTGGTTAGAGAGGACAGAGTGGGTGCTGCACTCTCAGTACACACCTGAGCAGTTAGAGGTTTAGTGCCTTGCTCAAGGGCAGTGTTCAGGAATTTATGCCAACACCTTCCCAATTCCCAGCCCAATTCCCAATCTTGGTCTGTACCTGGGCTTGAACCATCGACTTTACAATCACTAATCCAAGTCCCTATGGACTGAGCCACTGCCGCCCCATTAACAGCAAGATTAGCAGCATATTTTAAATCTACAGATGATTTTGTCCAGCTGAGGCCAGTGGAGGTGTTGCAGAGGGGAGACTGAAGCAACAGCACATCAAAAAGAGAGTAGGGTAACACAAAAAAGCTAGCACATAGCAGCACCAAAACACAAAATGGAAAAGCATTTGCCAAAAGTTACTGGCTAATATTGCTAATTCAGCAATCTAGGTAGGTTAGCTTTTCTCTTTTCAAATGTGTGTGTTTTAAATTCCGAACACTAAAGAATACAAATATAAATTTAAAAGTAGAGAGTTGTTGATGAGATAAGTCATTTAACAGTTGGATGTTAGCTTGCGAAACTTTCATTAGCAAGCTAGCTAGCTTAGGTGATAATAGTGTCACTTGCTGCCACAAGTTCTGCCTTAGCGTGTAATTCTGTTACTCTTTGGAGACTAAACAGCAGCACAAACATGTCACAAGCCTCCTGCTCACCACAGAGTCCAGGAGCTCGACTGGGCACTGTTACCTTTACCATAACGTTTCAAGTTACAGATCAGTTTGTAATGATTGGAACTTTGTTCACTGTATTTTGAAGTCATATCCCAAATGTTGTTAAGTAGATGAAACACTGTCATTTTAATCAGTGTATGTTTTGTTGTTGTTGTTGTTGTTGTTGTTGTTGTTGTTGTTGTTGTTGTTGTTGTTGTTGTTTTGTTTTTTGCACAGATGTATTTACTTTTAAAGAAAGAGACTGCTAATGTAGCAGAGTGTTAATGGATAATAACTTAAGTGGCTGTGGATGAAGGGTAGTGCAGGAGCATCAGAGATTGATTTTGGGAGGAACTTAAGGAACTCATTAACCATCTGTGTGTGAGTCCTGACTTGGAAAGAGAAAAGAAACAAAAGAGTTAAGAAGAAATCTTATCTTCTGGCCTCTGCACAAAGCAGGTATGGCTTTTTGTGACTTGGTGTAATGTGTCAGTGTGTATGGAGGAGTGCAGCAGCAGTAGAAGCCACACAGTGTGGTTTAGCTTAGGCTCAGTTGCCCTCCACAAACATTTTCCACAGATGAGTCATGGTGTTTGAGACTACGCCTACCCTGGACATTTAGGTCCCCTTTTCTGTCTGAGCTGGTATCTGTGCTACTCATCTATACTGTCTCCTCAGTCTGATGTTTCAGCACACAGCCACCAGGTTGTTATGCCTGCAACAATGCACAGTTGCATAACCGTGTGTGCAATCATAGACAAGTCATTTCTAAGCTTTGCCTTGAAGGTATAGCTTTGCTCAGTGCAGTTTAAAGTAAAGGTGCCATGGGCACAAATATTCTGTGACATAAGTGTCATAAAAACGATGTACTGAACATGCAGTACTGCTTGGTATGAGTGTTGTTGAATTTGTGGTTTTGTGTTGTTATGGTGACTGCAGGTTTAATGTGTGGTGCTATGGTACTTTCAGGAAATAGAAAGAAAACTCTAAAACTCACAGACAGAAACAAGTCTTTATTTACAGCTTCTTTTGCTTGAAAAAGATTGTGCACTAAGGGAAGGCAGGAAAGAATAAATTCCGGGTTTTAAGTTTGGGCATTATGTAAGATTTACCCGGATAGAAGAGGGAAGGAAAAGAGGAGAGAGACAGTGGGAGGGACTTGGATGCAGGGTGTGTCAGCTTTTATATAAAAAACCTTTGGCCCATGATCGAAACTCAAACCCCTTTTCACTACCAACTTGAGCTACACCAGTTTCCACACAATTTTGGTAAGTAGAATTATGTCCTTAGAAGGATTTTAGGTGATATAGCAATAAATATTGCACGCTTCATTTCTGCAAGATATGCAGTTGTGTTTTATAGCAGGAAATGCATGAATGAGTTTTTGGGTGTGGTTCCTGTGTTGTGTGGAGTGCTGTGTCTCAATAAACTAAGGGCTGTGGCCATTAATGGCTTAATTGATATGTTAACATGATTTTTTTTTAAAACAGCAGCCTCTTTTAAGTTGTAAAAGAAAACAGGAAAAGCTGATCACAATGAGAGGCTATAACAGTGCAAACTAGGGAATCAAATTTGCAAGTAGTCTTAGGATGCCGTGACGTGTTTCAGGACACGTGAACTTGTCTGTAAACTCTGAAAAAACAAAATTGCTTCCTGTCCAGTCACCAGTGATAATGATGTATTTACTCCACAGGTACAAGGAAAACAGAACAGAACAGAACAGAACAGAACAGAACAGAACAGAACAGAACAGAACAGAAAACACACAGGACTTGAAGGGAATTAAGACTTTTTGCTAGATGTCACAAACAAGAAGAGTTAAAAATATTTTGCATCAATTACCTGTTGATCCCACTCCTACCCATGAAATCATAGGATGTTTCAATAATGCACAGTATACAATGTGAATTAAAGCTCCACAGGATTTCTGATTGAAGCATGTTTTCCTGTTCCAGCTACCATGGCAGAAATCCCTCGTGCAATGGCTTTGCTCCAGGCCACCTTTGATAAGCACGCTGGAAAAGACGGAGACCCCACTTCTTTGACCAAGAAAGAGCTAGCAGAGATGCTCCACTGTGCATTTCCTGGAGCAGGGGTAGGAAGAAACGTTTTTAAAAAATATATGTTTTCCAAGAGAGAGCTTTCATTTCCACTTTAAAATATTTTTAATATTTTGCATATTCATTGACACTGTTTCTCTTACTTTTTTGCAGGGGGCAAGTTTTGACAGTTTCTTCAAAGACCTGGATGCCGATGGTGATGGTGTTGTTAATTTCCAGGAATATGTCACCTTTATTGCAGCCCTAACTTCAATCATGAGATGCCCCAAATAATTCATGCCACATGTTTTGTAAAATTTTGTACCTTATTTGATTCCTACCAAATACAAATTACTCAAGTACCATGTTCTCATCTGTTAAAGACCCATTTTTTGTTCTGAGAAGGACAACTTGCTTTGACACACACATGGGTCATGATGTTGGTTAGAGAAACTCCCCATGTCTACAAAAGTTATTTTGCATTTTATTTTAAACATAATTTTAAAGTCCAAATCGATTTCAATATCATATTTCTGTGACTGAGAAAATAAAATGTTTTGAAATTATGACTGTTCGTGGCATTTTCTCTGTATCCTTGCTGCAAATAAAGTATACATTTGCGCTTTAATTAAACCATTCCTTTAAAAAAAAGAACATTGATTTAAATGACAAGCTAGTCGATCATCCTTGAGCAACTTATAGTCAAAGGCTAGCTATACAAGAGGATGTCTTGAGCATCAAACATTAACCCTTTCAGAATAAAACCTGTCCAGACATGAATGTATCTAAAGAGTTTGACACTCCTTTATTGAGACCAAAGAGATTGTCTGGCTAACCTGCATTACTCTACTTTGAAATATATATATATATATATATATATATATATATATATATATATATATATATATATATATATATATATATATATATATATATATATATATATATATAACATTGATTGTTAGCTCAACTAGTAGGATTTCATTATGATACATTATTGATTGTCTGTTTTTTGACTCTGAAACTTCAAAACAATTTGGCACCAGAAGTTACTGTAGTGTATGATTTTGTGTATTTTAGTCACCAAAATGTTTAAAAATCAATCCCTATACATTGATTCTCTGTGGATGTGGGATGTAATTGAAGAAATGAACAAGAGGTGAATCTGGATATAGGGTGTCACAACTGACATTTCGACTGCCTTGACAAACATATCCGCCCTATTTGATGTCCGACCCAGATGCAAGATTTACAACCTCTCCCTCTGCTCTGTTATTACCACCACCTCTTTTCCACCATTACTGCTCCCAGCCCCACCACCTGCCGGCTGCATCTATAGGAGGTTACATGTATTATCCAACCACTCCTCAAATTTCCTCTCACACAGTAAATCTGTAAGGAGCGATGAGATCGAAGCCTGTAGATGCGGCACACTAACAAAGCCATGCTACTGATGTTACACAACTTTTTAAACCATTACAGCGTGAGTTGTCTCACTGAAACAAGACTAATGTGGTATGAAAGTCATGAATGAACTTGCAGGTTTGGTTTGTGTTAACACCACATCCCAAAGATTAGCAGTGTCAATCCATACAAATTTAAAAACTTGTAACTTTTACTCTTTAAATACTGCTTTAAAAATTAATACTGAGAGTGGCAAACTCAGTGAGTGATGAGCATTTTTTCTATTGAGATAGCTGGCAGTTTGCACATGCCGCTCCATAAAGTCTTCAGAAACTCTATGATGATCACTCACTGTTTGTTTTCTGAGTCATACCCCACCGCTGCCTTTAGCCTCCCTAGAGCTGCCCCCTAGTGTTCAGATGTTTCACTCTGAAGTGAACATGCCATTTTATTTCATTTTATGACGTACATGGGAGTGCTTTCTCAACTTGTTTCTGCACTTTTGACACAGAAAGGGAACTGCATGGATCTTATCTGTCGAGGTTTTGAGATTCACAGTCTGTGGGAAGGGTATCCTTGGACAGGTTAAACTTGTATTAAAAAGAGCTTATTACTACATGGAATTAGGAAAGACTACATTCCAGCTACAGTCCCTGCTTTTGTTCTTTTGTAAAATTATCAGAACAAATCATTTAAGAAATGAGGTAAAGGGAACTTAACAAGTGGTCCCACCTCTGCTTTACTATGCCTGCTCTCTGAAAAACGTCTCTTCTCTGTGATTTAACCTGCACATGCTTTTGTACACTTTTCGCAAGAGGAAATGTGCAACAAAATACTGCACCAAAAAAAATGTTAAAACATACATAAAACCTAAGGAACCGAACAAAGGCTCTGCAAGGTTAAACAGTGAGAAACTAAGAACTAGTGAGCCAGGGAAGCATTTACATCCATGCCAAAGCAATTAAGAAGAGGATGCCTTTAACTGGAAATGAAAGAATTACAGTATCGCTTGCCACACCACATAACTAACCGGCTTCACTGTCGTATCATCAGTACTTTCCCTTCAAGCAGGGTGTGTGACATTCTGTTGAGCTGTGACACACCTCATCTTGATATGCATGTCATGCATCTAGATAACTTTTGGTTTGGATGTTTCAAAGCAGCAGAGTCAAAGCTATGAATTGTTCAAGCTTTGGAGAATAAGTAAATAAAGACGTGGCACAGCCCTTTTTTGAGGGTCTTGACATTATCCATGGATAGGATCTCAGACAGGAACATTTTGTATAAGAACCTCAGAACTGCAGCTCTGCTCCAAGAAGAAAAGAGGTTTTGTTGGCTTCTTCAAATTCAAATCCCCAGCAGACAGAAGCAGTTTGCTGAAAGTGTTTAGCAGTTTAACAAAGATGGATGTTTGATAGAAGATTGAAAAGTAGAATGAAAAGAGGGATAGATGGTCGGATGGATGAAAATGAATGGATGGGTTGATGAATATATAGATGGGTTTGTAGTGGAAAAAAATTGTTTTGCATGCTAGACTCACCTATCAATACTCAGACAGTTATTACTTTGATGAGTCATTTCTCAAAAAAAAATTGTGTAGGCATCAGAACTGACCTTAGTCTGTCTCCTGTGTATCGCCACACTGACCCAAGTTTGACTCCTAGGCGTTTGGTACAGGTTAGAAACAGGGACTGAGTACTTTGGCTGTCATGAGACCTGTGCTGATCATGCAAAGTGTATGTCTCATGTATTTTATTCTTTCTGTTTATAAAGCCACGAGAACTTTGACTCTGGGTGCTCTTTACAGACTGCATCTGCACTCTGTGAAACCCACTCCTCAACCTTGTGGGTCTGATTAAACACTCGCAAAGGCAAACATGACTCAGGATCCTTCATTGATTCTTACATAGATTATTGCACATCAGGATGAACTGTTGGATGGAAAATATGGTGGAAGGATGGATGCATGGATGGATGGATGAATCAGACTGACCTTATTTTCTGCTGATTACCCTTAATGTTATTTTTAAGCTGTCGATTTAGAGATCTTTTGTTTATATAGTAATATGGAGTTGCTAGGCGACGCCCTGTTGGCTATGGCTGCCTTTTGCAGCAGCTCTCTCTTCTTTGTCTGTTTCTTGTAATTTTCATCTCTTTTTCGTAATCTTTGTATTAGGAATGGATCATTACTTTCTATGGCTCGTTTGTTGGTCATGGACACAAAACTTTTTGTGTCTTCAGAGATATTTTTACTACCTTTTCTCCTGTGTTTGTCTGGAGATCCTACATGTAACCATGGCTGCATTGTTTACATGTGAACTCAGCTGTTAGCAGCCTGTAGCATGTCAATGCCAACTGGTGTAAGACCTAATGTTTTCCCACAAGGTGAGGAGAAGGGGGTGAGGAAGATGTGCTGGTTCTCAGGTGTGAGCTAAGAAGTGACGACATGGACCTGTCCTTCCATCCATCGTTATTGGGAACGTAAGATCTATCTCCAATAAGATGGACAAGCTAGCTATGCTAACCCAGCAACAGAGGGATTACCAGAAAGCAGAGTAGCATCATGCTATTCACAGACATGGCTAACAGAGCTAACATTAGACACCAACTCCACATTGAAAGAGCTTCACCTGCTGTGAGCAGACAGGATCCAGGAGACAGAGATGGAGCATGACTGAAGAAGCTCAGTCCTGGACCCTGTGGAGGTGGAGGCTGGCTGAACTGGAGAATGATGGACAAGCTGTCATCATCTATTTTCTAATGGACCTTCTATACGCTTTCTTACTTTTGTTTTCTTGATTGCTGCTGTGAGTTCAACTTTGTTGTACTTGCTACAAAGACAATAAAGTTGTATTCTATTCTATTCTATTCTATTCTATTCTATTCTATTCTAATTTACCTTCATGTTGGTATATTGATGGTGACACACAGAGAAGAAACAGTTTTTTTAGATGGTGAACATTATATCAATGAGACCTGAGTGATTCAAGTATCTGAAACAAAGTATAAACATTCATGAAAACATGTGGATGTTGTAAGTAAACACATTGAACATTCAAACCAGTGCACTCCCATTTTTACCACCAGTGTTGCTGAAATCAATCTGTTTTTGGTTTTAAGACACAGGGGCAATCTTATTTGCCATCATCTCTTTATGCCTAGATCATAACAACAGACTGTTCACCTGTCTCAACAGTGAGTTGTAAATCATCTTCAGAGGCACATTACTCAGCTATCAGGTATGTAACCAGAACTAAGACACATAACAGAGAATGGTACATAACCAGTCATTAACACGGTTCCTTTAGGCAGGCAATCAAGGACATTCCTCTCCCCTCTGTTCAAATCCAGTAGAGCAACAAAGCTCAAACTGTTAAACATGTAATACGTGGTTTGTTTTCTTTTGTTTTTTGTAGAATAGAAAGACAAAAAAGAATGGGAGGGAATTTGGGTGGTGTCATGCAGCATATAAAGGTCTGTGTCCATACCCAAGGTTCATATTCCTGCTATTTTGCACCTTTGGCTGACTATTGTTTTACAATATTGGTAAGTGATCATTTGTGTCTTTTAATTTTTTTTAAATACAGCACTAACTATTGATAGCTGAATTAAACCTAAATATTAAAACCTTTTAGACAAGGTAAGGAATCATAAAATGTGAACGTTTCAGGATGGTTAGTGAGAGTGAGGGACTGGGTTAGTTGGTAAGTCAGCAAGTTAGAGTGTGCAATGTTTCTGCCCTAAAAGTTAAAATAATAAAATCTAGATCAGATTTGAGCCATTGTGATCAAAACAAATGAAATAAACTCACACTACAAAAAACTGAAATCTTATCAAGCGTTTCTGTCCTATTTTCAGTGAAAATGTCTTTTTTGACCTAATGTGAGCCATTTTTACCTGACCAGTCCAGAAAAATGTCTGAATTGCCTGAAACAAGTAAACAAATCTTCCAGTGGGGTAAGAGAAGTGTGCTTGTATTGAGACATTATTCTCATCTTGACAAAAACACTTCTCTTACCCCACTGGCAGATGTTTTTTTACTTGTTTAAAGTAGTTTAGACCTAATTTTTGTCATTAAATAACTTGAAATAAGACATTTCTCTGGACTTCTCAGGTGAAAAGAGCTCTTATCAAGTCTAAAACAACATTTTACTGAAAACAAGAGAAAAACACTTGAGATATCAGATTTTTTAAGCGCAATTCATGTGCATCAACGCTGAGCTGATCCATGGTTGTTTTTTAAAAAACAACCAAACTGCATCCAATTTGTATTCTGCTGTTTATTCAGTTTATCTTAGTGTTGGGAGATTCTAGAGTCAGATGCATTGCTCATGTTAAAATGTAAAAACCAAAGATGAACTCCTCACTGATACAACATGTTTCTGTTTCAGCCACTATGCAATCTATCGGTGATGCAATGGTAATGCTTAGAGCTACTTTTACCAAGTACGCTGGAAGAGATGGAGATTCAAAGACTTTGACCAAGAAAGAACTGACTGAACTGCTCCATGATGAGATCCCTCACGATGAAGTAAGTAGAAAAGATACAGCTCTGATGGCACATCAGACTAAAAATATCTCTGACACAGGATGGATGGTTTAAATTCATCTCTTTTTTGGTGTTTAGTGTTCATGCCAAGAAGAAGTGGCCAAGTTCTTCGGCAAGCTGGATCTTGACAGAGACGGAGTTATTAATTTCGAGGAGTATGTTGTCCATGTAGCAGCTCTTACTAAGATAATCCACAAACATTAATTATTTCAGTCACTTGCTACTCGACTAATGTAACCCTGTGTGCTTTCAACCAAATGAGAAGGAGATTTTTCTTTTCCTTGCAAGTGCACTTGAGAGAACTTCCTTTGTCAAATTAACCTGTGAGTATGTTTTGTTCTGAAGGTCGAGGACACGTTGATCATAGATGGATTATTGTGGTGGCTTGAGGAAGTTAATGTGAAAATGTTGGTGGTTGATTGCTCACTGAAGGGAACCAATAAAAAAAAAAACTTAAGATGAGCGTGTCTCATTTTGTGGTTGTTTCTTTGTGTGTTGCCTGTTTAAAGTTACTGTCAAGATTTGGGCTCATACCTCTTGACTAAACACTTCCTGGGCAGACTGGATTCAACTTTCCCAGCTTTTTCACCTCCACAGATTCAAAATTAATTTTGGTGAGAGGTAGTGTGTCTTATTTACCCTTATAAAATACATTGCTTTTCAAATATTTGTCTTTAAAATCAAAATAGATAAAGCAGATAAAGCAAAATTCCCAATTGGGCCTACAAAGTTGGGTATTTTTGCATGATGCTTTCTGTAATCTTATGCCACTTTGTAAGTGCAAAAATTGTGATTTGAATGTGACAACATTATAAATATAACAAATACACTAATGAAATTACAAAACCTGCAGTAATGAGTTGTGTATTTGCCCATATTTACTTTCAGATCAGCAAAGCTGCAGCCTAAGAAACAAGATAAACTGCACGGTAAACACAACGGCTGAAGCTTTCTGTCTCTGCAACTCCAGCATTATTTTCCCTCCTTGCGGTGGAGGAAAATAAATCAGTGATGAGTCAGATTAGTTGTTAAGTCCTCAAATCTGTGCTGTATAGCTGACATTAATTACCACCTTTCAAGAGGAGCTGCACAGCTGTGCTCCTCAGGCTGTGGTTGGTATGTGTTTAAAGGCCTGGCCTCATGAGAAATCAGACAACATTGCCCCATGTGCTAAGAGTACCACACTCCTAGTCTGTTGTTATCTCAAATTTTATCAGTGAGTAAAGGTAAAATATTTTAATATACCCCTGTATGATATTTCAGCATGCATGTGGTTTAACTGTAGCCTAATAATAACAACTTCTTTCTCTCTTTGACTAAATCTTGATTATTTCAGCAATAGAAAAATTACAGATGTAAAATAATGTTTTTCTCAAAACAAAAAAACTCTAATCTCATAAAAGTTATGACTTTTTTTCTTGTAAAATTGTGACTTCACCACTTAAATTGTAATATTAATATGAATTAATTATAACCTGAAGCCCCCGTCTATTGTTTTTTTTTTTTGTTTGTTTTTTTTACATGGGTTATTATTGGAATAAAAGTTTCATATGTAAGAAAGCGTCTGTTTGAGTTCACGCATCTCAACTCCAACAACCCCGTCAACAGTTTGGAATTTGCCAGGCAATAGTCACCACAGACATTGTAAAAATGAAATTTTAGGTTGACTAATATTGTAGTAGTCCCACAACTCATCATTCAGAGACCTGTTTGGTGACACCTTCACTCTTATGTCATGTCTGGACATAGTTTTCAAACTGAACCAGACATAACACTGGAGAAGACACACAAACACACATTGACACACAAGCACACACCCACTGTTTCATTTCCCCAAGCTGCATGAAAAAACAACATATAACCACATAAATAAACAAAGCCTCCTTATGCCCCAGCACCACACAGTAAGAGTTATAAGAAGCAAAATGAGTCCATGAAGAAAGAGGCACAAACAAATTCTGACAGATTTCACTGAGGATGGTGTTTCCTTTTCACATGACACGGTCTTTATCACACTGACAACGCTTTATGTGTTCTACACTTTACATTAAAATGTTTTGGCCATGATGTTTCAAAATTTTCTGAATGTATAAAACAGTGTCTTTAAACTTACCTACTCTGTGTGTTGTACTTACTATGTCAAAGGTCACAAACAAAGAGAAAAAAGCATGTTTCAATAAATTCACCGAGTCACAAAATTCATGTCTGGCAATGACTACAGGAAAGATGTTATACAAGCAGTATTGACTTAGTTACAGCAAATAATGTCTTGATGTGGCGTGTAGCTGTGCCACACAGTGTCAGAACAGGATGCAGGGTGTGTCACTGCAATCATATCAAGTATATGAACAGCCCTGGATGCTTAAAATGAGCACAATACTTCTTCTTTAAATCCAGATAAACATGACATCTGCATTTGTTCTGAGATGATTCTGTTTGTTATCATGTTGGCCAGCAGAACTGCAACTGTGCAGACTGAAAAGTTAAGATCTCAAAAGAGGGGACAAATAAAGAATCGCACATAAATGTTCACCGTTAAATGAATATTGTGTATTCCTAAATGAAAACTACTCATTTCAATGTCAACTTTAACCATTTGGAAATGTGTGTCTGTGATCAAAATATTAACGTATTACTTCCTAAATGCAGCATGTTATTGTTTAGTTATCCTCCACGGATGTTTGGCGAAAGGTTTTGCAATGCTTCCCCCTTGTGTTTGGATTATTCAGCCATCACCTCACATCTGAATAAGGTTGAAACAAGAGTTTTTACTGAACCCGATATTCAGCCTTGAATGAACCAGGCACTCAGGTAAATGCATTCAGCAAACCTCTGATGTCTTTAGAAATATTATGTGTCTATTGTGATTTTGAAGGTCAGTTTTTGTTCATAGAAGCAAACACTTCATTACATTAAAAGGTGTAATAGATAGATATAAACAAGTCCCTTACATGTATCCAGAGAGTTTGTTTGAAAATAGATATATAAATGTAATTGATGGATATGCTACATGGGTACAAGTGCAGACCAAATATAGGTGATTTTGATTTATTAAGTGTTAGTTTAGAACATGGTTTGTCAACCTCAATATCAAAATGTTTGTGTTTGGTTTCTTTACACAAATTCCTATCTTCCATAGTCAGAGCCTTCCAAAGTTAATCAGAGTCACTAAAAAGTCGTTGGAGTTTTGTGAGCTGATAGTGAATTGCTGACGTGATGAGAAAAGTTAACGCATACTGCACAGTGAATTGTTCAATAATGGTTGCTGGGCTATGGACTGAACAATATTTTTTGTTCCAGAAAAATACCAGTTCTATTAGTTACAGGATGGACTAGCTTCCACATGTACACTTATAGAGAAGGAGACAGGGTGCCCTGAATAAAACCACATTTTCGGCCCGTTAACCAAAACGTAAGAGACAAGAACATGAAATATTGCACCATAGAACATCCCTCAATAAGCCTCTTTTATTTTCCATTTTTGATGATTGACATTATCTGTAAACTTTTGTTCCCACTCAGTTTAAGTTACTTGCTTTTCAAGGCTTTAGAAATATTTTCTCATGTATTTTCCACCTGGACTGGACGTCATTGACCACAGTCCTTCAGAACTCTTACTGAGTTAGAAAAGAATAAAGCAGGGCTACAGCCTTCACTTAGATTGAGTTAAACCGAACGTCAAAACGTGCGCTTAAAAAACTAAAAAGATAAAATAATAAAAAATAAGAAGAAGAAGAAAGAAAGAAAGAAAGAAAGAAAGAAAGAAAGAAAGAAAGAAAGAAAGAAAAAGAAAGAAAGAAAGAAAAAGAAATGGTGTGTGTAGCAGAAACTTATATACTCTTAAAATTACACCCAGCTTACCAGAGTGCATGTGGCCTCGGCGAGACACCCTCCGAAAGGAGACTTGGATGACCCAAATGGAACGCGTCCGCGGTGGCCTCGTATATCATCGGCTTTTTCCGGCTTTTTCCGGTGATCTCTGTTGGTTAGCTAGCTAAGCTGATTAGCCTGCTACTGGCCGCTAATGTTTGTAGGATATTTATCGTTGGCTGAATTGGAGTGGATGATTCAAACAGAGTAGAAAAATGGCGGACGTCGAGGGACAAGGAATCTCTTCATCTGTCCCTCCGTTGCCGCACCCTTCGTCTCGTAACGGCTCTGGTAGCGGTAACGTTACACCGGGCACCGGCGACAGCTGCCAGACGGCAACCACCGTTACTTCGGGCCCACGGCTAGTCCGTATAGTGAAGTCAGACTCAGGCTATGGGTTTAATGTCCGGGGACAAGTTAGTGAAGGTGGGCAACTTCGGAGCATTAACGGGGAATTGTACGCTCCTCTGCAGCATGTGAGCGCTGTCCTACCGGGAGGTGCCGCCGATAGAGCTGGGATATCGAAGGGAGACAGGATTCTCGAGGTGTAAGTGGCTGCTATTTAAGCTTTAACTGGAGAACACTGTGTCTAACATCGTGGTAACTTTCACTGACCAAGCTGATAATAAATGACTTTTAATAGTAGTTTGACACGTGAGAAACATTTACTGTATCGTTTTTGAGACCAGCGTTGGTTATCCTGTGTATGCAGCTAGTCTCTTGTCTTGCAGGACAGAATACCCGTTGATCTCAATGAAAGGAGTGTCTGTGTGTGTCAGAGAGGAAAGATCCGGGGATCGTTTGGATTCTCGTCACAGTGAAAGCTATTCCTAACATCCTCGACGTGCCAGTATATTCAAGCCACCACTTATGCACCTTAACACCTCGTATGCACTGTGTAATTTAAGTGCATAACGTGCTGCGACTGGTTCAGTTGGTTTTGTTTTCATAAATCTTGTGGGTTAGGACAACATTTGTTTTATCAGTATCTCTGACATTGGGGAAAATGAACCCCGCATGACTTCGATGACATCAACAGTGTGTTTGTGAGCAGCACATGAGACAGACGTGGTCCTCGCTGGCGCGTTAGTATGCATGGAGATTGCTTGCTGATGTTAGGCACTGTTGCTATGGAGAGGAAGACGCAGCGTACTGCTCAGCATCAGTGCTGGTCCTTCATTGTGACTGTGTCTGTTGAATAAGGTGATGCAGGAAGGGAGGGATGCCATCAGTTCAATTCTGATTGGCTTCCATCTGTAAAATTCAACATTTCATTGGCTGGATTTTGTACACTGCTTTGGTAATGGATGGCCCGCAGTAACCTGGCAGTTTGTTGACCCCATTATTTCTATGAGGTTTTCTGCATGCATGTGAGTTTATGTATTTACATTTGGCTTTAAGAGCTGCACTAGTCTATTTACAGTACTTCTTTGCACAAGGTGTAAACACTTTTTTATGACAATAGCTGATTTAACATGCAGTAGCATTCACTTACTACCTTTGAGAAAGGAATCATTATAAATTATTTCACTTTGTCTTTTAGGTTTTATTTTTTTTACCACTCAGCTTTATATAAAAAAAAACAGGGATATGAATAGTTACACAAAAATTTAGCATCGATGGCAAAAATATGCTGGAAAAACTGTTTATCACAACGATAGAGCTGATAGAGGAAGTGCAAAGGTCACCTAACCAGCTGCTTATTATGCAGTCATAAAGCTCTGATGTGAACAGCTGCCAAATTGCTTTGTCTTTTTTTTTTTTGTTGAGAAAGAAGTTTGGTCTCTTTTACACTACACCTGCAAAAGGTTTTTAGTTCCTATCACTTAGTTTCATTATCACATTTCTGCCAGCACAAGCTTCAGAGTAACTTTGAGAAACCAGACAAACAATGCCTCTTTTTTCGGTGGAAACTTCATGACAAAAATCTGACATAGTAGCTCCATTTTGATGCATTTTGCATCATTGTGATAAAGTTCATTTTCCCAGGAATCTCTTTTGTTAAGGGTTTTTTTCCTTTTTTTTTCAAAAGAAATAGTTTTTGGTACTTTTGTGTGTGTTTATCTTTATGATAATATATATTAATTTGTTTAATATTAAAACCTCAAAGTTTTCAATTTAACATATTTATTTTTCAATATAAGCGTCCAATGCTGTGTTCATGTCCAGCATGGAAACTTCACAAGGAACTATTCAGGTACCAAAACATGGTACTGTTTCATTTTATATGAATCAGTACTCGGTACTTCAGACAGAATTTGGTCCGTACCTATAAAAGTACCTAATTCAGTACCTAATTCAGTACCGATCCCTTCACAGGGCACCTGTGCCCTGATGAAAGAGTAAGTGCTTAATGTGGGATCAATTCCCCCAACACTTTCTTTAACTTAGGGATCAATAGTTGTTTCCACTTAAACTGTTTCGGTAAAGTATCATCACTCATAAGGCACCAAACCTTTTTTTTTAATTTACAGAGAAGAGATGTGAAAAAAAGTAAGAAAGTGTTTAGAAAGTGCAAAAAAGTCCATAAGAAAATAGATGATGACAGCCTGTCCATCATTGTCCAGTTCAGCCAGCCTCCACCTCCACAGGGTCCAGGACTGAGCTTCTTCAGTCATGCTTCATCTCTGTCTCCTGGATCCTGTCTGCTCACAGCAGGTGAAGCTCTTCCAATGTGGCGTTGGTGTCTGATGTTAGCTCCGTTAGCCATGTCTGTGAATAGCATGATGCTACTCTGCCCTCTGATATTCCCTCTGTTGCTGGGTTAGCACAGCTAGCTCGTCCATCTTATTGGAGATAGATCTTACGTTCCCAATAACGATGGATGGAAGGACAGGTCCATGTCATCACTTCTTAGCTCACACCTGAGAACCAGCACATCGTCCTCACCTCCTCCTCCACAGCTTGTGGGAAGACATCAGGCCTTACACCAGTTAGCAATGACATGCTACAGGCTGCTAACAGCTGAGTTCACATGTAAACAATGTGGCCATGGTTACATGTAGGATCTCCAGACAAACACAGGAGAAAAAGTAGTAAAAATATCACTGAAGCCACAAAAAGTTTGGTGTCCATGACCAACAAATGATCCATACAAAGTAATGATCCACTCCAAATACAAAGATTATGAAAAGAGACGTAAAAATTACAAGAAAAGGACAAAGAAGAGAGAGCTGCTGCAAAAGGCAGCCATAGCCAACAGGGCAGCGCCTAGCCGCCCTGTTGTACAAGTTGTTTGTACTTGTTGTTACAAGTATCATGTCAATGATACTTTGACCTCAGATACAATAACCATCTTCCAATTCTTAGTATCGCTATTTTTATAAAAAATAAAAATTCATATTTTTGTTGAGTTGGAAGTAAAATATGACTTCCGCACTTCCACTATGTTAGATGGCGCCGAAGAGCTACTACCCTGTATGTTACCAATAGATTATAAAATGAATATAGTCTCAAAGTATATTAAAAATATTTATTTTCTAAGCTTGATAATTTGGGTTTTTTGTTGTACTGAGCAAGTCAGTACATCAATGTTTTCCTTGTTCCTTTTAATTTTGAGTAATATTTTAATTTACAAATACATCATCTCTATGTATTCTTAGTTAACTGTGTAGAATATCGCAATGTATCCCACTATTGTGATATTGTGATACATCACAGTTCTATCGTATCGTGACCCAAGTATTGTGATGTGTATCTCTGACAATGACATCAAAATTAAGAGTTAGCATGTTCAGTATTTGGCCTTTTTTTATCCCCTGAAGGCTTTTTGAGGATGTTAAGGTGCTGTTAAAACTGAGATCATGACTCAGAGAAGTAGAGTTGAGAATGATGTCTGGCTGTGATGTTCAAAACATTGCTCAAACATAATAATATAACAGCACATCTTGGAAAAATACAACTCACAAACTGTCATTTTAGTCAACCAGAGACTTTTCTCAAGATAGCCACTTTATTCCATACACAATTACAGCTTTTTCCTGGTACTGACTGGGTTGCATTTATTTTATGAAATATGGTAACAAGCATAATTTGAAGCCACTCTGGCTTCTGTAGACTTTGGCTACTTTTCAAGGGCAAGTTGTGCCAACTTGAGCTTTCACTCTTATATTTGCAAGCTATTGTTTGAAATGCAAAACTCATTACATTAGCTCTAAACATGAGGCACAGACTCTTACACTTTACTGATCTCATTCTGGTGTGCCAGCCTTCTCCTAAAATCTGGATGTGTTTTGAAATGTGTCAGAAACAGCCGCTGCTGACAGCTCTTTGGAAAGATGCTGCGGCTGCTGTTTTGAGAGAAGTTAACTACAGGTCCAGTCATAACAGTCCTGCCATCAGCACATCTGTCATGACTCTGACACATGTCTTCCAAAGGGCACACACCCTGTGTAGCTCATGCCAAGGCCCGGTAATGACATAAAGCAAAGGTCTGACTCCTAAAGGGAAGAGGTGTTAGCTCAGAGTGATTTAAGAGGATTATATTATCTTATTCTCACTTCACTAATCATAAACACGTCCTGCTTTTCAGAGCTCTGGCATTTTATTATTTCTCCCATTCCCTTTTTAAAAATAGCTTACAAATCAAAATCTCAGACGCATATTGATCCAAGACTCAGCTGCATTTTGTCAAATTTCCTGGCTCTTTTTTGTTCTCGATATGCTCAACATTTTTATATAACGTCACTATGATTAAGCCATTTTAAACTCTGACTTTTAATGTGCCATGGACACAAAAATAAGCTGGAGTTGAAGGCAGCAAATATTTCACAGCCAAAGCAGGGCATGTATCATACAAGTCTAGATCCAAGAGTTGAGCTGTTGTGTTCGATGTTGGGGGGTAAAAAGCAGAACTTGATGATTTCCAATTTCAAATAATTTAAACCATGTATCCCACTGAAAAATAGTGCAAGGAAAATGAATCAGACATTGAAAGAGAAAATACATGTTTTATGAAAGATTTATTCTTATTTTTAATTGTTGTGCAAGCAACATGTTTCAAAAGGGATATGAGAGGGACAAGAAGACACTGAGAACGTGGTGTAATGGTGGAAAAGAAAACATTTGTTTGCGAAACAATCCACAGCTGGTGAGGTTGGTTTGCAACAGGTTAGTTACAAGACTGGGTTCAAAAAGAGACTGATGTGAAAAACAATTTGTAAGTCTGAAAAATCAAAACCAAAAGAAAAACAAAAATGTTTTTTGGCTTGGGTATAACTGATAACAATTTTCAGTGCTCCTCTTTCAAAACACTCCTCCTGAATCATAATCAAGTGTACGTTGATTAGTTGGCTTTCTTATTTTGTTTTGGTTCCTCTAGTGTTTCTTTCCTGTAAGCAAGTCAGTATTAAGATTAGGGATGGGTACTGAATTGGGTACTTTCATAGGTACTGACTGAATTCTGTCAAAAGCACCAATTCACATGAAATTTAAAGGTGCTATGTTAAGACACATCCTTCTGACTGTGAGGAAGTGTAAGGGATTTTCCATGCTGGACATTAACACAGCGTTGCAAGGTTATATATTGAAGAATAAATATGTTAAAATGAAAAAAAAGATATTTTATTATTTTAAAAAATGATATTTTTCTACCACATAAACACAAAAAAAGTACCAAAAATTGTTGAGTGCCATTTGTCGTTTCAAATGTGAAAGGTACCCATCCCTAATTGAGAAAATTTTCGTTTTGGTTGTAAAAAAAAATGCTGTGCATCTAAAAGAAATCAACATCAGTGATTGAAATTAGCTGGTAACACTCTGACAGTCTTCATCTCCGTCTCTGTGATTCAACAGTAATGGTGTGAATGTAGAAGGAGCGACCCACAAGCAGGTGGTGGACCTGATCCGGGCTGGAGAGAGAGAACTGGTGCTGGCTGTTCTGTCAGTTCCACCCCAAGAGGCCGACTGCCTGGATCCAGGGGACGACATTTCGGCTCAGTCCTGCTATGACTACTCTGATAAGCAGGCCGTCCCAATCTCTGTGCCCAGCTACAAACACACAGAGCTCAACCAGGAGAAGTTTGTGGTGAGTGCAGTTGTGGATTAATACACAGGTGGCTGCGTTAGAGGAGCTGACCATGAAAATGCAAAGATACACTCATTGATTGTTTTGTGGCGGTGAAATCATTTTACCCGAAGGCCTATTGATTTAAACTCATAGTCACTGAATCAGGACATCCATTTTTCTTCCCTTCTCCCCTCCAGGTATATAATGTCTACATGGCAGGGAGGCAGCTTTGTTCCAAGCGCTACAGAGAATTTGTGATCCTACACCAAAACTTGAAGAGGGAGTTTGCCAATTTTACATTCCCAAAGCTGCCTGGGAAGTGGCCTTTTTCCCTGTCGGAGCAGCAGCTGGATGCACGACGCAGGGGCCTTGAAGAATACCTCGAGAAAGGTTAGGCTTCAACAGAACTTCAAACCTGGAATCGTTCACACACATCACATTAAAATACCTGTGTCCTAATGTCAGCTGTGTCTCATCTGCAGTGTGCTCTGTGCGGGTGATTGGCGAAAGTGACATCATGCAGGAGTTCCTGTCTGAATCAGATGAGGTAAAAAAAGAGCAACCAGAGTGTGCTTTTATGGTCCTCTGCCTGTGACTCACTGCACTGTTTTTCTTTCCTTGCCATGATACAGAACTATAATGGCGTGTCGGATGTGGAGTTGAGAATAGCCATGCCAGATAAAACCACACTCACTGTCAGAGTTCGCAAAAACTCCACTACAGACCAGGTTTACCAGGTAAACACACACATACACACAGGCCTGTAGACAAATATAACAAATCAAGCTTTAATGCTCTTTCAGCCAAATGCTCACTCTGTTTTTTTTCCATCCTCTCTTTCTTCCAGGCTGTGGTTATGAAGCTTGGGATGGACAGTGTAACAGCGAGCTACTTTGCTCTGTTTGAGGTCATCAACCACACCTTTGGTTAGTAAGAACAAGCTCAGAGTTTCTACTTCTTGGTTCAGCTGTCCTTACAGAGAATACCAGGGGCAAGCAACTGAATGGAAATAAACTGAAATTTTAACCCACACAGCACCACTCAATCCGTTTCCCCTGAACTGTGTGTTGGTACAGACGGAAGTAGCAGAGTAGTACCAGTTAAGACAAGATTGATTTTTGAAGAGCATCTTCTGTGCAGGTCACAGAAGTTCAAAACAGTTATTTCAGGCAAGGAATAAATTAGCAAACAAACATCTTGTATCCCTCAGTGAGATGGGAAAAGCTGCCCATGTTTTTATCAGCTGCAGATTAGATTACAATAAATATTAGCTTTCCACCCACTCAACAAAGTTGATCTTGTTTTAAAAAATGAGGAAAGGCAGAGGAAAGGTTTGTCTCTCTAGCATCTTAGCTGGCATTACGATCATTTTCTTGCTTTTAATATGCTGTAAAGTATAACTTCAGTTAAATCATGGGACTGTTTACAGCAGTGGTTCTCAATGTGAAAGGGAGGTCCCGGGACCCCCAGGGGTCCAGGAACCGTTGGTCATGTGTCCATGGAATAATTTAAAAACTATTGTAAAAGTGTGCTATATCATTAAAAGTATACATTAACAAACTGGGATCTCTTGCCCCAATAAAATCAGGTGTTCTTTTGAATTTTGATTCCAACAAATTTTTGATTCCAACATTTTCCTTAAGCTTACAAACAAATTACTCAGAAAGTATAAATGTAGCTTCATTCCATGGTTGCAAAGTAACACATAGTACAGTATTACATAGTATTAAAACTTTGCTGATCAATTTTACAATATTCAGGGTGTACCCCGCCTCCTGCCCAATGACAGCTGGGATAGGCTCCGGCCACCCGCGACCCTGAACAGGATAAGCAGCTCAGAAAATGAATGAATGAATTTTACAAAAATGAGAGGGTCTTTGGAAAAATGTCTCACCTGAAAGGGGTCCCTGGTCTACAGAAGTTTGAGAACCTATGGTACAAAGGACAGGAGAATGGATATGCCTGCAGACTGAGTCAGTCTCACCAAGTTATTCAGCGATTCTCCACCTGTCCCTCTTTCAGTCTGTTGCATCACGTCCTTCCTCTGTAAACTAAGGCTCGTTGAGGTATTCTTTTCTACCTTCAACAAACAGCGTGCTCTGGTTGCTGTCAGATCCCTCATTTTTAGTTTGGATCTTTTGTTTGTCTCTTTAAAGCCAGCTGATGAAAAAAAGCTGATCAGTTCACTGCAGGCGGAGGAGCACCTCTGTGTTACGTCTACAAATAGTGCAGAAACAAAACGGATCACTGGACCAAAAGAGTCCTGTAATGACCTAACAAGACTGACCTCTGTATTGTGGTTCTGCTGGTTCTGACCCACATCCCCTGTTGGTAACTCACTTACTGTTGACAAGTGCCTCATACTACCTTACTCTTAAAGAAAGGAAGTACTATGCCTTTAACCTCTGAGCATCTGCTGGCTGCTTTAAGTGGAAATAAATCGGCCGGTCGCCCTTGCCAAAGCTATTGAACTCTGGCTTGCCAAAGAAAAATGGACTAAATGTCTGTCGTCTGTCATTATTCAAGCCTTTAGTCTTACTCTCATTACAGCACTTCTGTTTCCAACTCCAGACAACACTTGCTCCCATATTTTATGTTTAACTTTTTGATGTCATATTGTGTCATATTATGTCATATTCTAAGTTTTTACTTTTTCGAGTCAGCACACCTCACAGCTCATTGCTCAATGCTGGGCTAGTTAGTGGATAGGAGAACATTATTTCCAAATTCATGGATTATCAATACATTCTTTTAAACATTTGCAGGTTACAAATTCTTAAATTCCGGAATGTCTCTCTTTTTCCTGGTTATTTAAACAGGCTGGTCATTGTTGTTCGTTTTTCATGCATTTTGTCATTTTTGTCATAAACTCATACTCTGGATAAAAACACGTTTTAAACATTATTGAATGAGTGATTACAGGGCTCAAGTTTTTGCAGCAGCATTTAATGAAAAGGGCTATTGTTTAGGGCACCACCAAAGTCAGTAGGATTTAATCTCTGGGTGACTTTATTTTTTTTCCTTTCAAGCTAGAGCTGTGCTGCTAGCATCAGCATTTTAAGGATATAAGAAAATGTAAATTATAAAGTTTATGTACACAAAGAAAAGCCTAAAAATGCACCCATACTCTGACACAGCCTCATGAGGGCACGTATGATGTATTCTTAATAACAGAGTTAAAAATTGAATTTCCCCCTGATGATGAAAAAAGTGTGTTCATCTTATTATTATATTCATCATCAGTTTATAAAGCACAGTGTGGTAAAGAAGAAAACAATTTCCAGTTTTTCTAGAACACTCTGTGCCTCCCTTTGTCATGATGATGAAGTCTGACATTTACTTCTCTCTGTTCAGCAGTATCATCTAACTTAATTATTTCTGCAGATGTCATATTTGGGTTTGTAGTACAGTTGACACTGTTCTGAATATGCAGATATCTATTAGGGTTTTAACAAACAGGCATGACGTTAGAGAAAAAGCATTACTAACAATTCTATGTAAAGACAGAAAAACATCTTTTGAATCACTTTCTCCTCTTTTATCCCCCCTCTCTGTTACCTGTCTCTGTCTTCATCAGTACGCAAGCTCGCTCCAAATGAATTCCCCCACAAACTGTATGTACAGAACTATACCTCAGCCATACCGGGAACCTGCCTCACCCTGCGAAAGTGGCTCTTCACCACAGAAGAGGAGATTCTGCTCAATGACAACCAGCTCGCTGTCAACTACTTCTTCCACCAGGTTTGTGCACGTGTCTGCCGTCTCTCTGTGCTTGCATGCATACGTACGAATGTGTTCCTGTGGGTTGTTTTTTTTTTTACACTGTGCTCCGATCTTTGCAGGCTGTGGATGACGTGAAGAAAGGCTTCATCAAAGCTGAGCAGAAGAACTACCAGCTGCAGAAGCTAGCTGAGCAGAAGAAAATGTCCATGGTTAGTGTTTCACAAACGGGCTGACATCACACAGCTGCTTTACTACAGTTTGTGAGCCGTACCTAAAGAGAGGAGTTCAGTTCGTCTTATGTCATCCCCTCTATCCCACCTGTTCAGTCTCCCTGCACTGTGTGTGATATAACAAAAAGGAACAGAGCCTTCTGGGGGCGGAGGTTGACTAACAGTGAGAGAATAGTGGTGTAGTGCAGGAAATGTGTTTTGATGGTGGTTGATTCAGTCTTCAGATCAGGTCAGGTAGTATCTGACTGTGTTTTCCCTTATAGTTTCAAAACTGAGATACGATGCAATCAGAAGAGCGTATTGTAACACATAGTCATATAATGTATGACCTGTCCTCTCTGTCCTCTTTCTCTCTCAGTATCTGAGTTTGCTGAGGAGCTGCGAGGGCTACAATGAGATCATGTTCCCCCACTGTTCCTGTGATTCCAGACGTAAAGGTCACGTCATCACAGCCATCAGCATTCACCACTTCAAGCTGCACGCCTGCACAGAGGAAGGGACACTCGAGGTATGACAGAAACTTGCTCCTTTATTAAAGTATAAATGCAGTAAGTGTACTAATGCTTCCTTTGTCGTCCCAGAATCAGGTGATTGCGTTTGACTGGGGGGAGATGCAGAGATGGGACACAGATGAAGAGGGCATGGCCTTCTGCTTTGAATATGCACGAGGAGAGAAGAAACCTCGCTGGGTGAAGATTTTCACTCCTTATGTGAGTATGACACACAGGGAAAATACAGCCTTGAAACAATCACATGAAAATTGGGACATGCAGCTCACATTTGAAACTCGTGGTTTGAAGAAAAAAAATACAGTCAATTCTCGTTTGTCCACTTTCACCTTTTAGGTGTTGGTTTTGTTTCACAGAATGATAACTGTTATTTTTTTCCTGACATTTGATTAGACAGCGACATTCATGATGTCTCTTTGATTCTAACACCATCAATATCCTTACTGCTTTAGCTTAAAGGAAATACTTGGAGCATATTTATGCACTTAATGCACTTAGCTGACTGAGACTGGACAAATCAAATCTTCCTTGCAGCACAGATAAAATTTACAAAGTGCCTTTGTCGTGATTGTCTTTGCAAACAAACCACTCAAGGATTTATTAGGAATTTTAAAGATACTTTTCTGTGACACTGAGCTTTCACTACAGTTTGAGACCCCAGAGATTTTAAGGTCAAAGCCAAGAAAAGCCAGAATCAGAAAGCTAGGTCAAAAAGTGTCTTGACAGGACGCCACGGAGGAGAAACCCCAAATCCATGTTGCATGTAGCGTATGTTGGTAGTCTTGCTGCATATCCTGGCCAGTGGCCTGGTTTGCCAAACCTCTCTGTGGGTACGCCACCAGAATATCCAATATTGTAACTGTATATATTTTTCTAGTATGTCTTTCATTTGTAAGGAAAGTGTGGTTGTTTTGGTTTTATAATGAATGAGTTAAATCAAAGAGTCACACTTATTTGTGTTTATTTGTGTCAGCTTAAAACTTTAAAAAACTTGATTCCCAAATTTAAAGTTTTCTTATCATTTTAAAGGCTTCGTGAAAATCAGCATTTTTCATCTGAAATTCCTAAACCCGTGTTTTCTCCTTTGCATTTGCTGTTTAGTTCAACTACATGCACGAGTGCTTTGAGAGAGTCTTCTGTGAGCTGAAGTGGAGGAAGGAGGTAAGAGCTGACCACCGACAGACCAACCTCCTCTAGTGGTATTTTACTTTAAGGTGTGCTTTACTGTCATGCTCTGGTCTCCACAGGTGGAAGAGGAAGCTACAGACAAGGACAATAAGAACTGCAGTAAAGATGGTATGTGTGGCAAGGTAAGGCTTTGCCTGCCTCTGTCCATCCTATGCTCAATAATAGTCTGGTTAATTGTCCCTGTTTTCTGTCTCTGAGTTTGTTCGTCTTTTGTCCCGGTTGCTGTCTCTTTTGCAGAATATTTTCCAGCTGCTGAGGCACAGAAGGGATGGAGGCACCTAGGAAGGGAAATCGTTACCTCTTAACGAGACACCGCCGTCACCGACTCCACTCAGTCAGACCCTCATTTAGCCTCCAGCTATTAGCTACATGGTCATCGTTTCCACTCCCAACAGCTCCACAACCCCCATCCACGCAAAACGACAAGCATCTGCAAATGAACAAATTGGATGAGAAGCAGCATAAGAAGCTTAAAACACATTGAACCAGAACTCTCAAATCGAGCACATCATAGTCATATAGCAGTGCTCTGTCAGAAAGAACCAAGGCCTCTGTAGACTTATGGATTCATTTAAGCCTTCCTCTTGTTCTCAGCGACTTGAAGTGAGATGTTACTTGACATGAGGAGGCTTTGAGCCTACCAGGAAGCGAAAAGCTGAAGTGAATGAGGAAGTATTGCCAGACTAACATGGAAAACTGAAAGCTGTTGACGCTCACAAAGGGAACACAGATTACACTGATCAGGGACTCTGAAAGTTTGAATGCAGGAAGACTCCAAGCGTCTTTAAACACGGATCAAAACTCGAGGGTTTCTTTGTCTTTTTTTGCCAGAATTTGATGTGCAGAAAGTGTTTATGCATGGGAACAATGGGAGCAGCAGAGCAGAACCCCAAATACGAAAGAGGCCGAGCAGAGCAAGGCCCTTAGAATTTAAGTATCACCTGATCAATGCCATATTATATATTTTCACGTGTTTGCAGCTAAGTTTGCTTTTGAAAATGGAGACTACAAACATTTTTATGTGGACAAATAAGAGAAGGGAGAGAGAAAGGGATCATTTTATTTAGGATCGTCAGGACACATTTCTCAGTGACACAACTATGAGGCTTGTAAACATGAGTGGAAACATGTTGAAAAAAGACAAATGTTGCACTTTATCGGACAGTATTAACAGCCTCCAAATTTAGGAAACCTAAGAAGAAGAAAGTGGGAATAACACTAGAAGTGGCCTGAGCTTTGTTTACATTTCTTTCTGACTGACTACAGTACTGTTTTGTACTGCATCATCAAATGCAATGCATATACTATCATGTGTTAAAAGTATAAAACGACAGCCCGTTCTTTTCTGCAGCAGTGCTGCGGGGTGCTGATCAGACAAGTGGCAGGTTAGTCGACTTTAGGTGTGTTTCCCCTGTAAGACAGCAGGGGTCCCACTCATCCTGTCAGCTCTGCTGCAGCCAGTGATTGCTTGTTTCTGGGAGCTCCCACTGGATATATAACAAGCCTGTAATTCAAACTGCAGCAGTATTTTTCTCTGTCGCTGGTATTCCCTATGATGTTAATCTGCTCATGCACTCCAGATGCGGGGTTAAGTGGGGAGAGGCTTTCTTTGCAAAAAAATAAAGAGGGGGCAGCTTATACTCTTCATCAACATGATAGATATGAAGATAAGTGTGCACATTCACTGCAGGCTGTGTAGCAACAGCAGTGTAATGTAATAAACAGTATAATTTAATGTCCCTCCAAATGAGCCAAGTTAATGCTCCTATTCCTAGAATGTCATTATAATAATGCAATGTTTTATAAATAATGACATAATTATCTAATGATGGAACACTTCAGTATGATAGATCAATAAAATGATTTAATTACAGGTTATTGCATCATTTTTATCTCTAAAAGTCACATTAAATATTTATATTTGCCTTGTGCAATATTTTGATGCTACTACTTTATTCATTATTCTGACTTTATTGCATTAGAAACTCATTTTGAAGGATGCTTTGCCTACATCTTGTTTTTTTTTTCAGTTGCAACTCACAAAATTAGCCCAACTGTTGTCTCTGGTTATCAGAGTTTATCATGATAGTGATGAGATATTTCTCAGACTCAGTGGTATTATGACATGAGGCATGGCTGAGTTTTTCCAAACCACATTAGACAATTAAAGATTTATTTCATGCCCAAAACAAAACAGTAAAAATGTCATGTGATTATTATTTATTCCATTGAACGTCAGCCAACAGTGATATTCAGTTACTCCCAAACCATCAATCCCGTTACATTATTAAAGACAAGATCAACTCTCTTTCTCTTTTTATTTTTAAGCAGGTAAAGAGTCAGACTGACATTTTAAGTCCACTTGTTTTCATGAAGGTGCTGCTCACACATTGAGAATTGATTAATGAGCTTCAGCAGACTTCAGTCAGGGCGTAAAGAAGGTTTAATCGAACGTGTTTGAGCCTTCGATTGATTGGTTGGATGTGCGGTCCTAAAGGTGGAACAGATTTCCCGGGATTTTTGTCTGTGTACTGGGCCATGTCCGACACGGTCGATTGTCTGATCTGCCCACCTCCAAGTGCTCCCGCCTGTCCCTCCCTCTGTCTCTGTCTCATCCTGACTACAGTTAAGTGTCACTAACATTATTTATTTCAGTAAGAGAATATGTTGAATTCATTCTTTGTTAACTTCTTCACCTGATAGACTTCGGCTTACAAAAGAGAGGCGCTAAGAAGAGGATGGACATAAGCAACCTGCAGATTCTCTGACATGTTGAAATGTAAAATTTAAGACAAAGTGTTTGGTTACATCGCTTACTGTAATAAATTGTAACATATTCTTTTAAATAAACAATTTATTGATGCAAAGTCAGGCTCTTAATTCATCTGTGTGTGTGTGTGTGTCTGTGGAGGGGGTACCAAAGCCCGGAGCTACACACAGCCTTCTCCATGTGGGAGAAAAATTGTATAAAGATAATTTCGCACTGATCCACTCTTTGTGTTCCCACATCTGTTTTCTTTCTTCCTCTCCGCTGCGTGGGCTTCTTCATCTCTTCCCAACTGCAACGTCTTTTAATGAGATCTGGGAGACAATTACCCAACAGGCAGTGAAACAGCCGCTCAGTATCGACCTGCATCTAGTGTGTGTAGCCAGTAATTAATGGCTATTGACTGTTGGTGCTGAGAGATATTATCTGGGAACATTTTAATTTTGAGGAAGCTAACATTTTGGGGCCAGAGAACTGTCTGGAGGGATGTCTCTGCACATGGCCAGGCCCTGGTGTCAACAGACACTAATTTCATGATTGGGTTTACTTTGATCAAGGGATTTTCCCTTTAAAGAAACAGGATGTTTTGCTGAGCTGTTGGAAAAGCAGCACACACGTTTAAGGTGTGTGTAATGGGGACTGAAAAATAAAAAACCTTTTTGTTGTGAAAGGGGTTGGCAGCCTGTCTGCTGGCCTCATCTCTTAAACTTTTCTCGGATTGCACAATTATTTTCTTGTGAAGACAGAAAACGTGTAGTACGTTCTTTCTTTTATTGCAGTGGATCTTTGAAGATTTCAGCCAGAGCCTTTTACAAACTACAGGTCATCTCCAAATGTATTATTCCCCCTCTTTTCTTTCCGTACATTCTGCAAGTTCTGACTCAGCCACTGCAAAAAAACTGAAATGTCATCAAGTGATTTTGTCTTATTTTCAGTAGAAAATGTCTTTTTAGACTTAATATGAGCTACATTCACTTGACCAGTCCAAGAAAACGTCTAAGTTCAAGATATCTAAAGACGAAAATGATGTCTGAATTTCTTATAAGAAGTTAAAAAAGATAGGCAAATAGAACAAAAAAAAGTTACTTGTATAGAGACATTGTTCTAGTTTCGAGCAAAGTTTTCCTATTCCATTAGCAGATTTTTTTCACTTGTTCCAATCAATTCAGACCTCATTTTTGTCCTAAAACAACTTGAAAAAAGACATTTTTCTGGACCGATCAGTTGAATGTTGCTCGTATCGAGTATAATAACAAAATGTTTACTTAAAATGAGACAAAAACACATGATAAGATTTCAGGTTTTTTTTTTTTTTTTAATGCAGCTCTGTTTTACTGGAGAAAACTCATACAGCTACATTTTAGAAACACATAAACCTGCCATTGTACAACCCCTTTAAGTTTGTGTTTGTATCAACCTGGTACAAAATCTTTCATGAAAAAATGTTTATTTTGATTGGCAAGTTAGTGGAAATTTTCAAAGTAGAGGAACTGTTCATCCCAGTAGAGTCACTTTCCTCCACCAGAGCTATTGGTCAAAGTTTGACATTGATCAGCTGCACCTTGGTCACACTATGTACAATATATTGATGAAATAAAGATATTCTCTCAATGTAATGAGCCTAGTTTGGTGATGATTTGTTGCAACTGTTGAGATTCCTGACTAAATATTTTGAAAATTTGACTTAAGTGAGTATGACTTCTAAATGAGAGAAAATCAGGAGTGGCTGGCAACTTGGTAAAGATGTTGAGATTCCTCTTGTTGTAAGGTGAGATGGACTGACTGACATGAGTACACTGAAAATATTGTGTAGTCAACATTGTCTTTCATTGTGATGGATCTTTGATATTATTCAGTTAATTTAAGTTTGTTGATGTACAACACATTTATTTATATTCTCCTTCACTGCTGTTTTTTTTACACATGAGCAACCACAGTGCAGAAGTGACAGCTCTGCTCCAACGGTTATTTGTGAATGCGTGTGTGTGACATAAAGACATATACAAGCATATCCTCGGCCCCTGCATTACGTCTGCTGAAGTTTCCTGGTTTGACCACTTGATGTGTGAGTGGGTTTGTGCCTCACATGTCTCTGGATGTGGGTGTGACAGCTGCAGCCACACATTACAGTGGCCCCATGATACTAAAGCCAGCATCCTACACTCCTGCTCTGCTTTGTATGACTCGGTTTGCTTCCCTCAGCTCTGCATGAGCTCTGCATGAGCTGTCCAAACAGAGCAGGTGGAGGACTGAGTCACTGCAGGAGGAGGAGACTCTCTTAGATTTATTACCTGTGCTGGTTTGCATCGCTCAGCAGCCCCGGCACTCACAAGACAAAAGGTTATAAGTGGGCCATCGAAATGCTCCCCGAACTGCCCTACCTGCACATATTGTACTGAGAATGAAAGGGGTTTAGAGCCTAAAGTGATGGCTTGTGGGATTGAAGCTTTGACTACAGCTGTGCCAAGATGCCAATTATCTAAATTCAGCTGTCATAAAGTGTTTGCATTATTTCACAGTGAATCATCTCAAATGGAAAAACCTGCCAACATCATCAACATAAATTCTCGTTTAGATCCTTTGCCAACTATGAATATATGTCCAGTCACCCCTAAATGCTGCTCTAAGTACAGTTTAGCAGCAGCAGCATCCCAAAGGCGAGGGAAGAGAAGAAGGAGGAGGGGTATTTCCCCCTCACACACACACACACACACACACACACACACACACACACACACACACACACACACACCCTACCCTCTCTGCCTCCTCCTCCTCCTCCTCTCTCATTAATCACCAATCAGTTAAAAACTTTATTGGCTCCTATTTGCCGTCTCAGCACGTTTTCCCCTCCCTCCTCTGTTCCTCTCAACCGTGTAACCACCCTGTTCTTTCTAAGCTTCCTTTCAATCTGCTTCCTCTCCATCTCTGCACCTCTGCATAGCCCACCCCTCTATCTCTCCATCTGACACTTCCTTCCTCCTCCCTCTCTTTATTGCTCTGCTTCATTGCCCCTATCTCCTGAGCTCTTTTTTCTCTCCTATGCTGTCTCCTTGATTTCTTCTTTCCTCTTTTGTTATGACTTTCTCTCAAACATTGATTCTCAAACAGCAGAAAACACAACTTGTAGTCCACATATATAGTACAAAAAAAAAAGTTTATTTCTAAATGGCCTGGTCTAGGTCCAGTGCTTTTGGGAAATATTCATAATTTACATTCAAACCCAAGGACATCCTGTTGTTTCTCTGATTGCAAAGAGTGTGATTTTTATTAACGTGGATAAGTGAAGGACACTACATCCTTTCAAAATGACCTCCAATTTTTTTTCTCTTTCACAGACAAAAACCTGAACCTCTTCAGCAAAAGACAGAAAAGATTCACATCTCAAATAAAATAGTGCAAAATTTGAGCCACATGGTCTGAAAAAAAAGCTTTTAGATTTTACAACCAACCAAGTAAAGATGTACTGTCACTGCACAGCTCATTTTATAGAAAGTGAACAAAAAAAGTAAAAGAAGAATTGTTTTGTCAGTAAGTGGATTATATATGAAGGTATTTTATAGTGAAGGAACTGCTGAAATGAAACATTGATGATGCACAGGCTGCTCTATGCCACTTTGAAAAGTTGTACTAACATGAGCACAAAACAACCTGAAAACTATTGATAATTTTCACTTTGGGCTGCATGTGTGAACAAACACTTTCCAGAATTTTCCCCCCAAGAGAAATTGGTCAGAATGAAGTAGGTTAATATTGAGCAAATGTAACACTGAACAAGATGTTAAGGTTAAGGAAGGAGAATCATATTTCAAGATGAGCCTACATTAATGTCTGCTTATCTGTGCATTAACACATATCATCAGTATAAATGTAAAACTGCAATCATAGTGAAAGTCTCTGACGCTTCATCTACCAACACATGGTGAAAATTACACGGTTGCTCCCAAAGCCTGCTTTTGATGACATGATCTACCTCAGGGGTCTCAGGCCATGCCCACCCCTCTCTTGTCTGAAAAACTTCAGTCCGTGAAGGACATGTGTGAACGAGCATCTTTGGAAAATTTGGCAGGCGGGGCACCTGAAAATTCCCTGAAGTTTGAGGTTTCAGTTCTCCTTGTACAAACTAAAAACTAAAAAAAGAAAAATTAAATTAAATTAAATTGTGTTAAAGAGGTTATGGATATTTTGTTCTCTGCTTCTTACCTCAGGAATAAGTGTTAACTAGGGAGGCTACTTGTCATCATAGTGGTTGTTTTTAGATGAATCAGTTCTCAGAAAAACTTAATCATTCCTAGAAAAAAAGTATTTTTAACAGACCCTTGGTGAAAAAGCCTTTAGTGGTAAGTAATTTTTTTTTAATATTTGGCAGAACATAAGACAAAAGAGTGCACACAAGCTCTGTAGTGTTGGGAAACCCACATTAAAGTTTCCTCTGATTATAAATGGAAGGCACGAAGCAGCCAACATCATTCAGCTTAGAGCTCCGGTGAGGAGTTTTCAGGAGACAGATTAAAACCGTTAAACGCCTCTGCAACAGATAACAGCAAATGAGACCATCAGCAAGACGACTGATCACATCTATGAAATTATTTCTGATGCCTTTTTAATGCTGCCGACATGACACGAAACAAAACCACCAAGCTAACCATGTGCAAAAGGAGCCAGATGAAGAGCTTAAAATAAATCATTGCAGAAACAAAGGATATGCCAGAGATTCACTGTCAGTGGCATGTGGGACATTTCAGATAAAATAGGATACGTGATATGTGATACTGCTTTGTCTGGAGAAAGAATTTCATTACAGGAGCTGTAACATAGGTGGAAAAGCCAAACTTTTTGACTAGAGAGAGGTTTTCCGAATAAAATACATTTTAAATGAAACATCAATAATCTTAATCTGCTGAACTCAGAATTTAAGGAACACAAAGAGAAAATGTTTGTCCAAAGTCTTAATCCAAAGTGCCAACAAAGAAAATGTTTCTCATAGAAACACAAAGGAGCTACCAGGAGGAAATGTAAGTGCTACCTTTAAAAAGGCTAATAGCAAGTCATGGTTACTGAGGAGTCATGGTACCCCTAACTCCTCCTCTTTTAAATGTTTCTCTTACAGAGCAAACTGTGAAATGAATCCTGCATGACTCTAAGATCATAATTACTATTTAACATGCAGCACCAGTCAGTTTTCTCACTGAACATGTTCATGTAGTGTTCAAAAACTGCAGTACAAAACCTTGTTACAGTGTTAAGGGCCATGCTTTCTGGTTTTTCCTCTTTGACTTTTAGTCAAAAAACTTATTAAAAGCTTTCCGACTTAACTACTTAAAAGAAAAATACTGATTACTTTAAGTTTCAGTTGACTGTTAAAAAAATACAAAATGCTTAAGATGATTATTTTGCTTTTTTTAGTGTTGTAGTGAGTCATCACATAGAAACCAGTGCAACAAGGATGTAGTTCATTTTTTCTGTCCTCAGAACTTTCAGGTTGAGAGAAAGGTAAGCTCTAAATAATAGTCCGCTCCACTTTATCGACCAGGAATATTCTGATGTTTTCTGTGTAGCTAAGAGCAATTGTGCTTCCACCATACACTCAAATTGAAAATCCATTTCCTCTCTCATTCTTTCAAGTATTTCTCTTTTGAGTCCGTTAGAGGAAGTCTTTTGACAGTGCCTCTCCAAAGTTGGGTGCAGCCATGAGGATGGCGATGGTGCAGATGATGTTAAAAACGCTGAACCCCACCAAGAACAGACGGTCGATGACGGCTGCAGCAAACTGCCACTGCTCTGCCAGGCTGAGCTGTCGATCCTGCTCCCTGACCCGTTCTACTAAAAACTGCACTTCTGTTAACAGAGCCTGCAGCTGGTTGTCGACAGCGATGGACCGGATCGTACTGCTATGGTTGTGTGAAGCAACTGATCTCCCTGCTCCACCCACAGCATCCAGGCCGCAGGGTCCAGAAGAGGTGGTAGACGGGTCAGGATCTGGGGACAGTAGAGTCTCCTGTGGAGGACTTCCAAATTTTGAGCAAGGGAGTTGGTGATGGAGGGGGGTATCTCCAGCCAGCCCTGCTGCTGCACCCTCCCCCTCTCCTCCACCTAGCCCACTGTTAACCCTCCCATGACTTGTAGTTCTGTTCCTCTGAACTGGATCCAGCTCTGCAGACACCTGGAAGCTCTGGTACCCCATGTAAAGCAGGTGACCATTGGGTTGTGGATGCGGGTTTGGGTCTCTGAGGCTGGGATTAGGGAGCACAGCAGCCTGGGGGCCTGGCCTGAGCTGATGGGGCAGAGGGTGGTTGAGCTGAGCCAGGCTGGCCTGCAGGGAGTTGAGGCTCTGAGGGAGGATGGAGGGCAGGGGTGTGTGGATGGTGGTGGTGGTGGTTGTTGTGGTGGTGGGAGAGGACAGGGTTTTGCTCTGGCAGTCGGCCTGGCTGTTGGAGAGAGTTGGCTCTGCCCCCTCTCCTGGACGCTTCATCCGCAGGAACCAGGGAACCCACTGCAGCAGAATTAAGTGCACCTGGCACACAGGGGAGCACACAGGGATGAGAAACTGAGAGAACACAGGCAGGTTTTTAAAAACTGCCACAGCAGATGGCTGGTCACCTGTGGGTTTGGTCCTGCTCAAAGTTTCTGACCATTAACAAAGTTTATTGTTGCAAATTTTGCCAGGCACTCTCTACAATCTCAGTGTACCAGCACCTGATTTTAATTTCAATGAAGATGATGTAGAAGCAGAAGAAGCATGATGCGTACACAAACAGCTGAAGATTGCCAAACACACACTCGAATTCACACACGCTCACAGTAACAGAGGGCTCTGTGATTTAAAATTGACACCATTAAACCTCTGATATTACCTCTGATGCTGGCTCAGCAGCCAAAAACTTGGCTCTAAAGCACCTCTGTGAATTTTATATGCTAGACCAGGCAACAGAGGTGGAAAAAGGTTTGGGTACTGAGACATTATTAACCTTGTGCTAAACAATTCTCCTGTTGATTTTTTACATTACATTGGAGCGTCGTCATGTGGGGTACCAACGATCAATCACACACATCAGTCAGCAGATGATTTTTCAAAACAACGGCAGAGAGATCAAAGTGATTGAAAGCTTGGCTTCACTTTACCAAAAAGGACACTGACAACACAAAGTGCAAAATGTGCAACACTGTAATATCATGCATGATGGCAGTATCTCCAACAAGTTAAAAACATTTGTTGATGCAGGGCATTAAACACAAAGACAACTTGCTGGTAAACTCAGTAAATAGTTCTGTTTTTAAAACCAAAAAAAACATGTTTTGTGCACAGAAAATTTACAGAAGGACTTGATTTAGATTCACATAACTTTATCTACCCCAAGATGCAATTCAGTTTTAGCAGTCTACTTAGGCCATACAAGCATATACTAATAACAAGAGTACGCCAGAGAACAACTCGAAAAGCATTCAGAGAGCGTAGACCTCCATCAAACATATTGTGATTGTCACGCAACACTTTATTCCTACTTTGATGTTATACTCTCTTTCAGCAGACTGTCTGCTACAATTTGGTGTCAGTTGCAGGTTTGTACGATAATTTGTTTCCTGACAGTGTTGAAAATTATGATGACCCAGTACATATTTCATATTCCAGATCTTAGTATCCAGAATATTGCCAGGATCTGGATCCTACTTTTAAATCTGTCAGAAATTATGGTGACCTTGTCTTGTATTGTTTTGCAAAGCATTCTGACCATTTATCGTGGAGTTATACACACATATGGTGAAAACGGCCCTTTCTCTCAATAATAAAAAATGCTTTAAAAAAATCCTGGATCCAGACGGTGATCCAGATCACCTTCAAAATTCAATCACTTCTTCCTTATCCTATGTTAAACATTACCTGAAAATTTCATAAAAATATGTTTTTTACTTTTTGAGTTATGTTGTTCATAGACAAACAGACAAACTCTCCCGAAATTATAACCTCCTTGGCGGAGGTAATAAGCACCTGCCTCTCCCACAACAAACTTGTCTCTTTGCTAAATTTCTTTGCTAGTTTCTATTTTGCTAAAATCTTATCAATACCATCCATCCATCCAAACACATAGTTTTATATCCATTAATCAGTTAATTACTTTCAGGTTGTATCAATTTCTATGGAAAGTTCTTCACAAATGAAATATTTTCATTGAGTGAATGACAGATAAATTCAAAGCAAACAGGGATCAACTATCCCAACTGAGGGCAGTCACACTGGCCTGCTGTATCTCCTTCAGATTCACAGCAGTGAGCACAAGAAACAGGCTGCTGTCACATCGCTGTCACAAACAGATAATTCCTCCAATGCTGGGATCAGCTGAAGGGCTGTTAACTCAGCAGTGAACTTTTCAACTGTCGGGTAGGATTGAAAAGAAAAATGATCAAGCTGTTTCATTTGCATATCTATAAAAAAATAAACACACAAGCACACACTACATGAGCATTAAAATTAGGGATGCACTGATCCAACTTTTCTGGACGGTACAAATACCTGGGCTTTGGGTATCAACCCGATACTGATCCAATATCAGTGTCGGAAGATTTGCATGCCCTATTGTGGGATAAGATTGGTAATGTTTTGAGTAAAAGACTAAAAATGAGTACATATGGAATGACCAAAGTTGGTATTTATTTAAACTATAGGTGTTTAAATGTTAAGTAGAAGTTTGGTTAAAAAAATGATCCAGAATTCACAGAAATGACTGTTCAACTGTAAAATTTTATACCCTGTAGACTAAATCATAGTTTAGCCTTAGCATCAAGTTCAGATCAATTCTTTCCCACTAATATCTGATCAAGCTTTGAGGAGCTGAAATGGGCCGATACCAGGATCGAATCAGAGCATCCTTAATTAAGATTGGTTCAAACATTGATCAAGATTAGTTAAAGAGGGTGTCCAAAAGTGGATTTCTGACGAAGGGAAATAGACCACAGTAATAGTCATCATTACAAATCTGAATTAAGATTAACACATCTGTTCTTCTTATATGCATCATAAGGCTCCAGCTTTAAATCTCTGCACAGCATTTCATCCTAGGTAGGATTTCAATCAAAATGTGACAAAGCCTGTTCATTTTTTTCCCTTATTGACTCAGAGAGATTTGACCTTGCTCTTTACACGAGTAAAAAGCTCAGGCAAGTCTTTGTTTCATCACATTTTTACATCATTGCCTCACACGTTTCATCTGTACTCAAAAACCCTGTGACAGAGCGGGAAACACAGCCCGAGGCTTTGAACAAGAGCTTTAAGATGGTTTAATTCAACTTCTGCTTGAGCTCCTCGGCATTCTCAGCCTATCTGTTCATTTGAGGATTAATTAAAAAGGTTGATTGCTAACTCTAAAGCTTTGCATGAGCAGGAAACAGAGCTCTTTCACTGAACTATTAAATCTTTATGAGCACTCACACTGTCAGCGACCTTTTGACCACTGCAGAGTCCAGTTAAAGACCAGAGGGATCAAGCTTTCGCTGTTAGTAGTCTGGAAGAGTTGCCTGTGGAAATCCAATAAGCTGAATGTTTGACCTCTGATCAAATGTCTTTAAATCTCTCTCATTCTTTACTTTAGTCTGACTCTTTGGTTTTTTATTGTTTCATACTGGCTTAGACACTTGGAAATATTAGTTTTCTTCCAGATCTTGTTTATAAAAACTGATCAAAGGATACTGTGTCTTCACTCACCAAGCGTGGCATTTGTCCGTTGTTTGGATTGTGGTGATGAAACTGGAGGACGATGACTGTAGCTACCACAGACATGCCAACAATCACCATGGTGCTGGCGAAGTACTGACCTGCGGACAAACAGAACAGAAGAGTTTTAATATGTGCTCCATAAACGATGCCCCCGTCTTCCTAAAACCACTCGAACCCACATAAAGTTAAACACACATGCAGAGACAACAAGAAACTAACCAATCAGGGGAACAGAATCTGAAGTAGCGGGCATAATCTCTGCAACCATCAGCATGAAGACAGTGAGAGAAAGCAGAACTGTGATGCCTGCGGGCTCACACAGGACACCAGGGAGGAGTGGGATGCAGAGACAGAGAAAAGAGAATCCATAAGAGAAGAAAGTACACAAGTACATTTTGTGAAAAACATATTTGGTGTGGTGCACTTGACTTCTCGGCTCAGTCGTTTATCTTCGTGACACCCAGATGAAAGCTCATTCGATTTTTTCAGTCCTCCTCATCTTTCCCTTTGCTTGTTCTTGTTTCTCATGTTTTCCCTTCCTTCTATCTCCTCCCTCTTGTCAAAAACATTACACAGCTGACTGCGAGTTTTCCAGTGATGTTAACAGAGCAATAACTTAAGAGGAAGGAGTAAAATAAGACCATATTTTCACAAGACTATGCAGCAAAACACACATTTGTCTTACAGTCTGCATTTACTGTCTCGCATTCCCTCACATTCTGTCTTTCTATCAAATGTATCACATCCCTCACCCCTCCTTCTTCTTCTCTCTTATTATTCCTCACCCAGGCTGATCTTCTCCCCTGAGTTGGCAGGGAGCAGGAAGACCAGCAGGGTCATGGAGGACAGGAGCACACAGGGGATAAGCAGATTGAGAGCATAAAATAAAGTCCTTCTTCTTAGGGTCACCACGAAGGTGACATCGGGGTACGGCTCTGCACAGCAGTCGTAGAAAATTTCATGCCGACCTCCAGGAACCTCTGAGAGTAAAAACATACACACAGAAAGGTGATGATAAAAGTAGAGTCTGAAGAATTTTCCTAAAAAATAAAATGTCAACTTTTACAGGAATAATCGAACTTAATTGTCACCTCTGTGCCTCTATACATGTTTGTCAGTGTCAGTATCTGCCTCAAACTCTCTCCTCTGCCTGTATGTTGATGTTTTGGTTGTGTTAGGATGTTTCTGGGGATAGAGTAAGTGTGGTTACATCAGCCAATCACAGAGCCCCCAGTGCACAAGTGACTTAGTGTGTTGAGTAGCGAGTGGGAGAAGCTAACCTGAGCGGCTAAGATAGTGGACGTAGCACAGAGCAAGAAAAGCATAACTGAGTGTGAAACAAAACACCAAACAATACAATACCTGCTAACCAGGTATGTGTCAAATAACCCAGTGATTAGCTTGTACTAACATGCCAAGACAGTTGCACGGCTCTCGAGTCTCTCCCAAGTAGAAACGCGATGCTACAGGTGGTTGCTGGGCTTGTGATAAGTATGTCTTAATGTTTTTCAAAGCAAAGATAACCATGTTTAGTCAGAGTTGTTTTGTCAGTGTTGTCTAAGTAAGTGATTTAGATTTTGGAGGTTTGATGAATAAACTATTTTATCTATGAATAAGTCTTGGTCTTTGTTGGAGAACTCCCATGGTGACATAGGGGGTTTTGTAACAGCCCCCAAATATTTTTGAGTTTGTGAAAAATCTAAAAAGATAAATGTTACTACATAAAACCAAGGATGACATCGGCCTTAGTTTGAGACATAACTTTTTTTTTCTCTTCAGTTAAACTGTGAATGTAATATCACTGATCCATTGGATGCCTACATTACATAAAAACACCCACGCTTAGATTTTATTGCTGTTTTCTGATCTCATTTCCATCTGTTCATTAAACACACTCAAAGAAATTGCTCGCCCATAAAACCATCTCGTAAATCTTTCTGGTACAGCACTGTATGGTGATCCTGTAAGGTCTGTTACCAACCAGCAGTGTTAGTCAACCCGTCTTACCCAGCAGGTCCCACTCTCCGTTGGGCATGTACCCGGAAACATCTGCCTCCTTCATCTGGATGTCCAGCAGCCAGCCATCAAATGTCCAGGAGCCAAACTTCAGCTCACATCGCTGGATGTCAAAGGGGAACCATCGAACGTCCACATTGCATGTGCTGATGAATATTCCTTAAAAACAAGAGGCGGAAATTGGGAATCAATATTCAAGCTCAATAAATCACTGACGAAGATAATGAGAATTTGATTTAAGATGTTTTTGTGCAGCCATCAGGAATCAGGGGGTGACTTTTAGATTAATTTCCTGCGGCAGAGAAAGAATGATCACAGATGTGCTGTGGTTTAAGTTTGAAGACAAGTTGCTGATTTTCATAGACGTACCTGGAGGCAGATACTCACAGAAGCCGCTGGAGTTTACCAGCACATTGGTCTTAAAGGTGGCATCGAACTTGTCATGAGCACTGGAAGACAGCACCACAGAGATGAGACAGTTAAGAGCTCATTAGAAGCAGCAGAGGCAGCAGGATAAAATAAACAGTTTTCTTTTCATACCTGTTGTACAGCAAAATATCCGGCGTCCAGACCTGATCAGGAGTGAAACGGAGGTTTTTGACTCCGGGGTACTCTGACTGGTTCCACTGAAGATAGTGATCGTACCACTGCTGGGAGGCAAAAGTACAACACTGGATTTATAAACTTGAACAGAGAAACAGGTCCATTTCACAGATAAATCATTTTAAAACCCATGTAATGTGCAGTTAAAAGTTACGTCTTTAAAGTAAAATTTTACATTTAATCTTTCCAGAGAAAAACTGTTGGATCTGTTCCCAGGAGTGTTTTTATATATAAGGCAATGTTCTGGGCAGAAAGAAACCTGTGCTAATATCCAAGTGTCTTAAAATATCCATCTGTAGAGGTGTCCATCCTCACTTAACCAAATTCCATCCTCTGGGGCTTCACTGACTTATCTCACAAGAGATTCACTTAACTCACCATCTGCAGCCAGGCGTTGGTGGTTATGATCTGGTTCTTTTCATCCTGGCAAAGCACGGAGCAGACAAGAGGGTTTAATTATTTCATAATTTAGAACAAGTTAACACTTTTGGTGTAAATCTTAAAATAAAAATGAAAAATGAGGCTTCTTGTGAAACAATAACAGAAGTAAACTTCATTTTGTTTTCATCAAACTACAAAGCCAGTTAAAACTTGAAGATTCCAGACTACTATAACAACTAAAAAAGCACTCAGAGAGCACAAACCTCCACCAAGCATATTGTGATTGTCACGCAACACTTTAGTCCCACTTTAATGTTATACTCCCTTTCAGCAGACTGTCTGCTACAATTTGGTGTTAGTTGCAGGTTTGTACAATAATTTGTTACCTGAAAGTGTTGAAAGTTATGATGACACAGTACATATTTCATATTCTGGCTCTAAGTATCCAAAATATTGCCAGAATCTGAATCATACTTTTACATCCGTCAGAATCGATGGTGACCTTGTCTTGTCTAGTATTGTTTAACAAAGCAATCCAACCATTTATCATAGAGTTATATACACATATGGTGAAAACGGCCCTAACTCACAATGATAAAGAATCCTGTAACAAAATAATCCTGGATCCAGACGGTGATCCAGATCATCTCCTAATTTTACCATTTGTTTCCTTATCCCATTTTGAACATTACCTGAAAATTTCATCAAGATTAGTTTGGTAGTTTTTGAGTTGTGTTGTTCACAGACAAACAAACACGCAAACAAACTCACAGAGTCTGTGATGTTTGAGGTCAAGAGCCCCCTGTTGCTACCAAACTGTGAGCCAAAGAGGCTGAAGTGACAAAAGTTTGCTGGAAAGTATCCAATGCAACACTTAGTTGTTGCAGGTGCACTTTGCAAGAAGTAAAGTGTTGCATGCTCATCATGCCTGTCTACTCAAATCACGCAATGAAAATGTAATATCTGTTACCTCAGCAAGCAAAGCAGCTTTTCTGCTGATAACTGGGACCCATGTGAATTTTTGCCCAAGGCCCAATCAGTGGTGTGAGTCACCACTGTTTGTTGTAACACTTTCTTTATTATGAGATGTAGTTGTACTTGTGGCTGTACAGCACTCTGTCTTTGTTACACAATATGTCCTCAATTGGCAGCCCAATTGCTTTGCCAGATTATGAGAGCCAAGTTTAAGGTAGGGTGCAGAGCTCAGCACTGTGACCAAAAAAAAAAAAAGCACCTCATGGACTGTTGTTGAGACAAGACCAGCATGGGTTACCGTACTTCCAATATTTCCACTCAATACAGGGAGCTGGCTCAAAAGGTCTACATATTTTGCAACTCTAACACTCATGTTAACTCATCTAGGATGAGATCCCTTACTAATGTGAGTCAACTAAAAGTGATAGTGGACAGAATCGTTGGTCTTTAAACATCTTTTTAGCAGGACATTTCTCCATACCAGACAGTAATTGTGGGGGATTTTCTGCTATACGCACCACATCCATGACTTGAATCAGAGTAAAGGAGAACTGAACGGTCAGAGCCTGAGAGTCGTTGGCCACCGGCCTCTCCATGGGGTTATAGTCTCTCAGCAGCTCCCGGAGCAGAAAGCGCTGGTGAGGACCCTGTTCTGACACTGAGGAGGGGAGGAATGACGACATGGGAGAGCAGAATCAGTGGAGTAGATCAAGTAAAAAATCTGACAAGTGCAAAGTTGTGTCAGAGAAGACAAGGAGAAAGCACTGAAGCCAGACTGAGGCCTGAAAAAATGTGTGTGATAAGAAGAAGTGGTGTTGAAGTTGTATGCCAGGTGAATAAAAAATAAGGGGAGACTCGCAGAGAGAGTGGACATGCTCCAGTGGAGTTCAAATGAAAATGGGCTTTTAGGAAGAGTACGGGAAGAGGTGATGTTTTAAAGATGGGGTCACTCTTAAAGCAGCTCAGAGATATATTGGAGAGTGGATTACACAGGACAAGATAAGAGAACACTGAACGAAAATGTGAGAGTGGAAATGAGAGAGGGAGAAGGGGAGCGCAAAGGATTCCTGCTTCCCCTAATCAATTACGTCTGTGATTGATCACCAGAGGACAGACGGAGTCTTTCCACAACCGTAAAAATGTCAGTTCCATTCTATGCAGGAAATAGTGAGGCTATTAAACACCGAAACACCCCAGACAGACACACAGAGCACTAACAACAATGAGAGCTATATGCGCCGCAACTCCTTCCTCAATTCACTCCTGATTCATTCTGCACAAGGCAATCACTTTGATGAGGAGGGAGACGGCACTGATGGGTCGCTGAATAAGTTTAGAAACTACTTCATACTGAGCCTGATATGCAGCCAACACTAGATACCACTTTATAAGCATAACCAGCACAAAAAGGGTTGAGATTTATGCACTACCAACATAGTGCTCAATCTATATCTATTCAGCTCGACTTATGTCATCCTGGATATAGCTGCACAGATGGTATAACTCAGGTTAATAGCCCCTGGTGTCATGTCCAGTCATAATAAATTACCCAGGAGCAGCCTCATTATCACCCTTCTCTTTCTATCATATTATCCATCCATCTTTGTTTCTATCTATCTATCTATCTATCTATCTATCTATCTATCTATCTATCTATCTATCTATCTATCTATCTATCTAAAAAAAAATAAAAATTTCAGTTTGATACTTGAAAATGTTTTATGCTGTCAACCAACAACCACTCTCTCTGTATGAAATGAGCAAACAGGACTACACTCAGTGGAGACAAATTGATAAGATGCACTGGCATCATGAGGACACATGTATGAAACACATGCAGAAAACACACTTCAATACACATATCAATGACAGTCACTTACCCTGTAGCAGAGTCAAAAGTATCAACAGCCAGAGAGCCATAGCTTGCCACATACTGCATTCCTCCCTATTCACAGAGAAAGTGTGGAAGACAGGAAAAAAAGGGAAGAGAGTATGATGGCTGATTTTTTTTTTCTTCAAGGGAAAGTGAGGTAGAGATCGGGCTCAGAAAACAAGTGGCGAGAATGAGACACCAGCAGCGGCAGTGAAGGGAAAGGAGGAGGACGGAGGAGGGAGAGGGAGAGAGAGCAGGAGACACAGAGATGCAGTGAAATGAATACTCCTCTGAAGAAGAGGACGCCGTGTGTCAGAGCCACCCTTCATGCTCCTCAGCTCAATGATCATTTCCTGCAGACTCTCTGATGCGCTCTTCGATGTCCTCACATCACTCACCCTGTCATTTTAGCTTGAACTGCTCGCTGTTGCAGCTGTTTCCTCCCCAATAGTTTGGTAATGAGCAGAAAAGGGACATCGCATTCCTTTGGTTCTGTTTCTGAAATTGTAGTTTTTCAATGTGCTTTAACTCAAAGATGAGGAGTTCTTTAGCTTATGAGACTCAGGAGGCAACATCTAATACTGGAAAAAGAAAAACCGCTAAAACACTACTTAGCTCATAATCCTCTACCACGTTGTAATTAGCACCACAAGCCTGCTATTCATTTTGCCTTTCATTAAGACATTGGTCTACATCAGCCAAACAGTAGCCCACTGCTGACATCTGCTGGCCAAGTTGGTAAAATACAAACCCTTTCACTTTGTTCAAAAATACATCTAGATTTAACATTTCATATTAATCATTCAGAGGTAAAAACATATGACAATACAACAACAAAGATTTTTATTCAAAGAATAAATCTAAAAATAATAATTGTTTCTGTTTTTGTTTTTTTTTCTGAAATCATTTAGATAACAAAAAAATGGGGGAGATCTCATTTTACCTGGGATAAGATTTCTTTAAAAGTGTTTCTTGTAAAATCATAGCTGCATTTATAATTTATTATAATGTGTTCTTCTTATTATTATTATCATTATGGTTGTTGTTGTTGTTGTTGTTGTTGTTGTTGTTGTTGTTGTTGTTGTTTTTATTATTATTATTATTATTATTATTATTATATGATTTTAATTTATTTGATTTTTGTCTAATATTAACAGTCATTGAAATTCAGAAGGAAGGTAGTTGTGGTCCTTATCTGTGGTGTTTCACATTTTATTAGAAATACAATAGAAGAATTCAGAATATTTCTGTTAATATTATAAACGTATTTCTCTTATATCAGCCTGTACAAGAATTGAAATATACTCTAATGTAAAATACACCTAGTGTGTCACTGACTGGTGTTATGCGGTTAGTTTTGTACATATAACATCTTTCAGTGTAACAACATATGTTTGTGAATATTCAATGGTGTAGTCTGCACCTAAACGATACGACCTGCGAAGTGAATGAGAAAGAAATATTTGAACCTTGCCGGTGTTCGTACGTCATCAACATGCGAACTCTGCTATGTGTTGGTCGCGCTCATTCTTCGTGTCCTCTCTTTTCATTGATTGTTTCTATCTCCGTTTAAAATATTGGATGGCAACACGGCCCCTCTGAGGCGAAGCACTGCGAGTGAAGGTAACAAGCGAAAGTTGTTTTTTTTCCCTCTTTATCATTTTTATTGCTTTCGTTTAGATAAGTTAAGCTGACGACGAGCAACTGGCTGCACTGCAGGCGGTAAATAGAAATGGTGCAGTGCCAGTGCGGTGCGCTGCCGCCTGCGAGGAACTAGCATGCTAGCTACCGTTAGCTGAAGGAGGAACGTTGTTCAGTTGTACACATTGCCCTTTACAGCGGCTGTATCCTTACACATTGAGACACTACACAGTCACTTCTTGATCACGGTTCTTTGGGATTTTGACATTTCCTTTCACGTGTAGTTGTTAATACAATAGTTCTGAGTTCACTTAGAACATGTCCGAGATATTTCATTATTCCAAGTCTGCGTCAAGCATAAGAAAGGGACAACGATGAGGATTTTCATCATTTTACATTCGTCTTAATGAACTATAAAGTGCATCCCACTGCTTAAAGGCGCGAACCTCATATGAGTGTCTCTAAGCCTCATGCATCATGTTTTCTAGTCGTTCGAGGCACTGTACCCTCAGAAGAAATGAGCATCGTTTCACTAAGAGCCAGACTTTTCTCACAGCACGAGTAGCAACCATGCACAAAAGTACTGTTATCAATCATTTACCAAAAGCTAAGTTAACTGTGTTCATCAACTGTAAAACCATGCCATACATATTTAGTCTTTCAAATTAAATAACTCTCGTCCTCGATCACAATTCAAACCACCTTGTTACCAGCGTCATTTCTACAGGGTGGCGTGCTTATTGTGGCAAAAGAAGTGACAAATAGTATGAGCTCATACCGGTGTTGATCGATCTGTTCGTGGAAAACTGATTTCAGTAATCTCCTCGGATAGTGACCTTTGACTGATAGTACGTTAACGTTATTTTTCTACCCTGTCACAATTCTGATACGAGACCTCAGCGGTTTGCTGTGATATTTGTATCTTCTGAAATGTATTACATTACTACCAGTCTACTTCTTTCTGTTTTATTTTTAATGTGAGAATCTGATCTGAGCATGTCTCCCCTGTCACTGTGTACTTTATACAGAAAGGGAGGGCGTCCTTGTAGCTCCACTGTAACACGGAGGCAGTGATAGTTTGAAACGTGCCAATGGGGGAGCTTTTTCCATTATTGGCAGGAATAAATGCATTTGTTCAATGGTTTAAAAACGTGTAAAGCACATCCATCCCAGTTATGGGCAATCGAGCCACTCCCTCAGCGTCACGTGATCCCCACTGGAAACCTAACTTTGTGTTGGAAAGGAAAACGAAACTTACCCAGTCTCCTTTCTATTGTTTTCCTGTTCTTACACAAGTCACGCTGGGAATGTTTCTGTAACTTTCGTGTTGTCACATCTGAGTGACGCATTTTAACAACACCGCATGCAACATTTATAAGCCAGCAGCATCTCAGGTGTTGTTAGAAGGCACTGAAGGGACCTCACTCACAAGAAAGGCGGAAGACCCTGCGCACTGGGAGCATTTCAGCCGTCTCATAACCTAAATAATTGGATAGTTACACACACGCTTACTTTTCGTGGTTATTGTGCGACTCGTGTGTTTAAACGTAACTTCTTGTAATCGTCGTGAATCTCGGGTTTTCTTTCCAGACTTTGAGGAAGCTGCATGAGCAGCAGCATCAAGCTCCTCTCACCGCAACGACTCTTTACCCAGCAGCTGTAGGTGAGATCCATCATTATGTGATACATTCAATGGGCCCTGTGCGTTATTTACATGTTTTTTTCCACACGGGCATTTTCTTTTAGATATGCACATGGTTTTGACATGAAAGCTGAACACTTACAGTGATACTCCGGGATGGAACAAGTTGGGTCATATCACAAGGTTTAGGCCAGAAATTACCCCTACAGCAGTGTTTTTGTGCAGCAGAAACCCAGGGCGCTCGCACCAAACACCCCCTCCCTGCTCCTCTGCCGGTTTCCTCTACATTCAGACGGGGCTAATTTTTACTTGACCAAAAACACAAATAAACAGACTCCCACCGAAAAAATCTGATATTGGTCTGCATTCACGCTTTATTTAGAGAATTTTCAGCGCGTTACTTTCACACAAAAACACCGCTAAATAAGGCTCTACTTCTCATTGTCTCTTCGTCCTGGCAGACTACCTGCGTTTGTTTGTATCTGGCACGCCGCGTGCGCAGACTGATACACTAAGCCGCGAGCGCCTCGTAGCCAGCTGTGGCTCTGCAGCGGAGGTAGCGCCGTTTTACAACACGATGAGAACTAGAGCCTTATTTAGCGGTGTTTTTGTGTGAAAGTAACGCGCTGAAAATTCTCTAAATAAAGCGTGAATGCAGACCGATATCAGCTTTTTTCAGTGGGAGTCCATTTATTTGTGTGTTTGGTCAAGTAAAAAATGGCCCCGTCTGAGTGCAGAGGAAACCGGCAGAGGAGCAGGGAGGGGGTGTTTGGTGTGAGCGCTCAGGGCTTCTGCTGCACAAAAACACTGCTGTAGGGGTAATTTCTGCCCTAAACCGTGTTATAGGACCCAACTTGTTCAATCCCGGAGTATCACTCTAAGCCATCAGCTGCCGCACAGGTTGTCTTGCCTGTATGACTGCGCACAGTGACGCACAATGACAGCAGATTCAGAAAAACACTGATGTTGTTTCGTCTGTCAACTGTTGCCCTGTACAAGGGTCAAGATGAGTCAGCTCAAGCCCAGCCTGGCCCCTGGGATGTTGGCTCTGTCAGTCCCTATTACAGTGATGTACCAACACTGGTGTTCTCTATTAACAGCCTGGCGTTTAGGCCTGCTCAGCTCTATGTGACAGACCTGTGATGCTGAGCACCAGAGGGCTTGAAACCTGACTCAGTATTGGGTGTCTTCTTGTTTTCAGTCTCAGTGGTATAGACATTATTGAGTGATGTCAGATATGACACTTGACACAGAATCAATGTTGGTTGTACCAAAGAAGGATATTGAAATTCTGGACTATACTCTGAACTGTACTCCTACTCGGTCCGTGCTTTATGCGTGTTTCTGTTTTTGAAGGAAGGAATAAACCCAGCTCTGCAAATCCCACTCATTACAGTCAGCCCTGTCAGCTAGCATTTGCTTGGTTCTCAGTATAAAGCTCGTCACTGACAGGCAGCCCGAAAACGCCACTGTGTCCTTGGAGCTGTCCTCTTTGTCTGCATCAATGTCTCACTTTCCCTCTCCGCTATGGATCCAGATCTAGCAATAATTTGTAAGGCTAGAAATACAACGGAATAGTCACAAGAAGGTCTGAATTATTAATCACCATCCTTTTACCCTGGGATTAAGTTTCAGTGTGACTGGAAGGGACAGCATGTCACCCTGCAGTATCCCTGAAGCATGGAGTTGGAAGATATACACAGAGAAGTTGAAAGTGTTGATGTGTTTGAGCCGTCCCTGCTCTGTCAACCCTGTATTTTTTAGGAAGCAAAGAGTGTTGCATCAAGTTAGAAAGTGTGTCCTTGGGGTTGGTTTAGACTCACTGACTTCCCCAAGGACACTTGAGCAAGTTGGAGCTTTGCCAGAAAGTCTAAACTTGTGTTATTGGCCGGCTTGGAACAACAGTTTTCTCACCTTTCTGGTTGCTGCTCATTTTCCACGATTCAGTCAGCATGGTGGAATTTATTCCTGTCAGTATTGATGTTCACCTGACGTTGACCTTTGTTTGTGTTTCAGGTGCTCTCCATGCGCAGTAGACCTGCCCTTGCTCTGTGTCAGGGTCTGTTAGTTGTGCTGGAGGACGTACACTCATACTGAGCTGCACAGACAGCTGCACCGGCCCCTCCACGCTCAACCCCTGCGCTATGAGCAGAGGTAGAGGAGGGCTGTACAGAGACCACTACCACAGGCATCCTCTGCCCGACTTCCAGGCCAAGGACAGTGACTACAGACCTGGCCCTGCCTCACCCAACCCTAGATCCGGCCCACAGCAGAGCCCATATTCAAGCTACTACCACAGCCCTGGCCGTCCCTTTATTCCCATACAGCACCCATCTCCCATCCCCTCCGCTCCTCCTATACCAAATCACAGCATACGAGCACCAACACCAGTGCCTTTCAACAGCTCTTACACGCACAATTACAGCCCCAGCCCTGCTCCCAATTCATTTAGGCAACAGCAGGTTGAATTCTTGCGAGGACAGAGCAGTGAGGCGCCATATTTCAGCAGCAGCCCACGTGGTGGAGGAGGAAGGGGCATCCAGAGATATCCAAACCCCAGCAGCTACCCCAGAGGTAGAGGGGGGTTTAGTCAGGATCGCAATTTTTCATACCAGCCAAGTGTTAGAGCTCCTCGAGGCCCCCCTGGTCCATCGCTCCACAGTCAAAGCCCCAACTATTACTCCAGCAGACGGTGGAGCAACCAGACAGACTCTCTTTATGAAGATTTTCAGAATTTGTCCCTTTACAGAGACAGGCCTAACAGAGGAGCAGAGCGGTTTGACAATAGTTCTTCCTCCAGCAGCTCAGGAGGTTACACAAAAATTAATTACACTCCTGAAGCCCAAGACCAGGTACACAAAGCTTTGGCAGCTTTAAAACCAAGAGAAGCTATTCCTGCGAAAACTTTAGCTAAAAAGCTACATCTGCCAAAAAGCATAGTAAACAAGGCTCTCTACTCTTTAGAGCGTTCAAAGAAAGCCTCCAAGCAAGGGCTCCACCCTCCCGAGTGGAGTCTTTACAGGGAACCTCTCATAGGCGAGGACGATCAAAACTCTGAAGCACAAAGTCCACCTTTGCATCTCTCTGACAGCTCAAAACAACCTCTAAAACCTGAAGCTAAGGTTGAGCCAAACACTGGAACATCAGAAAGCAGAGGACAAGCCAAAGAAGAGGACTCTGACACAGAATCCTCTTCTTCACATTTCTCTTCCTTAGAGTCATCTGACTCTGAACTGTCCGTGTCACCAGCTAAAGATCAGCACCAGCTGAAACCACGTCCCAGCTCTACCAGCTCTCCTGATCAGGAGCTCAGTCCCTCCGCCATGGCAGAACAGAAAGAAATGGTTCTGCAATACCTCCTGATTTCCAGGGAAGCAACTGCTCTCGTCATAGCTAAGAATGTAGGTCTTAGGACTGCAAAGCAGGTCAACCCAACTCTCTACGCCCTGGAGAAGCAAGGTGAAGTCATTAAGAATGGAGAGGTCAACCCTCCCACCTGGGAGCTCTCAGACCGCCGCAGAGAGAGGATGGAGAGGAGCCTTAAAGCTGCTCAGAGCACCCCAGCTGAGGAGGTTCAGATGAAGATGGAGGAAGAGGCAGGAGGAGGGTCCATGATTTTGTCATCATCATCAACGATACCAAGCCTGGAGGAACTGCCACAATCAGAGAATTGGACACCTGAACAAAGTGGACGGGAAGTGGTAAGTGAAATGTAGTAAAATGTAGAATTTTCCATGCACATGTAAACAAGAAAAGAAACAGACCCTGAAAGATGTGCAGGGTGTGTCTATGTCGTATTCGCCAAAGGCTACAGTCTACCCTGAATTTTATTAACACACATCATCAACTTCCTTTTCAGTCACATTCCTCCCACCCGCCTTCTTCCTCATCCCAAGACGAGGAGGCCACTGAAGGACAGTGGGCCACAGACGACATCCCAGAATTCCTCAACGCCATAGGGAGGGGTACAGACGCTGAGAAACGAGCTGCAGCGAAAGCTAGTGCTGTAGGAACTGTAGCTGTATCACTGGAGGCTCCCCCTCCACAAAACCTGTGGGCCAAATTACAGGAGCTGAGGTTAAAGAACCCCGTCAGCGGCCTCATGGAGTATGCCCAGTATCTGGGCCAGAACTGTGAGTTCCTGCTCCTCGACCAATCAGGACCTTCTCATGATCCAAGGTCAGTCACTTTGTCAGTTCTCGAGAAGCTTTTAATGAATATCTTGTCTGTGGTTGTGTGTGTGTGTGTGTATTCACGCTATAATGTTCCTGTTTTTTGGGATGCAGTGGACAAACGCCAACTTTTCTAAGAGGATAAAGTATTGACCAATCAACACTCAGTACAGCATTTTTGATTACCTTATTAGTCACAAGTAGATTTTCAGTTTTTAAGAATCGATAGAAGACCAAACGTTTTCCTGCAGATCCTGATCCAAGCCATGGAGAAATGGTAGAATGACCAAATTAAATTTTCACCCTGAAAAAAAAATGGTTGCACCTGCAGGCTACCATACCATTGAAAACAGGACAAATGTCCTTGGCAGAAGTTGGCATCCTCCAAGCGCCCTTTTTTATGTGATGTGCATAATTTTGTTTTGGTTGTTCCACCAGCATGTTAATCATCTGTAAACCACCCAATAAACCCTCAGTTCCAAAGCTGAGAGAAATAAATCCACCCTAATGAAGATATACGATGCTACTTTAAATTAGAACAACTTGTCTTTTTACGCAACACAGCGGTGTGGGGGAGAAATTGTTGCAGCTTAATTAATCATCTACAGGCAGATCGCTGTGTCGTGTCTTCTCATTGGCTCTCTGGTTGTCAGGTTCCGTATGCAGGTGATGCTCAATGGGAGGCTGTTCCCTGTCGCAGAAGCTTCCAGTAAGAAGACGGCAAAAAAGGATGCGGCCGCAGCGACCCTGCGTGTTCTGATCGGGGAGATGCAAGGAGGGTCGAGCACGGGAGAGGTGGGAAGTGCTGTCAGTATGGACCAAGTGATGGATCTACTACCAGACACCAGTGTAAGTTTGTTTTCCCGTCAGCAAACTAAAGACATGCTTTAAATGTTGCTCTCGATGACAGGTTTGTCCTTATAGAGAGAGCGCTGAATTAAACTCATAAACCAGAAATATGTTTATGTACAACACACAAGGTTCAGAGGGTTCAGAGGGTCCAGAGGTTTCAGAGCAGCAACAGTTGGTTTGTCACTGTTTCACAGCCCTGGTAATTAGTGATTTTTATGTGTTGCTTTGTTATCTGAAGTGTGAACACAAAAACACAGAAGGCCTACATTTCTAAATTCAAGAGATATTTTTGTCTCCTTAACTTTGTACCAGGGGCCGGCTGAGGGCATGAGGGGGACTTGTGGGAGTGTAGATGTGACAACTGAGGGACCTCGCCAGCCACTGTCACGCTCTCTGCCTGGTGGGAAGAATCCGGTGTCTGTCCTGATGGAGTACAGCCAGCGCAGCGGGAAAGCCATTGAATTCATCATCACTCGGCAGGCAGGCCCTCCACATGACCCAAGGTACCAGCTGCTTTAACTCCCCCAGAATCAGCCCGCTCAGATGTAGATCTTCTTCACAGTGCAAGTTTTTTGTGGTCCTGAGTTTCTTCCTCACTTGATCAGCCGCCTCTGGTTCAGTCAGCTGATGAAGTTACAAAGCCATCTTTGTTCACTCTCTTAGTTTATAAATATCCTGTTAGGCCTCTGGCTTAAAGTGACAATACTTTTTCTGTCTTTAATCAGTTACTTTCCAGAAACTCAGCGTGCATCTGTTGAATTAGTGGTACTCTACGGGCAGACCCCACACAGAGTGTTTTCACTAATGATGTCAGTCGCTAAAGTAAAACAACTGGCTCTCCCCGTCTCTTGTTTTCACCTTGATCTAACCTTTCTGTTTCATGTGCAGGTTTATGTATCGGGTGAAGGTAGGAGACAGCTTGTTTCCAGAGGCCTCTGCTCCGAGCAAAAAGGCGGCCCGCCAGTTGGCTGCAGAGGAGGCTGTCAAAGAACTAATGGCTGATGGGAAACTGCAGCTCAACAGGGTGAGCAGTCAGAGTAACTTGAGTTGTTTGTTTGTGGGGGAAGAGCTCAGGGTTTGCACTTCTGAGGAAAAAACAGGTAGCTCCTGTCTTCCTGGTACCGTTCACATCTCTATTCTCCTCTTCTCTACCTCCTTCTCTGTTCCCCAGCCTCAGCTACCCCTGGGCTCCTCCAGTGACAGTGACGGCAGTGGTTATGGGGCTTTGTGTCCGTCTTTGCCCCCTCTGACTGCTGATGAGCTGCGAGTAGCACATGAAGCGGGGGTGGGAGACCTCATCAACCACCTGAACAACAATGCGGTGTCGGGTCTTCTGGAGTACGCTAGAGCACGTGGCTTTGCAGCTGAGATTAGACTGGTGGGCCAATCTGGACCTGCACATGAGCCTAAGTATGTTAAAAGTGCATTTCCAACACATATAACGTGAAAAAACTCCTACGCATGGCGTGCCAAGGTTATATGTTTTTTTATAACAGCCTCTTTTTCCCTCATGCTCAGGTTCACCTACCAGGCAAAGCTGGGCGGACGCTGGTTCCCTCCAGTGTGCGCGTCAAACAAGAAGCAGGGGAAACAGGAAGCGGCAGATGCTGCTCTTCGGGTTCTAATAGGAGAAGCTGAGAAGGCAGCTCGCACTGGGGAGCTTATTCCGGCTGAGGTACTGATGGTTTTTACGTTTTCTATCTAGAAATCTGAACAAGCACAGACAACAGTAGGGCCTCCGTCTGACTCAGCACGGGAGTAAGCCGTATGTAATGGGATTACAGACACAATGGTGACAAAGCCAGAGCTTTTGATTACCACATTAGCTGTGTTTAAAGAATCAGTCCGGCTTAATTAACGTAAACCCTTTCATGTAATAACAAACAGCTTCAGGTGACAAATTAAAGCTTGGATGTCCACATGCAAATGAAGGTTTACAAAGAGGGTCTGTAAGAAGAGATTTGCAGTAAATAAAACCACTCTTTGTATTAAAGAGCTTTTGTTTGATGGTGATGTATTCTAATTAATACTAAACACTGAAACATTACAGATTTTGTTTATGTTTTTTTGTCCAAGATAGTCTGGCATCCATCCTTCTCAGTGATAGTAGCACATGCTTTTTAAACAGTTATCTAAAAACAGTCGATGAAAAAAGCCTCTGTATGAACTGTTCAAAGTTCACTCAGAAAACTTGAGTCTGTTTCATAAACATTTCAAACTCTCTCACTAAACTTCATAAAGTCTTTTTTTACTTCTTATCTGCCTGTCTTGTCCTGTTTTCATCCTTCTCCCTAGCTTCCAGTGAGCGGCAGCACTTTGCACGACCAAATAGCGATGTTGAGCCACCAGCGTTTCAACTCCCTGACCACACGCATCCAGCACAGCCTCCTGGGACGCAAGATTCTGGCCACCATTGTCATGAGGAGGGGAGAGGGCCTGGGGACGGTAGTCAGCCTGGGAACTGGTATATTCACACTCAGAGCATGCAACCTTTGATGTTTGAAGGCATTAATGGCAGATTTAGGGAGTGTGTTGCTGCTTAAGAAATGTGCTGCATGTTTTTCCGTGATGTGTGGAGCAGAAAATGGTCGCTGCAGGAACAAAAGGCGTAGTAGCATTGTTGTGCTGTTTGACACTGAATGTGTTTGTCTCTTTGTTTCTGCCAGGAAACCGCTGTGTTAAAGGGGAAGAGCTGAGCCTTAAAGGGGAGACTGTTAACGACTGTCACGCTGAAATCATCTCCAGACGGGGATTCATTCGGTAGAAATAGATCCTGCTCTTTATCAATGTTTCTCTGTTCTAAAAATACTGCCTCTTTCAGACCGCAGTCTGCCTGACATTATTTTAAAGTCAAACTCATTGTTTCATTCCCTCTCAGGTTTCTGTACAGTGAGCTGCTGAAGCACTACGACGGCACAGACGATAGCATATTTGAGCCAGGGGAGAATAACAAGCTGCAAATCAAATCTGACATAACCTTTCACCTCTACATCAGGTGAGGGTGTCAAGTGTTTTCTCTCTCCTTGTTCACGTCTTCTCTTTCATTCCTGTTCAGACCATTACTCACGCAAGTCCATGTGTCATGTTTGGATCAATATGATCCTTTCTCCTTCATACTTCAGGTCATCATGGTGAATGTCATATCAATATCGTGTCTGTTCTCACTCTCACCAGCACGGCACCTTGTGGAGACGGCGCTCTGTTTGATAAGTCGTGCAGTGAGACAGGAGACGACATCGAGGGTCATCAGCCTCTGTTTGAGAACAACAAGCAGGGCAAACTCCGCACCAAAGTTGAAAACGGTGAGAGGTGACTCCAACAGACACATCTTTGTCAACTGCCAGGTGTGTAAGCAGAACATGTCACATTCGCTGTTACTCGATTCAGGCGAGGGTACAATTCCAGTGGAGTCCAGTGACATTGTGCCCACCTGGGATGGGATACAGCACGGTGAGAGGCTACGAACCATGAGCTGCAGTGACAAAATCCTGCGCTGGAACGTGTTGGGTCTGCAGGGGGCACTGCTCTCCCATTTCTTGCATCCTATCTACCTGAAGTCCATCACTCTAGGTGAGCTTACTCTTTTCCTTCTGCATCAGAACAAAAAAATGTGAAGGATTCAAATTCATGTCTACAGCTTGTCTTTGCTGTTTTGGATCTTTCAGGCTACCTGTACAGCCACGGTCACCTGACACGTGCTGTCTGCTGTCGGCTGGCCAGGGACGGTAAAGCGTTCACCCAAAGTCTCCCTCCTCCCTTCATGCTCAACCACCCAGAGGTAATAACACAAGTTTTGGCGTTGTGACAAGTGGACATTAATCAGAAGTATTGAGGTCATCTCACTAATTTAATGAATTATGCTGCCAACACTCTGAACAACTGTTTCTTCACTGCTCGTCTTTTTTAAATTCGGCTCATCCATCAATTAACAACAAGCAGGTAAGGTCGCTGTCACGCCGCCCAATGAAGTCACTGAGAAAAACAGTCGCTGGCAGACAAACAAAATTCTGCTTGTTCTTCATTTCAGCCAGTTTTGAACACTTTCCTGGCCGCCTACACCTCAGTGGTTCGCTGTATATACCACACTAATGGACACACACTGGGACACAGGCATTACAGAGCTGGTTTTGCACACACTGTTTGGATTTGCTGACTCACACCGAGGGCTGAATTAGCATTATTTAACAAAATATGCTCTCCATCTCTCCTTTTGCCTTCTCCCACACCACCTGGCTGGACTGCAGGTGGGCAGGGTGAGCGTGTACGACTCCACCCGTCACATTGGCAAGACCAAGGAGTCCAGTGTGAACTGGAGCTTTCCTGATCAACAGAGTGTGGAGGTGCTGGATGGAACCAAGGGGAAACTGGACGGGTACGTCGCTAAGGGCTGTCATAGTGCTGCTGAGCTGTGTTTTCATCTTTCTCTCATAGATAACAAAACCACCATAGACTCTGATGAATTATTTGCTTCAGTAGAGACTTGAATTGATTTCCCCAGAAGCTCAGTACATTTTTCCAACACCATATAAAACAGGATTTTGTGTTAAAACCATCAGACCTACTGATCTCTTGATACAGATCAACAGTTTTTGTGAAGTTTCAGTTCGTCTCCTGAGAATTATTTTAAGCTGTCACAATCTGTAATCGTTTGATTTTAGTGAGCATTGCACATCTCAAAGAACTCTGAGCTGGATCTTCTGGTAACCACACATCCTTGTAGATAAAATATTACTGATTGGATGTAACACTTTTATCAATTCAGGATATTACAAGAACAAAAGATACTGACATGGACTCATGATAGTGTGAAATACTAGCTCTTTCAGGCAAAAAAAGTGTAGTTATGTTCTAGCCCTAGCGAAGCAAAGCTGGTGTGTGCACAGCATCCTCTGTGCCTCATGTCTAGTAGAGGAAACAGCTTTCACTCTATTGGGCGGGGAGAACACAGAGATGATTTTGAAACTGTGGATGCTCCAGTGGCTTTTGAGTCTGACCTGTGAGAGCTTTTGGGTTTCCCCCATGGCAAGAAATAAGAAAGAAGAAGTGTAATACAAGAAACCTCTTGGCAAATTCACCCTGAAAAGATTCAAGGAGATACCAGGAAGACAACCCAACCAAGAGAAAAGACTCAAAAGGAAGCGATGGCTGGCTCAACTCCTAATAACACTGCCAGAGCATTAGAGTTGCCAAAATATATTGCTGTTTTTATAGCCAAAGACCTGGGGCCAAGGATTCAGAAGATTTCTAAACAAACTGGAGCCAAAGTATAAACGCATCGTATATTTTCCAAGTCTTAATTTATAGTCTTGTCATTGAGATATTAACTTATTATAAGGAGGTTATGTTTTTGGGAAAGTTTGTCTGTTTGTCTTTGAACAACATAACGTATTTTCCGCGCTATAAGGCACACCCAAAAGCCTTCAATATCCTCAAAAGCCGACAGTGCACCTTATAATCCAATGCGCCTTATATATGGATCAGTATTGATTAATATTGGGTACCGTAGTCAGGGGGCATCGCCAAAGTAACAGCAGTGAGTGGTAAGAACCAGTAAAGAGGAATTCTGCCAAGTGCTAACGTTAGCTCACAGGCTGACCTGGGCTTCTTCTCTTGTTTATTGTTAGAGCAATAGAGCAATACAGCGCCCCCCAAAGGTCTGGCATGTGAAGTGATGTCTGGAAACGGCTTTTGTGGATGCAGAAACGGCTTTGTCTTTAAAGCATGCTTTTTTTGAAAACGGCACAGAAGATAGTTGGATAGGAAAATTGTGCGGCTCCGTGTGGATGTAGTCTGAGTTTGACTGACTTATCTGACTGTCTTGTTGACATTCCCTTTACACAGCTCCATCTAGTGGATGCATAACGCAACCCCAGCCACTACTGTAGCTTCTATCCTATGCGCCTTATAATGCAGTGCGCCCTGTATATAAAAACAGTTTTCAAATAGGCCATTCATTGAAGGTGCGCCTTATACTCGGAAGCACCTTATAGTGCGGAAAATACGGTAACTCAAAAAGTTACAAACTGATCTTGAAGAAAATTTTCAGGAAATGTTCAAAATGCATTAAGGAGAAGTGATTGAATTTTGGTGGCATTCCAGATCACTATTTTGATCCAGGACGTTTTTTTAAAGGATTCTTTATCATTGTGAGATGGGGCTTTTTTCACCTTATGTGTATATAACTCCACAATAAACAGTTGGATTGCTTTGCAAAAAGTACAAGACAAGGTCACAATAATTTCTGACAGATGTAAAAATAAGATACAAACCCTGGCAAGATTCTAGATACTAAGATCCAGAATATGAAATATGAGCTGGGTCATCATAATTTTCAACACAATTTTCAATTGTACAAACCTGCAACTAATACCAAATTGTAGCAGACAGTCTGCTGAAAGGGAGTATAACATTAAAGTAGGACTAAAGTGTTGCGTGACAATATGCTTTGCGAAGGTCTGCGCTCTCTGAGTGCTTTTCTGGTTATTAGATTTAGACTTGGGGACGTAAGTAAACCATCCAAAACATTAAAACAGAGTCAGAGAGAGACTATGCTGTTTAATGAGTGTCACGCTTCTTTTATGAACCCTGAACTGAAATTTCCTCCACCATCTTCCCTCTAGGACCAAAATGAGTGTGTCCAGAGTATCCAAGTCCAACCTCTTCAGCCTCTTCCGCTCCCTGTGCCAGCGGTGTGGCCGCACCGACCTCCTCTCCTTGCCTTCTTATACCCATGCCAAGATGTCGGCTGTGTTCTTCCAGCAGGCTAAGCAGCAGTTCTTCCGAGCTCTGAGCGTCCATGGTTACGGCGCCTGGATCGGCAAACCCCTGGAGGAGAAGAGCTTTGAGTCAGGGGAGGGAACCAGGAACAATGGGGTGGATATATCTGAAGGTTGCAGTAGCAATGGAGCAGCAATGGAAATCAAGCAGGTGGAGGCGTAGAGCAGAGCACAGTGTGGGGAGGGAGGTGGGGAGGAGGGTGTAGGGTTATAACGCACCAGGTGGGAGGGAGAGAGCACAAGGCAGGGGTGGATTTAAAACATGGATTTGATGGAAATAAGCGTTGTCAGGGGCCAGAACTGTGTCTTCTGATGGAACGTGGTTGAAGACTGAGATGATGAAAAAGGACACAACAGATGAGAGAGAGTTTGTGAAGGGAAAGCCTGAGGGGTGAGCAGGTCACATAGGTCTAAGGAGAAACCCACAGGATGTACAGAATAAAATAAACACTACAGGTAAACAGGAAGTAGTTTGATATCAGTTACACAACATGGTAAACATTGCTGCAAATCTGGGTTACTGTGTATGTCGGCATCCTTCAAACCCTTTATAAGTCTGGCTTCATGTTATTATTTGTTGTATTATTTGGCAGATACGGCCATGTTTCTCTGTTCTTCTTGATGTGTGAACTCATTTATGGACCCATTTGATTTGGCCTCTTCAGACCACTGTCTGCTGTCTAATTCTGCCATGAGAGCTCAAGTAGCTGACAAGTGCTGCTAATTGGCTGTCGACCTCACATGGCCTAACTTAGTAGCAGTGTTTTTGTTTGTGATTTAGGTTAATTTGGAGTTCAAGTCCTCTGCCATAAAGTGCTTTTCATTTTTCTGCTGTGTTCAAAGCAGAAACAGGCAGCAAAAGGGATGCTCTCAGTTACCATCTTGGTTCCTGAAAGTGCACTCACTTTAGTGACATGTAATAAGAAAACAAAGGGTACAAGAGGCTTTCACTGTACATACAAAGAGCCCCAATGCAAACTGTTGCTCTGATCCAAGCGTTTGTTCTTTAAAGTACCAGGCTTGAGCATCCTGTCCACTCTGAAACCTCCATCCAGGTCCCTCTCTGTGTACAATTCAAACTTCCCACACACTCTCAGCAGTCATTTCACCACATGTTGCCAATATTTCCATTAGAATAGGCCAGGCAGCCCCTTTCATCGGCCCCATAAACTCTCTGTGCTTTGTGCTTTTGAATACAATTTCTCATGTTGTGGCCTCCAGGAGTGAGATTTTTTTATGTTGTGTTCATGTGTGTTCTTTAGTATCTTGTTTTTTTCCACTTTCCTCGATAAGTTCTTCAGCAGCTTGCCATGCTGGAGAGTCCTGCAAGGTTTCATCTGTCCTGCCTGCAGCGAGCCTGCGCACTGTTTTATACATCTTGATCAGAAAAGTCTTTCCAAGATCCCTCGCATGGCCAGCTCTTGAGGAATAAAAAGTGAGGACAGTTTTGTTGTCTAAGGAGAGCGTGTGATTATTTTTTTTGTTTGACTACATCTCAACAGATGGTGCAATATATACATCAGGTTTATACATACACATGGACACACAGATGCAGGGTGGGGTCCAAAAGCCTGAGTCCACTTCTCAATATTTACTTCAAAGGGAAACTTGAGAACTGTCCAAACAGTCCTCTCATTTTTTCTCAAAGAACATTGTGAGGAAGAGCATGTCAGAGACGTTCAATAATACATTTCTTCTTGCCCTCACAGATGTTTCTTTTGTTGGAGGTCTGGTACCTACAGCTGAATTAAACCTTAGACAGATTGGTGTTGCTCTGTTGGATGTACAGAGCTAGCTGTTTTGCTTTAAAATAAAAGGCTTTACGATTTGCCTCAGTAGAAATCAATATGTAGTTTGCTCTTTTACTGCAGCCCTGCAGTTCAAGTTTTTATAGACGACTTTATCGTTGCCTTCACTTGTTAAAAAACACCTTTTTTGACCCGAGGAAAGACTTAAAAATACAATTTATAAAGAAGTGGAAACATTTTTTACAGAAAGTCATTTTTGGTTACTGCAGGACGAGCAACATTGTTTTTAGAGTTTGATGCGTTCGCCTGAAGATTGCATTAAACGGCAGAAAGTGAATCTAAAATGTCCTCAAGTAAGAAGCTTTAAACGATGTGAATGTGCTTTTGTTTTTCTGCAGTTAAATCTCTCAGACGTGTACTACTTGGAACTGGACTCAGACTTTTGGATCCCACCATATGCAAAGAAATGTTCCGGTTCGAAGTTGTAAATAGTTCTGTGTGTGTATGTATATGTGTAGGTTTAATGTATATATTTTGTAAATCATCAATGATTGCTTTTCTAACATTGTTTTAATTGAACATGCTGTTTTTTACCAACAGAGTTTGGAGCAAAAATAAAAAGTAGCAATGTTCCAGGAGTGATCTCAGGTTGTATCTTTGAATCTCGCAGGTTCAGGTTTAACAAGGAGTGGTGAGGTGGTGTTGAAGCTGCTGTTAAGTTGCTATCAAAATACCCCAGGCTCTCTGGGTTGATGGTTTGGATTAGCTTGAGATTATTTTATTGTTTTATCAACTGGGACTCCTTATTGGAGAGAATCAGTTTCCGTCTGCCTCTAAGTACCCACAGAGCCTGGTGCAATGCTCCAAAGGATCAGCAGATGGAAACATGTCCTCGCCTTTAGGGTTGGACGCTGTGTGAATGTGAGAGAGCACGGGGGAAGGCTTGAGCTGATGGTCAAAATCTGTGCAGCACTAGATTCACACAGCGAACTAGCTCCTTGAAAGTCTTAAAGCTCCAGTGGGGGATATTTTTTAACTAGTTGTTGAATCAACTGAACTAACTGTGATTCCTCTTTATGACCTACAAAAGTGACATTTACTTTCATAAATAATTTTGCAGTAGGAGTAACAGCTGACAGGGAAGGTGTCGAATGTCCCAGTAACCAACATCAAGGATGTACTTAAGTTCGCAGGGGGCACCGAAATTTACAATCTGGCACACAGCTTTAATGGTAGGGTCATTCGTTCGTAAACACAACACTCAAACTGTGCTCCTCCTCCTTGGCTGACCGCCAGCAGCACACACCCACAGCCTCCAACTGTGACTTCGTGAACACACTCACTAACCCAGCAACCACCTGTATCATGGCGTTTCTGTGTGGGAAAGACTTGAGAGACATGCACCTGACTTTGCATGTTAGCACAGGACAATCATGGGTATTTGACACATATCTGGTTAGCAGAAAGCCAACTCACATCCCTCTTCGCACTGAGCTGCTGGAAACGAGTGATAGTCAAACCAAGCTTCACCCTCGTTTAGTAAAAAGCTTTATCTGTTTGGCATTTTGTTTCACTCTGGTTGTGTTTTTCTTGCCCCGTGCTACGTCCACTATTATACCTGCTTTGAATAGCTTCTTCCACTCGTTAACCATCACGCAAAGTCACTTCCGCACTAGAGGCTCTGTGAACAGACATTTGCACATGTCCCTCCAATCCGAGTCCCAAGTCATTTGGTCCAAGTCTCAAGCAAGTCTCAAGTTGTTTTGTTGTGGGCAAGTCTAGAAAGTCGAGTCACAAAGGTTGTCACTTCAAGTCGACTCAAGTCGCATGGTTTCAACTCAAGTCAATGGTTATACCTCAGGTTTATATCTTAAAGAAAGAAACTTTATTTTCCTAAAGTAAATGTCAACAAATACCATGCAGATTAGTCTGCATCTCTGCATGGATTAAACCAAACATTTTACTCTCATAATAGAGAGGTATTCCATTTGAGTGGAAGTTTTTAAACTCAAATTGCACTACTTCTGGAGCAGCAGAACTGGCTACAGGCTTGGGGGCAGTGGCTATTATTAGCTAACAACCTCACTGTGTTGTGTTTGCTTGCGTGCTTGTGATCTTGCTACACACGTCACCATTCAATCAATCAATCATTCAATAAAAGTGTAAACCTATTGCGTGGTGACCATGCTACAAGTCGTCACAAGTCAAGTTGAGTCTGAAGTTTTTCTACCCTCAAGTCAAGTCGAGTTCCAAGTCATCAAATTTGCGACTCAAGTTGAGTTTCTATGACTCAAGTCCAATTGTTCATCTGCGATTGGCTGATGCAGCCACGCTTACTCTCTACCCAGAAACGTCTCAATCAAAACATCAACATTCAGGCTGAGGAGAGGGTTGAGGCAGGCACAGACACTGACACACATGTATAAAGGCCCATAGAAAATGAGAGAGCAAGATTATTCCTGTAAAAGCTGACTTTTTTTTTTTTTTTTTTTTTTTGGAAAATCCCACAGATTCTACCAGACTGAAACTGTACCTCAAAAGAAAAGAGTGGTACCTTTTCCAGTGTACATCCTGCCCCTCCTTAGATCTAATAGGTCAGTGAGGAAAAAGTGATCTTAAATAGGAAAATAGATGCAGAAAATGGCTTTGGTAGAGACAGCGCTTAATGTGAATCTGTGATGTATTTTATAGTACACACTTATCAGTGCCTCCAAGTGCCATCTAATAAGACTTATAATCCTAAGTGTGAAAGATGATAGATTTGTTATAAACTGGAGGCATAATGAGATTTAGAGGGTCTGACACATTCACAATTAAAAATGAATACTCAAAATGAATGAACTTTTAAAATTAAAGGAAGTAATCTGTTTCTAGACTTTATTCTTTGGTGATTCTAGTAATCTGCTGTGAAGTCATAATACTTTATTACACAGATAATCCACCCTGTTTCTGACTGTGTATCACTGTGGTACAATAACACTGAACATTTAAACAAGCCATTCTGAGCTGTTGATTGGTGTGATGCCTCAATGGGAACAGAGAGTGATATTCAGTGTTAAATCTGAATCAGTTCTGTGGAGTGTCAGATCCGGTCTCAGGCTCAGCAGCGATTGTTTCTGTCCAGGGATGAGATAACAGCAGCAATTTTGGCAGCCAATCAGTGCCGTCTCTTTTAACAACTTCCAGTGTCAATGCCCCCCCAAACAGCCTCTTACATTAACAGTTTCAATTAACATTTTTATTATTATCATATGTTCATCACATGTTTGGGTTTGGTCAATACAGCGGGTTTGTTTGTATCAGATCTCCCATCATCAACTTCTATCCATGCCCTCTCTCGTGTCAAGTTTTGTGATGGTGGGAGGGCAGCATTAATGACAGAGGGAGAGGAGGAAAGCACGGCGGAGGGAAAAATGGATGAGTTCAACAAGGCTGCATGGAGTGAAATATTAGTCCAGACCGAGGAGCTTAAACAAGCCAATCGATCCTCTTCCATGGAAATAAATGAGAGAGGGGAAGGAGGGAATACATGACGACTGGGTGGGGGAGAGAAACGGCTAAGGAGCTAAGTTCAAGAAACACAAGCTCATGAACCTGTGAAGTCAGGTGCAAATTTATACCGGCCATCAAATGTGTGCCAGATGGAACTGAGCCTCAAGTCAATGGAGCCCCAGAGAGGACAAGAGGCGCGCTGGTGGAAAAAACAGGCTATGATGGTAATGTATGAAGTTATTTCTTTGATATGAAACAAGATATACTCAGTTTTACTGCCAAGTTAACTGCTTATGATACCAAATAAAGGGTCCTTACGATAAGTCATTGGATTTGAGTGATCATCAGACTACTGTAAGAAAATTGCATGTTGATAACCACAGTGCTCAGACGATCTTTAGATTTTGTCTGGTGCCATCTTAATGGATTCTTTAAATTTTCACAACTTGCCTTAATTGTTACTAGTGTCACTATTGTTACTTTGGAAATATCATCAACTTAAAAGTGTACACAAGCTCTGTTGCTGTCTGGATTGCAGGGTAGGATCTAACTCCCCTTTTCCTATCAGAGATGGTTTGGTAGCTCCTCACTGTCATTTTTTCCTGGCCCTCAAGACCCCCAAATGGAGTGTGGTCATATTGACCTTTGCATTGCTTTTGCTCTTGAGAATATGTCTCTGTTACTGGGTTTTTGGTCAATCAGAATCAAGTGTTAAATAGTAAAGAGATTAGCAAGTAAGCATTACTTTTTGGAAACTTTAAGCACTCTGCCTTTAGCATTAGCTCATGCTCTCTAGTGCCATTGAATAGCTTGAAAAGAATGTTTGAATGTCATCGTTTGGTGAAAACATGGGACTGGTGGGTTCAGGTCAGAGTTCAGAGGACAAGTACAAGTTTGATTTAAAATCGCAATACCCTCAACACACGAGGAGATCCATCACTTCATGATGCTTTTTTTTCCTTTTATTTTTTAATTTATTTTTTCACTTCAAAAATATTCAGTCTAATTGTAATGGAAGTTGCTCAACCTATGATATTATAATATAAAGACATAGCTGTTTCAGTAATGCCAAAGGAGAGTAATAGGTAGTCCAGTACCAGTAAATGGAAATTTGGCCACTGCAGTGATTAAAAAGTAAGACTGGGCAGGACTGACTTGACTGTATAATGTTGCGTTTTAAATGAATAAAGTGTTACAAAGAGTCTGGCAAGAATCAGGCAATGTCACTTAGCTGAGAGATAGAAGACAGCTGACTCAGGGAGACTCCTCGCACTCGGACACAAACAACAACCCTGCATAAAACTTTACTATCATGCTGACACTTTGAAACTGTAATTAGCCTCTGAACTTCTTTGGCACTTCTAAACGTTCGTATCAGAACAGCTGCACACACTTACAGACATATTTAGCCAATTGCCTCTTCAATCAAGCGTGGCACATGAAATACAATAAAGCATTCCTTTTGTCAGAAGGCTTCAGACCTTGACTCCCAGATACCTCCCAGTGAAGGAAGCTTAAATTTGACACCACTTCTAAAGACGATGAGAACATAGATCAGGGCACTAAGTCCTCACTTGTCATATCTCTCTGCCATTATAACAGCAATCCAAGCCTTTTCAATCAACAGAGGAAAGGCTGGTGCTGATGAACAAGGGGAACTACCGCAGCTATATGCTGCACGGCTATGATGAGATTCAAGAGATGGATTAGAGCCGTTTTACAAGATGAATCTCCTTAAAAAGAGATTTCAAGTTCAAAAAAGGGATACGCAACTTTTTTTTCATGGAAACAGTTGAGGAGGTTTCCAGAGTGCTAGGTACCAAGATGATGGAGGAGATACCAAGGAGACAGCATTTCATACAGAAGCTGAAATGAGGGGGTTTCCAAAGCATCAGCATGAGATAAGTAAAGGTTTTAAAGGTGAATTATGTAAAAGCTATGACAAAACTAAGAGAAGGAACGCTTAAAATGTTAAAACAATATGGCCTCTTAAAGGAAAAATGCAAATTAATCTCTTTTTAATGTTGTTACTTTGAAAATTTATTTAAAAAAAAAAAACAAAACAAAACATTGAATTATATGGCATAAGATTATTTTTCTTATTTTCCATGAATTAGGGAATTCTTTGAACCAGGCCGTAAACATGTTAATCCAAGTTTGGCAGTTTTGATGTCGACTTCTAGCGTGACAACACTTTTGCAGTCAGCCTCTTGTGGCTGTTTAAGGAACCACAGTTCTTTGATGCATGTCAACTTTGTTTTCAGTGCGAAAGCTTGAAGCTCTCTTTGAACCTACCAACACTTCAAGATTGCCTTACACTGTAAACCCGGATATGTTGTGTTGACTTGAAAAATGCTTGCGAATCTTTTACCTTAAAAAAAAAATACTAAGTAATAAAATATGAAACTTAATTTATTGTAGCTCAACATCTTAAGTAGTTAAAATTATTATGGAAAACCATTCGACTAAATGTCTTTAATCAAATACACCTGATGCTTATTTGTTAAAAATTGATATATTTAGTAATGTTACAAAAATGCATATCACACTGTAAAACATAATAAGTTGACCTTGATCAAAACTGAAAGATATATCAATAAACTTGTCTTATGAATTAAGTAAATGCAATGATAAAATATTAAAGCAGATCTGAACAACTAAATTAAATAACATTTTAAAACACAGCTGGGTCTTATATCCAGGTCTCATATCCTCCACAGTGTTCCCTCCTCACTCATGGTTACAAATACTGTCACAACAAAAATCAGCTCTAATTCCATAACTTTAGTAACCATGAGTGAGGAGGGAAAGCAGTAGATGTGAGACCCTGCTGTACATTGAATTATTGTTCTTCAGAGGGCACAGGTTGTCTGAGCCCCACAGCACTGACTGGCGATCTGTGCTCCATTGCATGGGGTCTTGTACCTATTGACTTTTACAGTGTGCCTAATAGTTAATATTTATAAATGCATTTTTCGACCAGACGGTCATGCTATTTAGGCCCATTTTGAAAATGTATCAGGATATATTTCTTTATTTTTGACACAAACAGAAAGTCCACACCACTTAGGATATAGACAGTTGATCAATGCCACAAGGAGCACAGACAGCAAGTCCATGCTGTGACACACAGACAAACAGTCTGTGTCATGTGAAGCACAGACAACCTGTGCCACTGCTGCATGTCTAGAAGTACAGCAGGGTCTCATATCGACTGTGTCCCCTCCTCAGTCACGGTTACAAAACACAGTCACAAACTAATGATTTTAAGTAACAGAAGCTAAATCTACTTAGAAATCATCAATTTCAACACTGAAGACTCATAAATTTGAGTAATTTAAACATTACTAACAAATTTTAAGTTTTAATAGATTAATCCAATTGAGTAATTTAAACTTTGGGGTTTACAGTATAACTATCCTGACTGTTAGGGGACCCTGGAAAAATAGACCCGGGCATGCATTTACATTACTTAATGCTGGCACAGAGTTTCTTGCTTGAAATAATCAAGACACAGTTTGTAATCTTGAACAACTGTGAGGAAAACATCAGTTTAAAACAACAATGATATTGACAGGAGTTCACCACTGACTGGTAAGGACAAAATTATTTGACGATAATTTGGACAATAAGATTAAACTAAAAGGCACTCTAATGATCAGTCCTTGGACAACAGTCTTTGTCACAGAGAAATGTAAAGAAAGGGTGCACAGGAAGAAGTAAACTGAACAAACATCCCTTTGAGATCATCAGGCTCAGTTTCAAACTAAAGGTTGTTTTAGAGGAGTCGGGCAGGTGGATAGAGGCTTGTTGAGGGCACAGAAGTGTCCACACTATTAGGACCATGAGTGACAGTTGAGAAAATGATGTGGCCATCATCTTTGGCCTTGTGATAAGAGGCTGTAGAAAGAAGGAAAAAATAGCATATCACCTTGTCCAGTTTCAACAGTGACAGCTTGGCATCTTTCAAATTCACTAGGACCACTCGGCACAAAGACAGGTCAGTGTATCTATCTTTGTACCGGTGGGTTTCAAACCCTCCAGGAATGGAGTTTAAGTTTACCACTGTCTACTATAAGATCCTTACAAAACCCCACGAGATCCCAGTGGGGATGTCGAAGGACCTGAATGTTAAAGCCACAAGAAGAGCGGATACAAGAGGAAATCCAGCAGTGTCACTCCTCTGCTGACAAGTGACTTTTGGTCAAACAGCAGCTGACACAAACACACAGTGCATCAGCACCGCCACAGCATGCACTTTGCTATCGTGCTGACTCTGTGAAAGTCCAGCTACCCTTTGAACCACTCAAACACTTTTAAATGTTAGTAACATGACAGGTGGACAGTCTTGTTAGCACACTCAGCTAATGGACTCTTTGGTCAGAGGTGATTCCCTCATGTTTTCTTGTAAAACTGGGCCTGACATGAAGCGTGGAGTAGTTTATTTGGTGTTTGATACAATTTCTAATGAATATAGAGTCAAATAAAGCGGCGTGCAAATGCTGTCCGTGTGTGTTTGCCTGTCGGTGTGTCAGTTATTTCATTAAAAGGGCAGAGTTGTTTGTAGGCAATATGTTTTATGTGACACTACCAATCACCTCCTGTGAGCTCCACCATCACCCCCTCTTCCTCCATCCCTCTGTATCTTCCCCCCCGTAGTCTCCACTCTGCATTTGATTCGTCTCTCTCGGGCAGCAGGATCAGAGTACTCTTTGCTTTGCGGGGATCCATCTGCATACAAGCGGTCAGTTTTAGGCTGTGGGTTAGCCCGCGCAGCCTCCAAGTCCCTTAATGCAATCTGAGCCATTAGGATACAGTGGAGCCGGTGTCGAGCAGCGATTAGAGCATGTCTGACAGAGTGCGTCTGATAGAGCTCAGTGGTTTATGAAGAAGAGTTGTGCAGCAGTGAAATGCACTCACTCATCACTGACATTTATCGTACATCTCCACAACAGGTGTGCAATCAGAAAAGGAGCGATCTGCTTTTTCCATTGCTCACTCCAACTCTGTTGTTCAGTGTAGTGTCATTCAGACCTCCACACTTTATTCATTCCTTACTTAGCTTTACTGCGTTGTGTATTGTTACCTGGCTTTATTTCTTATTTGCAGGCTGTGCTGACTACTTCAGACAAGACCCCAAACATTTGCGTCAGAAACTTGGTCATGGGGGATTGTAATTTGCATAACAACATTTTCCCCTACCTCCTGCATTTCAGAGGTCAATGTTGGATTCAAACTGTAGGGGTTATAAGTGCACAACAGGGAATCTCACTCTGCTTCACAGCCCTCTAAAGGCAATAAAGACAAAGCTGATACTGATAAAGACTAAAGTACACACAACAAAGTGTCTAGGTTTAACCTAATGCTTAAATTGTGCACCCAATGCATGGAGTAGGCAGCCTTCAACTTTAATCCTCTCCCCGTTTCCTCCTCTTGACCCTCTTGATTCTACATAAACCAACATTTTTGTCAATCAGAACTTGATTGTACCAGGTGCTAGTTGGCTTGGCATCTTTAAAGGTAGAGTCTGCAGGATTTTCCTAAAAAAAAAAATCAACTTTTACAGGAATATTCCTGCTCAACCGTTTCCTGCAGGCCTCTATACATGTGTGTCAGTGTCTGTCTCTGCCTAGAACCCCCTCCTCAGCCTGTATGCTTATGTTTCAGTTGTATTGGGGCATTTATGGGCAGAGAGTAAGTGTGGTTACATCAGCCAATCACAGAGTGCCCAGTGCACAAGTGACTTTCCGTGTTGATTAACAGGTGGGAGCTAATCAGAGCTGCTGAGATCGTGGACGTAGCACAGGGGGGGAAAAAACAAGACCGAAGTGAAACAAAACACCAAACAGACAAATCTTTTTACTAAAAAACATTAGTTGAATCGACTTTCACTCTTTGGGAACTTGGAGAGCAGCTCAGGACGAAGAGTGACGCGAGTTGGTATGTGTCAGGTACCCATGATTAGCTTGTGCTAACATGCCAAGTCAGGTGCACGGCTCTCAAGTCTCTCCCATGTAGAAATGCCATGCTGCAGGTGGTTGCTGGGCTTGTGAGTGTGTTGATGTAATCACAGTCGGTGGCTGTGGGTGTGCGCTGCAGCTGGCACTGAGCCAAGGAGGAGGAGCCCAGTTTGAATGTTGTGTTGACTAACAAGTAACAAAAGTTCCTGCAGACCCTACCTTTAAGTGTGCATGCCCATATGCAGGGGCGGTGGTTGCTGGTTTGGCTTCCAGCCATGAACCTTTGCTACATGACTTCCCCCCTCTCTGCTCCCCACAAACAGGCTGCCAGTGACATTCCTTTGATTTTAATTCCCTTTAGTTAATTCTTTGTTTTCAAGTTACATCTTTTTCATTTAGGATTCAAGCTTAGAAGATTTAAATGTTTTGACTTTTTAGAGTTAAAAAATACGCACAAGAATGGAACAGCTGTGAAGTACTTTAAATTTATAAGTTAAGGGAGGTATGATCAGTGGCGGCAGAGGAGGGAATAATGTTTTGCTTTTGTGTGTGTTTGTGCAGGTCAGAGCCTGAGTTCAAATTACATAATGATACTAGTGAAATGCACTCTGATGCAAATTCAGGTCTACTTTAAGGGGCAAGTGTAAAATAAAGGGCCTTGGTGTGTACTGTAGTTATATTTATAGCCCTGTAAAGTATAGTAATAAGAAACAGTCATCTGTACTTCATTCACTCCTTAATCAGATTCAAACCAACCTCTTCTTACACCCCTTCATCCAGATTCTCTCATTTCCTTCCTGTACCTCCTCCACCCCTCCTTTTTTCCTTCCTATGTAACTTTGAAGTTGTGTGTAATGTATACAGCTTCATTTCTGTGATCACAGCTTTACGTTCAGCACATTTAGAGATAAGTAAGAAAGAGATATGTATTAGGCTGACTGACACCCAATCTGTATACTACAGCGTTGGCATAGCAACTGTCGTCCCACTTAATTACGTATTCCTCTTTATATTCTATTATTCACTTTCTAGTTCACATATTTCTCACAGCATACATCTGACGTCTGCTGCAGGGCAGGACTGTGGACCAACCTTTTCATTCAATGGGCCCATCATTCCTCCTCTCTGTCACTCCCCCTCTTTTCACTGCCGCAAACTCTCCATCCTTCTCTGCTGCCCTCTAACCTCTGTCCACAATATTAAGACTCCTGAATGATATACAGTGTGCGTGGCCTGCCACCGTTTCTATTTTCTATCAGTCCTAATGTCCCCCCGGGCCTCTTGGAGCCCTTTTTCCATTTTCTTTGCTTTATTGTATTCTATTGTGTTTGTTAAATTTCTTCCTCCTGGCTCCTGCTCTAGCTCTCTCTCTGCCTCTCTCGTGTGTTTTACTGGCAGTGCAGCTGTGAGGAAACTGCTGCCAGAACATTAAAGTTTTGATAATTATCCTTTTGCATAATCAAGTGGAGGCTTTTTTTTTTGAGCAGATAAAGAAGAAGAAGACCCAACTGTGAGGAATATACCAGCTGTGCAGGTGAGAACCAACCACCCACACAATGATGACTTTGAAATCATCAACTGCTTCCTTTTCTTTGTGGGATGCAACTAATAGTTACTTCACCAGTTTATCTCCTTGTTATTTATTTTGAAAAATTAAATGTTTGATCTGTCAAATGTCAGGAAACTTGGGAACATTTTGCCATATAGCCCAAAGAGGCAGCTGTAAAGGGGCTGTGAGGAGTTTGAAAGTGATCTTGAAAAAGTCTCCCTCTTAGATAAATGCCTAATTGTAAATCTCACTTTAAAATGAGATTATCGGCGCCAATATTGCTGGCTACAGGTTATTTTAAATTGCTAATTATTAGCTCTCAGTTCAGGTCGGGCAGGACCGGATTAAGTTACAGCACATCTAGGTCTCTATGACAACACCACGCTGGCTGACGGAGTGTAGTGGTGAAGAAAGATAAAACAGAGATCTGTGTTGTTCTCTGCAAAAAAAAAAAAAAAAAACAATTTCTGTGATTAATTTTGTAGTGATGGTGGACACAGGAGCCTAACTGTCAGACAGGAAAAGGACAGAAGAGCAGAAGAAGTGATACAGCTAAAAGCTAAAAGGTTAAAGAGCAAAACTGTTAGTGATGATGTTCATTCCAACCCACAGTCAGCAGTTATTCTGCAGTGGTCTGTTCAAACTTGAGAGTCTATCAATAAAATGAAGGGTGAGGTTATGTTAGCTCTGCTTGGTAGATGACTGTCAGGACATAACCAGGATTTACTAATGTTCACACTGCAGACATGTCTCAGAGCACCAGACTTATATAATAATATGAATGGCTGCTAAACAACTTACAAACTGACAGTGTTTACTTGTTGTTACGTTAGCCTACAGATGCATCAGAGCACTGGGCTGATGATGTTGCAAGCATATAGCCGGCTAATACAATGTTTGCTTGATGTCACGTTTCAAACTGTAGCACTTTGTAACTGTACTGATAAGTCCCTTACCTCGGTGCGTTGCATCCAGTAAAAAGTTGTCTTGAACAAAGAACATTTGTTTCTATCCGATCTTTATTTAATTCCAAAACAAACACACACCCCACTCAGAGTAATTTACGACAGTGTGCGAAGACTCCAGGCCATAAGGTGGCGAGGGAGTGCAATTAAAACAGATCCTCCTCACAGCATCTTTAAGCATTTTATTTTCCTGAAAAAAGCTTGAAAACTGAGCAGCCAGAACAAGAAAACTTTGCTTTTTGCTTGCAAAGTAATATAAAGCAAGGACAAAACTGAAATATCCTCCTTTAAACAACTCAGAGCTAAAAATGAGGTGCACAGACAGAGTATTTACACTCCCAACTTTTTTATTTAATCCGTGCAACTCATTTCACTGTCTGTGACTGCCGCTGTCCCATGATCCCTGTTAAATGTTGATCAGTGATGGCTCAGAGCTGACCTCTGACCTTTCTCCAGGCTTTTTAAGGTAGAATTACCACTTACTGAAGCAGCCTCTTCATCACTGACCCATTAGGAAACAGCCCAGGGCGGAAACAAGTCATTACGAGTTTATTTCCTAGTATGAGGGAGGAGAAATGGTACAGAAGAATTTATTTTGAGAGGAAAAAAAAAAGCAAAGAAAACTGTAGTGAATATGATATTGAAACATATGATGACATATTTGTCTTCCCTGTGTGAGGTGTTGGCTTATTAACGCTCGGGATTATCTCGATATGATTTGCTTTATTAATGTCTGACGGTTGTGTAATCGCAGGATGGGCTGACCGGTGAGGGAAACCGTCTAATCCGCTCCCATACGATTCCGCGTCAGCGCTCATCCGATTAGAGTGCCATAACGCACACAGAGAGGCATCCGTTTAAAGCGATTATACCAGGTAGAATAGGCTCATTACGTGAGATTATGTTGTATGGGCTCTTCAGAGTTGGAGTTATGAATTGATCAGCCTACGAGGAATGAAATCCGAGAATCCCTCTCGTAAATTATGCATGGGGGTTGATGTTTTCTTTCTTAAGGCGTTGATTAATATTTGATTCTATTCACAACTTTATTACTGCAAGGGTGATTTTGTGCAAAAAAAAAAAAAAAAATAGAACACAAAATAGATAACCGGTAAGCCAATGTCAGCTAATCCCGAGTCAAATTTTTTTTTAAACTGTAATTAGTTAAAGCAAAACAGAAGTGTTTGGTTCCTCCGTGTGCAAAACTGAAAGGCGCACAGAGACGCTCCGCTCCTGCTCCTTCTACACCCTACTCCACGCCATGTGCTGCGAGATATTTTGGTCAATCTTTGTCGATTTTAAATTAAAAAATTGCTCCACAAATGTATTCACATTTTATTTTCGATATCTCAATGATTTGGGGTAATTCTTCTACACTGGGTTGCCAGTTCCAGCGCCCCTTTCACAGGCGTAACAGGTGCTGATACGGGCGACTAAACAGGCCGTGTAGCCTTTATTGCAAAGGCAGCAGTTTCAAACTCTGTTTTTGTTGAGCTACAGTGAAGAACACCAACTCTCCGGGTACAAAAATTCGACATTTGTTTGGCAGCTCCATCCTACAAATCCTGCCACCTGTTTTTAGCGCTGATTTCGCCTCTGTGATTCCGTCCAATGGGAATGAACGGCAGGACTGGAGGCGGAGAAAGAGGGAGAGAAGTTGGAGGAGAGAGTGAGAGACGGATCCGGGGAGACAGTGAGCTGTAGATTGAGTGGAAGTCGGTGGAGTCTCATACTATATGACAGGCTTCACTGCTCATTTGTGGAGTGCCACCGGACGTCCAGCGTTGTGTGTGTTTTTTGTTTATGTTTTTTTATGCCTGATCTGCCGGTGTTTATGTTGCCGGGATTTTTCGACGTGCAGCCACAGGTTGACCGATTTAATCCAGTCAACATGGATTACACCTCTTCATCTCGGGTCGGTTGCCCCTGACTGGATCGACATGGGCACAGCCGACAGACCAGTGGCGATCGAGGAAGAAACAAACTGAGCTTACCAAGTGAGCGGGCACGGAGGCAAACATCTGTGGGCAAGCGACGCGCAATCCCGAGAGACAAACGAGGACCTGTGGAGGGGGACCTGTATGAAAGGAGGCGAAGCGAAAAGATGATGGGATGGCCGTGACAACATGAAAAAGAAAAAGTGTGGTGGTCTATTTTCATCCAGCCAGTGATTCAAGACAACTAACCTGGGGGACAGGGATTGAAAGAGAAAAGGTAGGAGGTAGGTAGAGAAACAGACTGGGAGGAGGGGGGCGTGAAGGTGTCTGGTTATGTCATAGTGAAAGTAGGTTATTGTTTTGGATCAATCAAATGCATAAAAATACAGTCAACTAATGCTAAACTAAGATATTGTACACAGGGAGTACTTCGCCAGCTATCACAATTGACTCATGTGACAAATTTATCCCTCAGTCTCTGAGCCTGATCTCATTTTCATGGTGTAAAGCCAGAGGATGTGCACCATCCTTCTGGCTAACAACAGTGTAACACAGATGACATTTTATGGCACAGATAGCTGGAAGCATTGTAAGATGTGAGAGAGGACATTGGGTAACAGACTCAGAGCGCTGAGAGGGGCTGACTGGGCAGCTGACTCAAATACGACTCAAGGAATAACATATTCCCCAATTATGGCTACTTTTCTTCACTCTGCTGCACCTCTTTGTCACACGTCTTCAGCTTTTGGAGTTCAGACTATTCCCTCATGTCTTTTAACAAACCGTTATCCATCACAAAGCTCCCCCCACTCCTCCCTCCAGCCAATTTCTCCCTCTTCATTACTGCACTCAGTGATAAATAGTCGGTATTCTCTGTCATTTTTCTCTTTTGTCAGTCGTTACAGTGCTTCTCCTCTCTCTGTGTTTGTCCGTAGAAAGGCGCCTGGCCGCAGCAGTGACCATGGAGCCTCCCCCCTCTCTGAGCCTGGCTCTGCTAGGAGGCAGTGAGGATGAGGACCAGCGCTTCCTCCTACCCCTGGGCAGCATAACCCATCCCTCCACCACTGGCAACCAGCCAGGATCAAATCACTCCAACCACATGGGAGGATCAAGCCTCGACCGTCTAAATGGCAGCACCCCATCTCCATCTCCTGCCACGCCCAGTTTACCTCCAGCATCGCTCCCCAAGTTGCCCCTGTCATCCTCTGGAGCTCAGCCCCTGCCCCCACCCATCCCCAACGCCCTGCACCCCACCAGCACCCCACTCTCCTCCTGCCTGGGTTCACAGCACAGCCTAAGTGGGGACAACTCTCCGGTCTACAATGCCCTCTTTTACTCCTCCCACTCGCCATCCATGGAACGAGAAGGGAACAGAGAGCGTGACAGGGACAGGGACAGAGACAGAGACAGGGACAGAGACAGGGAGCGAGACAGGGGGTGTAAACACAGACAGGCCAGCCCTCTGGTCCACCGAAGGGACAGTAACCCGTTCACAGAGATCGCCATGAGCTCCTGTAAGTACACAGGTGGGGTCATGAAGCCCCTGAGCCGCCTCAGCGCCTCTCGCAGAAACCTCATCGAATCAGACAGCAGCAGCGAAACCAAAGAGGCTGGCGTTTCTGCTGTTGCCGGGGCAACGGCCGCTGGTGGGCATGACCGACAGCGAGAAGCCCCTCCTACCTCCCTGTCGGCTCAGTCCTCCACCAATCAACCCCTAATCCAGAGCCCGCCAGAAATTGTGATATCATCCAAAGAAGACTCACCGTACCCCAGAGGCGGGTACGACATCACAGACTCCACGTCCAATCAGATGTCCATCTACCACCAGAATCATGCCCTGGTGGAAAGCAGGCGGGCGCAGACAGGGCGGAGCAGCAGGCAGGGGGTCGGGGCTGTTGGTACTGGGGCCAGAGGCAGCACCTCCAAAGCTCCCAAACGGAAGAACCAAAACATTGGCTACAAACTGGGGCACCGCAGGGCGCTGTTTGAGAAGAGGAAGAGGCTGAGTGACTACGCCCTCATCTTCGGGATGTTTGGCATCGTCGTGATGGTGATTGAGACAGAGCTGTCGTGGGGCGTGTACACAAAGGTGAGGAGATAAACCAGTGATACTTTCTCCAACCCCAACACCAAATATCACACTGTCCCTTCCAACCCTCATGGGTGTTTAAAATCACATCCAGCCCCTGGTCAGTCCTGACTTCTTTCATATGATGTGATAACACAGTGAGAGGGGCTTGACTGAGTGTAAGAAAACAACTCTGATGATGTCATCTGGGTTATCTTGGCCTGGGCTTTTAGACTATGAGTTTGTAGGAAACAGTTTGTGTTTCAAACCAAAGATGAGCAAGTAAAAGACTTAGAGAGGAGTCAAGGCAGGAGAGGTTTTTGAAAGACACAGTCATGTTGCATTTTGGGAGATGTAGAATTCGGTGCACATTGCGTTGTGTCCCTACTGGTGAGTAAAAGTCACAGTATCTCAGCCTTCAGTTTCAGGATTTGACCAATTGTCATCAATTTACCTCCTGTTGCTCACTCAATTTAATGAAATAGCGGTGGAAACTTGGTGTATTGCCCCTTTAATGTACCCTCAGCACATTTAAGATGTTTCTACAAGTCTGCCCCTGTCAGACCAAGCTTCCATTGTGGTTGGGATCGTGTACACAGATGCTTTGCTGGAAACCTCTTTTGTTAAGTTTGGTACTGAACAGAATGTTGAGGTTGTTTAAGTCACGGTCATAGTGAGTAAAAGTGGCAGGAAACACAGGATGCAGTTCATGAATCAAATTATGTAATGACTACTCGCTAATTTAAAAGAACAGCTGAATGCAGCATGTCTCCAACATGTCACCTTCTCAAATGTTGTCTGTTTTGGATGAGATGGTGGCTAGGTAACCAGAGTCAGCTTTCACCAATTAATCACTGAGTACATGACTGCTGCATCCCACTCTGACCATCATGATGTCCATGCTGTATGAGGGTTGTGTACTGTAACGAGCAGGCCTGACAGTTGCTGCTTCTGAATGATGTAATACAACAACACAGAGGACATTTGGGGGCCGGGTGGGGGGCAGATTATCAGTACGAGGCCAGGATCTCATTTGTCTGTGTAATGGGGAATGTAATAAGCTGAATGGGCCCCTGGCTGCTTTTGCCTGTTTATTTCAGTTGTGTTTGTGTATACGTGTGCATGTGTGTGTGCCAAATAGTTTCAGGGAGCCTTGGAACAGTTGTGCTCACCTTCATGATGCAGACGCACAGATTTCCCCAATTCTTCCAGTCCTTTCACAGAGGACGTAGTTTAGCTAATACCATGAAAACAGTTCTTTCTCCAATGCAGTTTTTCATACATGGCCAAGTTGAAAGAAGGGAAAGGATGGCATCAGGGCACAGATTAAGTGTTAGTTTATCAGAATAGTTCAGCTGGGCGTGTCTCCATCCTTATCCTACCACCTTGTCTGTTTCTCTTTATGTTCTGAAGTCTCCTGTTCACCCTCTGTGTCTCTTTCAAGGCTGGAAAAGGACTACCTGTTCTGTTTTACTGGCTGTGCCTTTGCCAACTCATTACTTGATGAAAATCATCATTTTAGGGGCTATGCCTTTTTATAAATGGGAATTCATATTTTAAACATCTCTCTAAATCCATCCTTGTCTTTTCCCCTCTCTTCAGTGGACTCATTCTCCTCTGTGGAGAAATCAGTTAACTCTTCTCTATCTCTTTTGCTTTTCAAGTCTGTCTCTTTAACCTATGCTTTCTTTCTTTCTTTCTTTCTTTCTTTCTTTCTTTCTTTCTTTCTTTCTTTCTTTCTTTCTTTCTTTCTTTCATGCATCCCCTTGCTCAATCTCGCTCCCTCCACGATCCTGAGCTCTCCCAGTGGGCGTCAAACTGGGGGAGTGTGATCGGAAGAGAGAAGAAGCGGCTGGGCGAGAAATGAAAGGCTTTAGAGGGAGAGAAAAAAAATGCAATGATTTTTTTTTTTTTTTTTTTTTAAAAGAGTTTGATTTAGGTTTACTTAATTCAATCTTGAGTCCAATCAGGCAACACTGTCCAGAAATGAGGAGAGATGGTCATCCCTGAATTTAGAGAAAGGTGGTCAGTGTTTGCAAATCAATCCATGTCCTTGAAGCTTCCAGGTAGGAACTGGAAGTTGAACTTTAGATACATTCACATGTATAAAATTAGTATCCTTTCAAGGTTTTACCTTTGAGAAAAAAATTTGGGCCCACAGCTGCGTCAGCACAGCCTGATCAACATTCATTTTCACATGCTGAGTGCCAAGCTACATATTTTTTCTGTTTTATGGTTGCAGTTTTGGTTTGCCTCCAACAGATACTGGAGCTCCATCAGACAGTTCAAGCCCTCACTTAGATAATTGAGGTGGAAAGAAGCCTGCTGGTTTGTTGTAGGGAAAAAAAACAGATGATGGCGATGATGAGGATGAAAGAGTGAAGGGATCAGGAGATGGCTGTGAGGATGGCAGAGAGAGAAGTGCAGGGGTTCATGCGGTGCTTTAAAGCAGTCCAAGAGGGAAGCCTTGAATGATTTCTCCCATTGATTATTGATAATCTCTCACCCACACATGCACTGTCCACCCCGGCACACATGTGCTTTACGCACTGAAAATGGATGCTGCCTCTCTGAAGTGCTGCTTTGTATTGACGGAGGTTCTTGATTCGTGGTGTGAGAGCTTGTAGCAGAAATGTGATCTGAGCAGATCGTTCTTCTGTATGTATATATACACTCACTGTGCACTTTATTATCTACACTCACACTATATGATCCAATAAGAGAGCTCTGCTTTAAAGTCTGTCATTGGAAATAAAGAATACTGTGATAATGCAACAGGATATTAATAAAACTACAATTCTATTTGCAGTGTGATTGCATTACATTTTATGGGGAGGCGTCCTGATATTATGTCCACCCTCTACATACATAAGAGGAGCGTAATATTACAGCCACCTTTCAAAATAACACACTCCAGAAGAATACTACCGCCCATTTTAACCTCAATTATAAAGGTAAAGCAGAATTATCACCTTCCTGGAAATGTAAAATTATCAGCCTCATAATGTCAAATTCACATCAGAGCTGTTTATACTGGATCACAATGCCAGCGTATACTGCCGGAGTGTATGTGTTCCTACCTAACCAGCTGCTCTCTCTATCTCTCCCAAAAATAGAGATGAAGAATAAGAATGGAACTAAACAGGGTGGGTTGGATGGTGCGTGCATGTGTGTTTATGTGTGTGTGTGTGTGGGGATGAATAGCGAGAGAGAGGTTAACAGAGGAGGACATGGTGTTCGTGACTGTGGGTTCAGTGACTAAGCATATGTATATTCATGTGCAGAAACAGATTCAAACCCTGTCAGCACATTCTGTGGCTACAGCTGACATTCTCAATTCATTGTAATATAGCCTCCACCCTCACTCTTTATCTTGTCCAAATCAGTCAGGTTCATGAGTGAGTCCATGAACGAGGCTTCTTATGAGATCACTGAGATACATTTGCAGTGGGTAGAGCTGTTCTTGTGCTCATTATTTCAGCAGTGTAGGGAAAGAGAAAAGTACATTTGTTTAACCATGAAAAGAATTCACACTTCTTTACAAACCAACCTCATCACATGAAAAAAATATAAAAACATCAAACCTCATACTCCTTGACATTTAAAGCTTCCCTGTGGTCAAGGTGATACTGCTCATCTTTTTGCTGATTTGATTAATAATTATTGTGTTTGTACCAAAAATCTACCCTTGAATTTGAAAAGTCAAAAATATCACTTTGAATAATAATGGTAGAAAATGTTGAGAAAGGCTGTTTCTCCAGTAAGCTCTCATTCCCATTCGTCTTGTCTGACACCTACACCCATGCAACAGTTACAGACATAAAAAATTAAAATGTAAAAGTTGTTGTTGTTGCTGATGTTTCTGGATATGTTTATAAAGAGGTATCAGTGAAAGCTTCAGTCTGTCTCATAACCAGTTCATATCAAATATACCATTTATTTTAAAGGTAGAATTTCCGTTACTTGTCAGTAAACACAACATTCAAACTGGGCTCCTCCTCCTTGGCTCAGTGCCAGCGGCAGCACATACCCACTGCCTCCGACCGTGACTACGTGAACACATTCACTAGCCCAAAAACCACCTGTAGCATCGCATTTCTATGTGAGAGAGACCTGAAAGACGTGCACCTAACTTAGCATGTTAGCACAAGCTAATCACTGGGTTATTTGAACCATACCTGGTTAGCAGAAAACCAACTTGTGTCGCTCTTCATCCTGAGCTGCTCTCCAAGTGTCTGAAAGTTAGTGAAAGTTAAATCAAGCTTACCCCTCTTTTAGGAAACAGCTTAATCTGTTTGGCATTTCATTTCACTTTAGTTATTTTTCTTTCTTCCTTTTTTTCTTTCTTTCTCCGTGCTACGTCCATTTTATAGCTGCTTAGAATATCTTCTTCCACTCGCTAATCAATACGAAAAATGTTGGTTAGTTCACTGGGAGTGCTGCGATTGGCTGACGTAACCATACTTACTCTCCACCCGGTGATGTCCAAACACAACCAAAAAATCAACACTCAGGCAGAGGAGACACACATGTATAGGGTCCTGTAGGAGACAATTGAGATGGATTATTCTTTTTAAAGCTGACATTCCATTTTGAGAAAAACTCTGCTGACTCTACCTTAAACCCTTTAAACTTTACCATTTGATGTCAAAGTTTGATGTTGAACAAAAAAACTTTATTATTATTGTTTGCAATGTACTTAAAAAATAACATTGTTAAGAAACGGAAGGGAAGATATGACAACCAGTTCAGAATTATTAACAAATTAGATAGTTTGAGCTGTGAGTGCTTTGATGTTAAACCCCTCACTGAGATCAGAAGCTGCCTTTAGGTCAAATTTAGCATCTCCTTTTTGGACTCTGTCAGTCAAAGACGGAAGAAGTCTTCCTGAGAACCAGGTGTGAACTCTGCAAAGGTGGAAAAGTCCAGGATAAAAGGATGATGAGGATGAGATGAAAACTTACAGTGTATGAGCCTGTATCACTGCCAGTGGCCATTTTTCTGCAGAAGAGGGATTTGTCATCTGATAAAACTTATATTAACATAAGCAGCCTTTTGGAAGCAAGGCTTCATTTGTTAAGGAGTAGTTTCATATTTATGTGCTTCTGGTCATTTCTTCTCAATTAATGAATGTGAATATTTCATCCTCCATTGCTATTCACCACTCCAGGCATGGTTTGTGAATTCCTATACTGTAAATGTCAAATCCTAGTTGTTGAGCTGAGCTAGATTATGCAGAGAGAGACACTATTGTATAACAAAATAATTCATGAATGTAAAATAGTTTCATTCACTCTCGGGCAGAATTGTGAGATTTTCATCCAGCAGAATCGAAGGCAAACACAAGTCTTTCATTTCACTGGTATTGTTTGTCTGAGAGTCTCTGTTGTGCTTCTTTAAAGTGGCAGTGCTTTTGACTCTTGCTTTCCTCCGCCGTTTTTTTACTGATGGCCATTGGCACCACTTTGCCACTGATCCAGGACCTTGACACAGTTCCCTGTTAACAGCGGTGCGAGGACAGTCCCTCTTTAAAACACTTTTATGAGCTTCTATTATTGATTTTATTGGGAGTGGGTTAAAAGAGAAGGGGGGTCCTTGTCCAACATTTGTCTCTATGTGAGAATATCTGAGACCTTCAGACACCTGGGACCTTAGCATGTGGCCTGTCACTGTCAGATCAATAGATCATTTCATGAAGACCCATGCTGCTCCTCAGGGGCCCCGGCCCCTTGCTAGGTTTTGGTCCGGCTATGGAACACGGCTATTCTGAGGAGGCACACAGCTGCTGTCAGCTTCACCTGTCACACTGTCAATACACAAACTTGACACCTCCACAACACAGATGGGTGTTGTGTGTGTTTGTAAGGTTGAAGGGGTTAGAGGTCATGTGTGAGTGTGCACACACTTCTTGTCTTTTTTTAACACAAGCGTTAATTCTTTCACAGTTAAGGAGCTACCTCTACTGTTCTTCTATTCCCTGTACTTGTAATGAAATACCTCTGATGTCATCTTAAAAAGGGTATCTGGTATCAGATATTGAGTTATAAGGAACAAGTATTGGAAATGGTACATTTCGGTGTATTGACTGTATAAAGATGAGCATGTGTCTCTTACATATCGTGCTGGTGACATCTAACCTGAGTCTGTACAGTGGGATCAGCTATTTGAGCCGAAGTATTGACTTGCTGCTACCCTAAAATACACTTTTAAATCACAAATAAAACTGAGGACTCCACAGGCCAGCAGAACAGCTTCTTGAGCTGGTTTGAAGTGGACACTCGCGCTTATGCAACAGTGTTGGTTTTAGTTATTGACCCTCTCACTGCTCCTCTTCTACTGTGCCAATCCAGCAAGCACAGCCACATTTGTCAACAGAGCTGCTAATAAACCATTTTAAAGCAGAAAATATCTCATCAGAACTGTTGTCCTATTTGGCATATGATTTAATTTCACAGTTTGACCATTATTATTTTCATTCAAATGCAGGAGGTGAACTTTATGGCTTGTGCTAAAGCCAGTCATCAAGGGGAGCTCCAAATGTTTTGGTCTCACTTTTGAGCTGCTGTTTTGAGCTTAAAAAAAATTAGGGCTACACGATTATTGCAATCCCAATGTCAGCACATGCAATTACGTAATCGCAAAAGAGGTTATCGCAATCGCAATGTCAGCACATGCAATTCAGATTTTTCTCCATGATAACCAAGCAAGTCTGTAGACTCATCATGACACAACTTTTTTTTATTAAATCGCAAGCACAATCGCAAACGCAATATTGTCCACCTAATCGCAAATCACACCTTTTTTTCCCAAATCGTGCAGCACTAAAAAAAATCAATTGTTTCACAGAGACACTGTTCTTCTTATCAGTACACTATTTTCAGTGTCTGAAGCTTCAATTGTTATGTAGGTCTTAAAAGATGTGATACAAATGCATGCTACCCAAGCCTCTATTTCCCCCAAACTGAGGATATGCAAACGCTGTAGTGAGCATGCCAGGCCTGTAGGTGGCGCTATAACTGTCTTGTCCAAAAGCGGCTTACGGTAGATCCCCACTGACATAGAGTTACTTTGATCATCTGACGTATTGGTGAATTTTAGGTGTAAAAGTGGAGCAACAGATGCACATTTTGTTGAAAGACAGTCAGCAGATTCAGCAGCACAAGCACAACATGGTAGTCTGCGACGATTGATATGACAGTACTGTTGTATGTGCATGTGCAAAGTCGAGCGTGATGTCAGTGTTTCCAATGAAAACTGCAGCTTGCTGTTTTCACAGTAACGGTGGCTACAGCGTTTCAGAAGAACTCCACTCTGGGGGCCTTTTTCAAAAGTTTGCGTTTTAGGTCAGCTTAAACACAATTTCCATATAAACAAGAGGCAGAAACGCAACAATACTTTTACCTTTCATCCCAAAGTTGTTGCTGTGTAAACAGCTTCTTACACTAGTGTAGAAAAAAACAGCAAAAGGATAAAATGTTCAGTTTTCCCCACAAACAACAACAGTGTGAAAATGGTGTGTAGAAAAAGAACTGAACTCTGTGGGTTTATTATATGAGGCCAGCAAAACAACAATAGTATGAAAAAAGGTCAAGAGTACAACATAACCAAGAGCTAATAATATGTCAGTGATCAAAATAGCTTTAAGTACAGAATAAAGCAGGCCAGCTGAAGCTCTTCAGCTCATACAAGAGGCGGCTTAATTGAAGTTCTTTCATTAGTTATGAAAGGAAAGTGTTTCATTCTGTGATTGTATTTTTTCTTATTTCATCAAGGGTCAAGACCTTCAGGAATTAACGCACATAAATCACTTTTTTAATAGCGGTTATATGTTTATCTCAGTACATTGAGTTTGTTCAGATATTGCTGTTATTGCTGATAGAGAACGACAGTCATAGCAGCACATCTCTGCACTCTTCCTGCCCCCGTTCCTTCCTCTCTTCCTCCCCTCTTCCCATTTAGATGGCATGTTTACATTCATCCACCAATTCTTAAATACATCGGCATTTCCCTAAAGGGTTCATTGCCGTCCCAGCAGGCTTACAACATCTCTCCCTCCCTCCCTCCCTACCCTCATTCCCCTATCTGTGACATTTCTCGCAGACATTTACTGGCTGACCTTTGCAGCCCTTTCTTTGCGAGGACACTTACAGTGGATGCCTGCTGCCGCTCAGACTGTACAAGGGGATCATCAGGGAATTAAACTCACCAACTGCCACCATATTCTATCAGCCATCTCAGCACTTCTGCACCGCTCTCCCCCACCTTCCTCCACCTCCTCCTCCCCCTCTTTCCTTCACTCTGCTCCACACTCTCTTCATCTTCTTGATCACAGTCTTCTAAAGGGGTGGCAGGTCCCACAGGTCTTGCTACTAACAGGTACAAATATGCTCATTTCTTTCAGAGTAACAAGGCTGGGCTAGCTGTCTCTCTATGTGTGAGTTTGTTGGTACACATGGGTGTGTTCGGACTTGCATCATCTGGCAGTAACACAACTTTCATGTCACTAAGTCATCTCCCCAGAGCATACACACCTATGGCGCGCGCGCGCGCGTGTGTGTGTGTGTCTTTATATATCTGTCATACTGCTACACATGGATGCACCTGCTATCCGTGTGTTTGTGTGCAAGCGAGGATTCACATCTTCCTTTGTCTTGATTTAATGGAGTGTGTAGGGCAGTAATGGTGTGTCAATGTGCAGTCGTGTGTGTGTGAGAGTGTGTGTTTATCCTGGTAAGGTGACATCTCTCCTCTGTCTACTGCCTGTTTCCCTGGAGACTGATTGCATAGAGCCATCGCTCCGTCAGGGAGAGACCCCCAAGGCTAACTCATTACAACTCACACACACACAGGTGCACACCAACACACATGCACACTTAAACGCATTACCGTCAGGTGTACGGGCGACTTATCGTTATAAGAGTAATGTGCTGTTAGCAAAGTGTGTTTGTTTTTCATCCGTGTCAATAAAGGTGAAATGGGGACATTTGGGGGAAACCCTTATCTAGAAACCAAGCCGTGCTGTGTGTGTGTGTGTGTGTGTGTGTGTGTGTGTGTGTGTGTGTGTGTGTGTGTGTGTGTGTGTGTGTGTGTGTGTGTGTGTGTATTCCTGTGTAAGTTAATTTCAGATACAGTTCAGACTGATGATTGGTTGAGAAATGGGGGGTTTAAGGTATTGATTGATCAAGTTGGGCTGAGTTTCTCCTATAAAGTGGTGTGTCTGCATGCATGTGTGTCTGCATGTGTGTCTGTCTGCTAATGGACCTTAAAGAAGCTCAAAAAGCTTGTTAGCTCTGCATGCTTCCCACCAAGTCCTTAATCAATACGCACTAATCACTCACTTACGCACAGCTGGACAATAAGGAGGAAAAAAAGCACTTACACATTCAGACATTCATGCTGACACATGTAACACGTCAGGGACAGCTGGAGATCTGCCTTTCCATTACGTGCTTTAGGGTCTGTGCCCATTTACAGTGGATTTGCTGTAGCCGCCCCTATTATGAAACAAAGCAAAGCAGTTTTATTTTTTTTAGTGCTTGGTGTCAGGTGTTTTTTTTTCCTTCTGCTATCCTCACAGCACTTTGCTTTAAAAAACAGTTCAACTTTTGCAGTATCTTGTTTCTTAGTAGCACCTCTCACTGATCACTAAAATCAAAAAGGAGAGGGACTTATTTCCATTATTGTCCAGTTTTGCCTTTATTAGACAGGACAGTGGACAGCAGAAAAGAGATGTGGGAAGTATAGTAGGTGAAAACCATAGGTTGTATATTAAGTGTGTGTCACCCTCTGTATTTGAAACAGAGTTTTGAAGCAAATTGTTGATAGGGGCTTTATTGGAAATGGGGCAGGCTTTGAGCCTCTACACCAACAGCTGTAGGGCAGCGGATCTGGCAAACCCCAGTTCTTGGTATCTTCACGATTGTCAAGTTAGAGTCTTCTCTTGTGTCTTCTCTTTTTTTTTCTTTTGTTTGGACTTGATGTTATTATAAATGTAATGCACTTTATTGTACTTAAAAATTATTATTTTTAGGTTGCCTATTGACAACTGGCCGGGGACTGCAGCTGGAAATTAGCTGCAAAGGCTAAAGCTGCCTCTTTTACTTTGTACAGTACATTAAAGAGGACTGTCCACGAAATAATAAACAACTACAAACAAACAAACAAGAGAAACATTCACCCCAATTCAGTGTGTGCTGTTAGAAAAACTAGCTATTCAGACGGACATTTTTGTACCAGACGGTGGACATGTTCATTTCTGCTGTGAAAATACCTTTTTTTTTGTTGTTTCTGGTGCTTCTGGAGCCAGCCTCCAGCAGAAACTCAGTAAACTGCAGATTTAGGCCCCATTTACACGACGTTTCATCCGCAAACACTAAAATGCAGTGAAAAAATCTGCATTTACACAGAAATGCTGAGGAACTGAAACGATGTAGTAAGCATGCCAGGCCAGTAGGTGGCGCTATAACTGTCTTGTCCAGAAGCCACTGTTGGTAGATCTCCACCGAAGTAGAGTTGGGTCGATCATCTGGTGTATTGGGGAATACTCAGTGCAAAAGTGGAGCAACAGATGCACGTTTTGTTGAAAGACAGTCAGCAGATTGAGCAGCAAAAGTAAGGCACGGTAGTTTGTGATAATTTTAACAACGGTACTATTGTCCTGTTGTATGCCCTTGTGCAAAGCGGAGTGTGACGTCAACGTTTCCAATGAAATGCTGGCTTACTGTTTACATGGCAATGGTGTTGACAGCATTTCAGAAAAATTCTACTCTGGAGGCTGGTTTAAAAAGTCTGTGTTTTAGACTAGCTAAAATGCTGTTTTCGTGTAAAAGCTAGGCTGAAACACAACAATACTGTTGCGTTTCACCCTAAAACTGTTGTCATGTAAACAGCCCCTTAAGCACTTCCACATTGCCTTAAATGTTTGGACTAGAGGTAACCATTAGGTCTTCTGATATGCAATTTTTCTTTCAACAAGACTGACAGAAACTGTACGGGGAAGAAATAAAACATACTTGTCACTACTTAGTGGAGCACAAGTGCTGAAGGACAACTTTTGTTATTTTACGCCAGTAACCGTGGACTTCAAGTGCTCTGGATTAAGGTTATGAGAGTTGACAGTTGACAAAAAAATGTATTCATGCTGGCCTGAATTTTTACATATATATAGTAACAAAAACTTTGCAAGATTTAAAATATGGCAAAAATATTGTCATGTGATTGGTGAGCCTTTAGCAGAAATGTTAGGGCATGGTGTGGTTTAGGAAGGGGTTTATGTAAAGATGTTTTGATCAAAGCTCAGATGTGATTTATATTTATGATTAAAGCTCTAATCTGTGGCTGCAAAATATAAGAAAAAAGATAATACTGTGCTCGGTTTCCCTTATATTTGGTTGCAATTTACATATATTTCAATGATGTTGCCTGGAGCTGCATGAAACACATCATTATGAGGATACCAATAAGATTTTGGTTAAAAAAGACATCTCTGCACCACTTATCACAATAATGGTTTGACATGCGATCACATTAGTCAAGAACCCCAGTTTGAGATTCAGACTTTGTAAACATGTCATGTTGCAGGTGAATTATATTTTAACTGTGTGGCTTGTTCTGCTCATTTCAGGTGTGACCCTTTGACAAGATAACAATACCCTGACCCTGAAAGTGATGCAGCTAGATAGAATTAAATGGGTCGTTCAGGTATTTGCGCCTGTGCTTTTACCCATACACTGCTGGTTGCCTGGCAGCTTCCATGTTTCAAACAAGAATATTGAAAGAAACGTGATGAGTGATTGTAAGACTGAAGCCTGACCAGGCTAGTGTGTAGCACAACCCCCCACTGCAGAACCACAGCCTGTCATTAGCTGGATACTCAACATGTAGACAAGAGAGTGGTATTGATCATCCTAAGAATGAGTCGTAGTTTTTGACTGAGTGTCCACAGATGGTATTGTTCATCAATGTAACATCACAAAAAAGGATTGGGAACTACATCTGAAAGATGTTTTATTTTGGTTTGAAGGAAAATGTGATTGACGGTTAAACCTGTAGCTCTGAAAGGCAGAAGTAGTTTAATTTAATTTAGAGACTAAAAGCAGATTAATGTCAAAGCACTAATGATGACAGATGATAGGTTTTAGCTGAAATTCAAAATCCAGTATCAATCAAAACACAAACAATATGTCTTTGAGCTCACATTGGGGTTTTGGTGCCAGTCCCTCATGATTAAACAACCGAAGCTAACAGAGTTTCAATATCAGATGTATTAAGTCTTTTACGAAGCTCCTTGAGGATCATGGGAAAAATACAAAATTCACAAACTTGCCCAAGATCCTGAGACAATATAATCATTCTGTATCTATACCATCACAGCTGTTGGTCCCTGGCAGCCACTGTAAGAAATCCAGCCCAGAAGACAGCTCGGACAAATAAATATCAAGCCTGCTGTCTTCCTTGGATGGATGAAAAGATATGTCACTTTTTTGAAACCATGTTACGATGATGAGATATTGACCCGGGAGGGCACTCACTTCCAATACCTGTGACCTAAATTGGGAATTTTACCAGAACGGGAACATTAGCAAGTGTAACTGCATTCAGTTCCACCGGGCAGCTGGCTGCCTCAATAAACCCCTCGACTCAGTGTTGTGTGCAGAATGATAAGCAGTCGTCTTTGCAGGAACTGCAGGAAGTTCTGGTCAGTCATACATTTAGCTTGTTATGGTAGCCCACACAGCCCACTACTAAGGGGCAACGAGTGATATAAACACTGAAGCTAGTGCGCTTGCTAATGAATGTAGGATGTTGCTATGAATATGTACTAAGTTTTCTAAAATCAAGCACTTAAACTAATGTTTAAATCTGATGCCAGAAATGCATCTCAAGACATTATGGACAAGGAAAACAAAGCAAGAAGATGTGTGGTGCTGGAGACACCAAAAGGTACATCTCCCAACTAATGAAGTTAATTAGGAACAGATGGTAACATGAGTGAGTATCAAAGGCACTGTTAGAAAGGCTGAGTTCAGGTTAACAATTTTCAGGATAATGTTCATCAGTGTAAAAAGCAAAGAATTCGACAATTTCATAATGTACAGTGCAAAATATAGTTACAAGATCCAGAGAATCTAGAGATATCTTTGAAGAAAGTGGATAATGCCAATAACTGATATTGGATGGCCGTGATCTTTGGCCCTTGACTATTAAAAACAGTAGAATAGAATAGAATAGAATAGAATAGAATAGAACTTTATTTTTCATTGCAACAAGTGCAATGAAATTGCAAAGTAATGACTCTAGTAGGGCTGCACAATAAATCCTTTTAGTATCAACATCGCAATATGCAAATGCACAATATTCACATCTCAAGACTATGAGATCTGAAAAAAAAGAGATCCGTGTGGAGAAAATGTATTTGAGCCTCTCATTTGAGTTTATGTGGTCTGTCTACGCCCAGTTACATTACTATTAGATCTAAATGAGCATCTGTTTATGTATTTTACCACATCATACACGACAACTTGCACAGTTCGAGCACCATCTCAGTGTTTTGACATCTGCTGTTACCATGTCGGGCAGAGCATCATGCAGCATGAGTGATTAAGCGAATAGAACTGAATGTGAGGGGAGCATTGCAGGATTTTTGACAATCTGACAGTTTGCTTATTGTTTATATCACATAAGTAGGGATGGGTACCGAATTAGGTACTTTTATTGGTGCCAGCGGAATTCAGTCAAAAGTACTGGGTACCAATTCAGATAAAACCAAAAGGTACCATATTTAGGTTCCTAAATGCATTTTTGTGACTGTGAGGGAGTAGAAGAGTAGTTGATTTTCCATGCTGGACATGAACACAGCATTGCAAGGTTATATATTGAAAAAAAAAGATTTAATTATTGAACAACTTTATATTTTTTACACATAAACACAAAAACTAAATTCAACTGTAGAACAAAAAAGGTACCAAAAATTGGTCCCACTGAGCGCTGATACCGATTACCAGGTACCATACATGGGTACAGTATTGTTTCAAATGTGAAAGGTACTCATCCCTACACATAAGGTGATTTATTTAACACTTTGATGGTTAAAGGCAGCAGCTTCCAGATCTGTGTGTTTAACTTTGTCTTAAGCCAGAACCTGTTCTGGGTTAGTTTTTAAGGTCCAGGTTTCAATCTTGTGATAGCCCATTTTATTGTTTATTTCACATCCTCACTCACACGCCTTATGGTTTCATGAGCTGCCATAAAGGCGGTAAGGCGAGAGTCTGTTACCATCATCTCAGGAAGAGTCAGGGAGAACTCAGCTGAACAGGGCAGTAAACTTTAGAAAATATCTCAATATCTATTAAATATATATCGTAGGAAATAAAGATATCGCAATATCATTATTTTTAAATATCACACAGCCCTACTCTGCAGTGGTAATCACTGCATGGGCTCAAATCACTTCTAAAAGCAATGTCTGTGGACACAGTTAACTGCTGCTTCCACAAATTCAGGTTAGACTGTTTCATGTAAAGAGGTAGAAACCGTAAACAAGCAGGATCCAGAAGCACTGGGTTTAAAACACCTATAAACAGAATTCGGGACTTTTAAGTCTTTCGTGAAAAATCAACATCAGGCGACTGTTCAACCAAATTTCAATATCTAGTGGTAATAATGTCTGCTCTTAAATCATGCTTTTCATTTTCACATCTACATCAGTAAGCTTTAAAAGAGGTTTTTTGTTTATTTAAAAAAAAAAAAAAAAACACTTTATGGTGTCCCTATCTGGCCTTCTAATGCAACATATTGTAGTTTAATAAGTTTTGCCTGCATCTGCTTTTTAAATTCAAAGGGTGTCTTTAGTAAAGAGCCTCAGGCTCTCTGTTGTGTTTATTCAGGCTTTATATGCGGGTGCATTAATTTTGAAAAGCAAACATGAGTATAAAAGGTGTCCCATTGCTGGTAATGAATTAACCACTACAAGCCAATGGAAATCAAATGAATTCTTTGTGGTTATGATTAAAAAATAGGCTGGGACACACAGAACCAACGCATGTAAACACAGGCATGTCTTTCACAGTCAAGGCTTTAACAATACGTGCAGAGCAGAAAAAAAAACAGGCAGACACAAAATGCTTCTGACATTGTGATGGGCAGAGCAGAAAAACTACCTGGACTGACATCGGGCAGCTGAGTCGAACTCAAATCTCATTTCAGCTCAACTCTGCAACTCTGTCTTCAAACACAGACATTGCTGCTGAAATCGCAGGCTGCATTTTTCTCATTAGCACGGCAATGTTGGCTTCTTTTGCAGCTAGCTTGCTTCAGTGAGTACAAATGAGACACCAGCAAAGGATGGAGGATACACTGGAAGTGAGCATATGAAGAGCAAAAGAAGCTATAAGGCTGTGGACAAACCGATGGAGGGAATCAGAGGAGAGTTAGAGTGAGATGGTGTTTTCCTGGTGCTGAGCAATGGCCTGTAACCACGCTGATATGAGCAACAAATGAACACTGCCTTAATGCTCCCCTGAAATGTGTTTATATTTCTGTTTGTTTGTGCCCGTTAGATGCCAGAAAAGGTACCTGATCTAATATTTGATCGTCTCAGACTTTGATTAAAAGAAGAGGAAAAGCTCAGTGAAGACGGATGTTCAAGATAAACTAGCTAAACTGAGTGTGTTAGTGAGTTAGTGTGTGATGTTGAATTAATACCATTAAAGCCATGAAGACTCTGCACGGACCCTAAATAGACACTCTAACACACTCTATTTTCCAGGAGGCTGACTTGCAATATATATTCATGAACCCAAAATGCAGTGTAGATTGTGCTTAATAACATCATGGGGGAGAGGCTGAGTAATGTGTGTCTAAACTGGGAGTGCAGCTTCAGATAAAGAGAGAGTGATTGGCGATGAATGCTTAATAGCATCCTACTTAACCGGCCACATATCTGATCAGAGATGCTCCTGTCTTAAGGTGGCTCAACTCTTCCTCTTGAAGAGACAGCTGGATGCTGTGTTCGTCTCATCGCCTCTCTGAACTCAGGAATGAATGCACTGTGAGGTGGTTTTGTGTTTTATAATCTGAGCTTCAAGCCAGAGTCCTTGAGCTAGCGTTGAGAAAATGAATCAGTTTGGCTTGTGTGACTTTTAGAATGAATACACATAGTTTTAATTCTAAAGGTGTGTTGAAAGAGTGTTTTGTTTGACTGATGATTCTTGTCATACTTCATCTGTGTGCAGAATTCTTTTTATTTCACAGATTGGAAAGCTTTTGTAACAAAATAATGGAACCAAATACTTCATCAAAAATTGGTGCTCAACATGAAACCTGGTTATCTGCATGACAAAAAGTGTTTTTTCCTCTCTATAGATAACTTTATTCTCTTTTTTCATTTAAAAGCTCAGTGTGGTGAAAATAAAAAAATCCCCTTGACAAGGAATTCAAAAATCTAACAATGATTTTTTTAAAAACAAGCATTACTTGTGGAGCCAAAGCCTGTGCCATGGAGCTCGACTGTTGCCAGAATACAATGAAAAAACATCTAATAGCCAAGCTGTTGCATGGTTTCTGTCATAAACCTCCTCCTGTTCATTCTTCACCAAAGGCTCATAAATCTAACAACTGCACCCAGAAAAGGTTTAAAAATAGATCATTGGGTTGCAAAGTTATGTCTCAGAATAATTACATTTGCAGTTGAGCTTTGTGCAGAGCCTCAAACAGTAAAGAAAGTTGGCGAGGACACAGCACAGTTAAAAGAGGGTTGACTGATTTCCATAGCTTACTAGCTAGCTTAACTGAGAGCATGGAAAACAAAGATTAAACAGCATAAATTCTTTGTTTCTCTTGGAAAAGTGATCTCTTTGTATTCTTATACAGCAGACATGATGACTGTGTTGCCCTAATATTACCAATTTTGATTGTAATTAATGTATCACAGTATCAAGATTTTTTCTTTAACCATTTTAAATGATTAGGTGATTTTTTTTTGTTCAAAAATCTTTTTTTTTTTTCATTTAAAATTTGAATCTGTAATTTCAGTCTTTGTTTTTAATCTGGGTTGGGAAAGAATTGAGATAATCGATCCCCTGAATAAATCTTACTTTTGATGTGCATTTTTTTTTTGTGAATATGGCTCCTGATATAGTCTGTAGAGATCATCTTCATCATTCAACTTTGTTACTTGATCTGGTGTCAAAAAAAAGCAAACAAAAAATTGCAAAAAAAAAGAAATGTTGAAAAATCGCAATTTCAATCAAATTGGCACAGATCATTCAAGAATTGAATAAGCAGGAAAGCATATCACCCCAGCCCTACTTATTTTTACCATGATGTTATTTATATGGCTGAATATTGTGACCTTTTACCCACAGATGCGCTTTGCTAAGGGTACCTAGTTTATTTTAAAATGGATGTTTGGGATCTTTTCCTTTCGAATCAAAGAAGAAGTATCATGAATGTTGTGTGTGACATTGGCTTGATCATACTTAGCATCTGCTCACGAGCAGGCCATCATGACGAAATAAATAGATAAATGGAACACATGACTGAGTCCAATGCTGCTTTGGGCTCTGTGATGCTACACTCAAGCAAGCAAAGTGGTGCTTTGCAAAATGCTCACATCAGCACATTTTAACGCCCCTAGTGATGATGGTATGGGAAAAATATTGAAAGTAGCATGAGCTAATGATAATTTATAGAAAATGGAGAGTTATGCATAGTAGAATCCAGACATGCTAACTATATTGATTAGTCATGTCATTTTTTTAGCTAAGAGTTTAGTCCGTCCGATTCCCTTTTCTGAAATGCTCCTACAGCTTTTTGTCTGCCTCCTTGAGGAAAAATTAACATCAAACTATACTTTTCCAACAAAAGTAACATTAGACCAGGGAAAATATTTATGTTCATCTTTCTACCCTCTTTCAAAATAAGGAGACAAAAATCACAACTATAACACTAGATAACTGAGGTTACCTTGTAGCCATCAGCAACTTGGAGATGCTCTCACCAGCTCTGCTTCTGTTGCCTCGTCAGCAGGACAGGAACTTGAGGTTGGGGCCCAAATGTTTCTTATGCTGTTCTCTCATCCACATACAATAACTGTCAATATGTTTACCAGTTTGAAGATGCTGATAGAAGCTTATACTTTTGCCACAGTGTCGACAGGTAGAGGGGAAATGTGCCAAACTTCTTTATTGACTTGATATAATGGTTGTTGTCTTCCCTGGTGTTGTTTTTGCTGTTGAGGATTAATCCCCATTATTGTGGGTTTCTGACCAATCAGAATCGAGAATTTCACACAGTGGCTAATTAGTAAGAAATCCATGATGGCAGCTTAGAGGTCACACAAACACACAAACAAATTTTCATCTGATATAGCTGCAGAGGTCAGCAAAATAATTCCAACATTGATCTTAAAATGTTTAAATTCACAATTGAAGGCTTTACTTTGAGAGTGTTTACACTGATAATCACAGGTGACTAGAGTCAGTGAGAAACGTCCTCTTGAGTCATGTTAAAAGTTTCACAGTTTCTCTGATTGTGTGTATTTTTACAAGGAAACAAGCTTGTTTTCATCTTCCCCTGACAGAGATATCAAGAGTTAAATTCTCTTACATGATGTGCACAACTACCCTCCTTTAAATAAATCTGATACTTGCCAAAATAGTTCAGCGTGGACCAAAGGAAAGACAAAAATACAAACAGGAGCAGTCAACACAGACTAACACAGAGCCTGGAGCTGTACTTCATGCGTGGATAAAAAGGTTTCCTGATGCATGACAGATTTGGATGAGGTGAAGGTAAAAAGAAAAAAAGGTGAAGTGATGTAACAGATCCTCCACTGAATCTTGTTTTTGTTTCAGTACCAAAGGGTGATAATTCATAACCACTGCCCAAGAAAGACATGGGTTGTTGTTTTTTTAAATTGTTACACAGCTCCAAAAACAATCATAAATTGTCCTTTGAATGTTCATCCTGTAAATCTGACGTCATGTTGCGTGTATGCTGTGCTTCATGTATTAATGGGCTGATGTAGGTATCTGTGTGTGTATGAGTGTGTGTACCTGTGTGTGATGACTCCAGCCGAGCTGCTCTCTGAGCATGTGAGGTGAAGGAGGTTAAGAAGCCACTGAAGTGCTATGAGTTGTATTGATCGGAAGTTCCCCACTGCATTGATTATAAGCCCTATGAAACCAGACAAGCAGAGGATTTAAGGCTTGACTTCAGAGTGATATTGACGGGCAGAACACTACCACTATACTTCTGGTCAGCTCCAAAGGTCTGTTGAGTAAATGTTAGTTTATATTGTCTTTGCTGAGCCACTGATGCTGTAGTTCACATGATATTTACTCATTTTGAACTTGCGTCGAGTAGAACCAGACGTGTTAGAGAATGTGGCTGTAAGCATGGCAGAATAACGACACTGTTTTGATCTGAAGCATGTTGTGTCTCTGCTACATATTTCTAAGACCCTGTCTGTTTGTGTGTCTTTTCTCTCCTTACAGAGCTCCATGTACTCTCTGGCCCTGAAGTGTCTGATCAGTCTGTCCACAGTCATACTGCTGGGTCTCATCATAGCCTACCATGCGAGGGAAGTTCAGGTAAAACACATACAACACTCAAAAAGCCAAACACGCAGGTGTTGGACCTTGAAGCATTTGCTTTTCTTTAGCACAAGTTAGGAAAGAGGATGGGCTCCCCTCCAACGTCTGTGAGTCTGAAGCTGGAGTCAGGCGGTGATAAGCTTCACTTGGAATAAAGGCCGAAAATGGTGGAAACAGCTTGCAGAGCTCTGATTAAAAAGTAACCAAACTGGCAACCTTGAAACTATTGGCTATTGTCTGAGACGGCACAGCTTCTTAGGCTTCCAGTTAGCAATAAAGGCCTTCTGGCCTAGACTTCCATTTCCCTTGGCTGGTTATTGTTTACAGTCCGAGTATTGACTTGCAAAGCGAGAAATGAGTTGGTAGTTTTGATTAAGGCATGTGCATGAAAATCTTGATTTATAGAGACAAATCAAAGGCTAAATGGTCATTGCAAACAGCCAGTGGGGCTCTGGATTGCACTGCATCTCCTTTAATCACTAAACAGACTGTTTTCCTGGCCGACTCCTGCTGAAATGCTTGCAGAGGATTATACTCTCGCTACAAACTAGACCACTTCTGACACCAAAAATCCTTTCACTTGCCTCCTGCTTTTGCGTCTTTTTGTAGCATCTCAAAAGAAAGATCTCTACGTGGCAACCTTCACCTCTGGAAGTTAACTATCTGCTAAATGTAGCTGGATGTTTAGTGCACAGATTCAAAAGATGTATTGATCTTCTTGACTTCAGCAAAAAAGTATATTTCTTTGATTCATTTGGTACAGTCAGTTATTTGTAGAAGAGAGCCACAGCTCTGCCCACTCCGTCCACACCAAGTTGATTCCCTTCAGGCTTCAGAAATAGACCTAGGGACCCAGGTGTGCCTCAGCTCCAACCAATTAATGGCATTAATGACAGTGATAGAAGGATTGACAAACCTGTCTGCACGGCTTTACATCGAGTGGATGCACGCTGAATGTTAACCACACAACCAGCAAATAACAATCATGTCATTCAATAGATGAAGAGAGAACTTATATACACACACACACACACACACACCGACGCACGCAGGCACACACAGTGTCACCCTCTTGTAAGGCAGAAACAATCAATCAGAAATGCTTTCATGCTTCATGATATCTGTTTTGCTGTTTGTCATTTTGCTAATATAATGGCACCACGGTCATTTAGCCGGGTTTTCATCTGCAGCCATTTGCAATCGATGCACATTGACTATTTATGGGAGCCTTGAGGGAATAAGACCAAATGAGTGCCCCCACACTGGCTATTACACCCACCAGCTAAACCATGGAGAAACACTCATCCATCTAACCACATTTATTCATTTAATGCTGGGACTTTCTTTCAGTATATCTCAGCCTGGATGTTGCTGGAGATGTCTGTTAAAGTTCCAGCAGGTCTGTTGATGCAGACTCTTGAGCATTCTGCACGAAGGTTCATGCTCTTTGTCTGTGGATCAATAACTGGATAGCTGTTGCATATTCACTGTCATATGCAGGGACTGATAGACTGGTAACAGTCTGGGAAGAGGGAGCTCCTGTGTTCTAAGATTCACTGTGAAAAGGAGCCAATTCAGTGGATGCACATGTGCTGCACGTGCCTGAATGTGTCGGCGTATCTGGTGAAGAATTCATTGATAAAAGAACTCTCGTCTCCGCTCACAAGTTTGATGTCACATTCCCATACAGTCAGTCATCCTCCCACGCGCACTGTGGCTGCGGCACGTGACAGGCACGCTAATGCTGACAGAGGGAAGAGGCAGAGTAGCTTCAGTAAGGTCGAGGGAGACGGAGAATGAGAGATCAAATGTTTTCTGCTGATCTCTTTGAGAAAAATTCCTTTTCATTACATCAAGTTAGGCTGTGTGCAGTGAAGGTATCAGTGGGAATCTGTGCAGGGTGGGGGGGTGAGGATGGTGTAAACCCCCAAATCACTTTTGATAATAACCTGGGTAAGGGTAGCAATCATTCATATCAGACAGCTTTAAAGAATCTTTCTTTTTTATTACAACCTGAACCTTATATTTGTTCTAAACTTTCTAAAACTGGGAACATAAGGAAATGGCAGTTGGATTATTGTGGATGTAAAAGTTTCATAAAGCTTCAGATTAAATAAATACTACTACTTTGGGGGAAGTGGAAACTACCTCTAAGCACAGCTTAAGCCTGGCTCTGATACTGACAGACTTGTGAATTGTGAAAAACCCACACACACATAGCAAATGATGACAGATTTAAACGTTTAGTCTTTAAATGTAGGATCTGCAGGTTTTCCCTAAAAAATAAAATGAACTTTTATAGGATTTTTTTTGAATAGTGAACTGTATCACACAAATACTGAATAGTAAGAGAAATTAAATGAAATTAGACAGAAGGAACCATGAGTAAAACTGGCAACATAATCTTGAGAGCCCCCCAAAAACTCTGGATTCTGCCTTTTAACTTAGCATGGTACACTTATAAGAAAACTGTGTCCTGTTTTCTTATTTCTTACCATGCTGTGGTCACTTAAACATGTTTGATCTCAATTAGAGTTGTGCTTCTGGCCACTCGGTCTGAAATTGACCCTTTTTTGCTCTGAGCAATTAATTGGAAACCTGTGCTCACAGGCTAGTCCTTAATGGGGCCAGTTTACTGCGCACTGCTGGACAGGCAGTGTCCTCTCTTTGCCGTAGAGATCACTGCCCTGCTGCAGTAAACAATGCTAATGAAGTGAGAATGTCTCAATGATACAGTTGCTGTCCAAATCCAAGTAAAGTGGTTGGGTGCTCGATAAAGCGCAGGGGAACCAAGAATGGAAATTTACTTCAAATGACCCCTTACCCATATAAAGTATTAATGACTACCACCTATAACAGTAGATTTGTGTCTTGCTTACAGAAACAGGAAGTGCAGGGTGTCTCAGATACACAATGCACAACACAAGATATTGATAATTTAATAACACTGTAAAGGAGTCGTGACAAGTTGAGTCCAATTGTCCTTTTGTTCAGAGACGCGTCTTTTTGACTTATTCAGGTCACATATTTACTCATGGGCTCTGGTTTGGGTGTTTTTTTTTTAAATGGTACACTTCATGTGCAGAGGATTATGGCCCTGTACCCTCATAGCAAAGTATTTTCAACCCCCCCCATTCATTTGTTAAAATATTTTCGTCCATACGCACCAGGGGAATCTACCGAAAGGTGTGGCTCAAACATAGACTGTATAAAACATGGACGTAGTCTCGCCGACATCACCCGTCTGTTTCTGAAACGGAGAATGAAGCACATCGGTTATAGGGGGTGCTGATAGTAAAATTAGCGACTCAGACAGGAGACGTTTTTTGAACCAGGCTGTAAATAGGTTAATTTCTGCTTTGAAATTGGCTTTTTTTTGGCTTGGTGTGTTTGTGACTTCCGGTACTTTCAGAGCTAGCCTCAAGTAAACACTCGAGAAACAGCAGATTTTAGCACTTCCGCTTTGTCTCATATTCTTAAACCAGAGGTTGCTGCTTGGGCTCAAAGCATGCCAGACCTTTATTCGACAGTGTTTTTCAGACGTGAAACTCTTGCTAACAAATCAGAATGAGCCCCCGTCATTCAGCTGTGACGTTTGAAAACCAAAAACGCTGATTCCCAGAATCTACACAAAAGGGTGAATCCAGAATTTTCCAAAATCTTCACTTTGGCTGGAATTTTTAGTAAACATTATTCTTGTTGATGTAAAACCATGGTTATGTGTAGTTGCCAGGCCTAAACGTATAAAAATATATGCAGTTTCCCAGATCCCCTTATGTGTGGTCATGGTCTTAGTCCTCAATTCAAGCAGCCTGGGTTTGATTCCTGTCTTCAGCCTTACACTGAACGTCATCCTCCTTTCTTTCTCCCAATTCCCTACAACACTTACACTTTACAAAAGCATAAAAGCCCAAGAGTAAAACTTTTAAAAAGTATATTGATATTTGGCACCGCTGTCATATTTCATGAAAATAAAATCTGTATGGTGATTATCTTTCGTAACATTATTTTATCTCACCCCTATTATCTGATCACTTAAAGAAGAGCTATGTCATTTTCAGGCTTCATATTGTCTCCCTGTTGCCTTTGTCGGAGCTCTGTGTGATTTACAGCTCCCCAAACTCTTTTTTCTATCTCAGGCTGCCGTCTTTGAAAACCTTCATTCCAGCTTCTGTCAGAAATGCTTCATTTTCCAGTCTTCATGTGGCTCCAAGCGACGGAGAGATTTCTCCTGTTCGTTTCTAGAAAGAGAGAAAGAGAGCAAATGGCCTTGCAAGATGTTGTAGTATTCATTGTGCAGCGATGCACTGGTGATACAGAACCAGTGAGACTGAGGACTTAACATGACAAACAGCTCTGCAGTGATGATATTAGGAAAAAGGCTTCCATGTGGCGGTGGAAGAGAGTGTTCAGTCTTTCCCTGAGCTGGAGTCTTGTGTGCTTAGGGGCAGATTATTTTTTCTTTTCTTTTTAAAGAAGTTTTTAGACATCCATCTTTTATATTTTTCACCTACAAGAAATCATCAAAGATGCTTAATTACAGAAATGATAAGTAGCAGGCAACTTGCAACCGACATTTGCTAGCACCAAGAGCCAGTAGCAACAAACAAGAAGTGGCGTAGGCAGTGTTGTGTGACTTGTTCTTTCCCAGCCTTTTTCCAGCAACAGTAAACAGCAAGCTTGGCTCCATCAAATTTAAAATTCCAACAAGTTTGAACTATGAAGGTTACTGATTAACTCTTAATGTCCTCTTTTTTTAATCACTGGATAAACAGCAGCTTAGAAGACAGCAATGTTGTGACAGTCAGTGGAGTCACGTCCTCTTCTGTTTCTTGCTCAGTGCAGTGAGTGTGCAGTGAAGCATGCACAACATGTAAAAGTGTTTCCACATACAGCACACAGGCTACACCTGAAACCATACATGTTCTATTACATGCATGTTAGGTTTATCAGTCAGTACCTGCCTGCTGGCGCCTGGCCTGTTTGCTCACATGCATGAGCAGCATCAGAAGTGGCAGTCTGTCTCTGTTTTTTACTGTTACACGGCTCAAAAAGCCACTGGAACACACACAACAAGAAGTAATACTCTGTAAAATGAAAGGCGCTGTTCAATAAAGATTTTATTCTCTGATTGCAACACACTCCGAGCAAGGTGTAAGAGGATATTACACACACACGGACACGCTAACACATCGCATATATGCATTTGCACAGAGTTTTGAGGAGGCAGGGTCGTGCACACATCAGAATGATGTTATCTGATTTAGCAGGCATAAATCCACCTTCTCCCTCTTTCTTTCACTGATATCCATTTCTCCCCTTCCTTGTGTCTTTATCTCAAAGAACGTTTTGTTAACACCATCAGCGCGCATCTCTTTTTTCTTCCTCTCTCCCCTCGCTTATCAGATTAGATCTGTCTCCCTCCTCTCCTCTGGGCTTCAATTCAATTTTGTTGTCGAGTTTCACATCCTTTTTCTTCTCCACTCTTCTCTTTCCTTATAAGTCAGCCTTCAACTTCTCACCTCTCTGCTCCTTCCCTGTTGTACTTTAACATTCGCCTGTGTTACCCGACCTCTTAAATACCCTCACGCCCTGATTTTGCCTTTTACCTCACCTCTGGTCCTCTTCTTCTCCTCTCTGCATCTTCACTGTCTCCTTGAATATGTCACAAGAAACCAAAATCCTTCTGTGCTCCACATCTAATAATAAAAAAAGACAATCAATCTCGACTTCACTGCGGTTCATCTGTAGTCATCACAGGTTAGAATTTTCTCCCGTAATCATTGCCATTAACGCAAAAATGTGTCCTCTTATTAATTATTGACAGTGATTAGCTTTCTGTGGAAGAGATAATTGAAATATGGTGTAACTATAATGAGCATGCAGCAGCGGAGTAAGGTTTAATTTCTGTATTACAGTGGGAAACGTTAAAAGTGAGAATACTGCAGTTTTATGTTGTGCTGTAGGTCTGCTGGGACTCATTGATACCACTCGTCTTTCTTCTCTTATTTTTAATTTGGTAAAACAAAAAAATGTAACATAAAAAATGATAATTGTGCTGCTGTAACAAATGTTTATGCATTGCCAAATTCCTTTAATCCTTCTACAGGGAGTTATTTTCTCTGATAACCTCCAAATGTTGAATTTTCACAGTCAGTGTTCATGTTCTGGTATTTTTCTTCCACAGCTATCATGCCAACCTGTCAAGTCTGTCAGGTTCCTGGGTTGTTTTCTGACACTTATCATCAACTCATCTGAAGAGTCCTGCTTAAATTTGTACAGGATTCAACCAAAGATATTTCTAGATCCAAAAACAATTTGTCCCTCAAACACTGTCTAATCTGCTTCATTCTTTCACTTGAGTTACAAGGTTTTAAAATTTGACCTGTTACCGGTTTCTGTCCTCTCAAATCATTGATTACATTTGAAAAGATTTCTTCCACGCATTCAAGAAGCATCGCTCATAATGGGCACTTTAAGGAGGTTTTGTGGGTCAATTTAGTACAAAATTTGCAGCATTTTTCCAGTGAGAAAGACTGACTTTCCCATGAGCACCTTCACCCACTGTTATGAAGATGTGGCTCTTGCAAACATATGATTTTGTTGTTATAGCAAATGAATGGGACACAGGTCTGCTTTTAAATTCCTCTTATCTTTATCAAGATGAGAGAGAGATGACATAAGGAATGTGATTCAATCTTTGGAAATGTTAATCATCTATTAAAAAACTAAATGCATTTATTCCCCTAAATCCTATTTTCTGCAGCAACATACTGTATATAACCTGAAGTATTACATAGCAACAAAACATTTAAAGGAACATGAGATGTCTAGTGTTGAATAGCGTCACCCCGAGCAGGCTCAAATGACTAAATGTGGGTTTGCTGCAATAAGAGAATAAAGGGAAATACATTTTATACTCAAAGGGCTTTTGTTATTTGAGGAATATAAGGATGTCCACATGGTTGAGTGTTAGTCAGAAGTGCAACCGGGTCAAAACACGCTAAGAAGGCACTGATGTTGCTGGTCTGCAGACATACTGCTGTGCCAGCTCGTGGAAATCTGTGCTTGCACTTTCCACCAGTCTGTCAGCTTATCTTCCAATTAAGGCAAAAATGTCTTGTGCAAAAAAAGTATTTATCTATTTGAATTATTTTTACCCATCTGTTCCTTTAGTGGTGGCTTTTGTGTATTCCTCCACCCAAACAAGAGCTCACAGACACATGGTGTCGTCCCCACTGTGGGCAGACTGTGTAGAGAGTGGGTTTGCACTGAAGGATGCATTAAACTGAAAACACTAACCTGAAAGTTGAATAGGACCATGAGTTGTTAATCTCTCCCTGATGAAAAATAAAGCAAAAAAATGTTTGATTACCAGATTCTCAATTAATTAACATTCCTAGTAGCTACATAGAAACTATTAATTTTGATAAAATGACAAGGATTTGGTAACTGTGTGCTCCTGTGTCTCAATGAAAGTCTGAATACTGAAAATATTTGTACTGTTGAACTCTTTCAAAGGCCCATTCAGTCATTCTGTTTTATTACTAAGCACAGCCTGTGTCTGCCTCAAACTCAAAGACTGTATAAAACGTCACCCGTCTGTTTCGAAAATGGTAAATGAAGCACATTGACTATAGCGGCCATATTGGTAGTGGCAAGGGCTTCGCGTACACCTATAGGGCACCCGTTGGTCTCATGACCCTGAGCTCTGCCTCTGAATGGGTGAGCTCATGATCTTAATATCCTCTGAACGGCCGAGTTAGAAAAAAATTTACCCCGCTACAGTGTGTGCGGATAGTAAAATTAGCGACTTAGACAGGAGATGTTTTTTGAACCAGGCTGTAAATGGGTTCATTTCTGCTGTGAAAACAGCCTTTTTTTTCTCGGTGTGTATGTGACTTCTGGTACTTCCGGAGCCAGCCTCAAGCAAACACTTGAGAAACAGCAGATTTTAGCATTTCAGCATTGTCTCATATTCTCAGACCAGAGGTTGCCGCTTGCTCGAACTCCTGCCTGTATGTTGATGTTTTGGTTGTTTCTGGGCGGTGAGTGAGAGCGGTTACATCAGCCAATCACAGAGCACCCAGAGCGCAAGTGACTTTGCATGTTGGTTTGTGAGTGGAAGAAGCTACCCCTAGAGGGGACAATAGCGGACGTGGCACAGGGCAAGAAAAACGCAACCTGAGTGAAACAAAACGCCAAACAGATGAAGCTTTTCCCTTAACGCGAATGAAGCTAGGCTCCACTTTCACTCATTTTCAGGCACTCGGAAAGTAGCTCTGGAAGAAGAGTGAGGTGGGCTTTCTGCTAACCAGGTATGTGTCAGGTAACTCTGTGATTAGCTTGTGCTAACATGCCAAATCAGGTGCACAGCTCTTGAGCCTCTCACTCGTAGAAACACTATGCTACAGGTTGTTGCTGGGCTGGTGAGTGCGTTCATGTAGTCACGGTTGGAGGCTGTGGGTGTGCGCTGCTGCTGGCACTGATCCGAGGAGGAGGAGCCCAGTTTGAACTTGTGTTTACCAACAAGTAATGAAAAAATCAAAAGCTTCCTTTAGAAAAGAAAAGACAAACTTGTTGTCTTGTTGCTATTTCTGCTCCAGTATCAAGAGTAAAAACCATTTTAAAAGAAAAACAAAAGTACCCTTTTCACTGCTTCACTTTACCGACAAAGTTCTGAACATGATCTCCTGGTCAGAGCTGAATATGAACTCTAATTTTAACATATCCGACCAGAACAAAGGTGCTGCTAAGGCAGAAGAAATAACTAGAGCTGTCGCGGAGACTGTCGTTTCATTATGAAGGTCATGAAGAGGCAACAGTATAAGAGTAAGACTCTTAAGAAAAGAATTGAAAACTCCTTGCAGTGCCTTTGGTTGAAATATAAAGTAGATGTCTTCTTATCTTGAGTCCTGAAGGTTTTATCAACTCAGGGCCACTCGTGGCCACAAGTGTTTATTACCACCACTAAGAGAGACAGCACCCTGTCTTCATCTGATCCCATCTGTGTTTTTACATCTGGTTTTGAGGCGTCATCATCTGACATATGTCAATGGGTTTTTGTTTATCCCATCATAATTTCCTGGCAGTTCAGCAGACACTACAAGAAAGATAAAGTCCTGCTGCCTACTTTGACCTGCTAACCAATTGCTGCCAGATGATGGGTGTAGCTTGTGTTTTTTTCTAAAAATGTAATTCAAACACCCACATCATGCATTCAAACAATCATTAAAACACGGGCCCTTCACTGGTTGACAGGTTTTCTTTTAGTTTCTTCCTTTTTTAACAGCAGCAGCAGTACGAGGCATTTCCTTGTCCTGATTTTTGTGTCAAACCTTGGCGAAAAAAATGCAGTTCTCAAGTGCCTGTTCAGGTGGTTCCTGGTGTGTCATGTCTGGTTTTTCCAGCTCTGCTGCGCAATTTGCATAAAAGCACCAGATTGGACTGCAAGTGGCCATCAGACCCTGCTGAGTCCTGCTCAGAGAAAAAAAAACATCTGACATTTGATTCAAACCAGGAATAAATTTAGTTTTGAACAGAACAGTGAGTTCCTACAGATTTGCATTGTGCTCCTGCACTGTTAGACTGCGTATAGTGTGAAAGTGGTAAAGTATCTTAATTTCTCTCATGATTCAACATGTTTTCAAGTCTTGTGGAGGCATTGTTAGCATTTGCAAATGACTGAATAAAATCGTCAAAAGATCTTAACATGAGGTCTGAAAAACTATTTTTCTGGAACACTGTAAATTAGAACTCTGATTGATTTGGCCTCAGATCCACCTCCAAAAGCTACATTAAAACCAAACTGCTGGTTTTCACTATATCCAGGGTAATCCAAATGCATGTTTTCAAGACAGTGGACCCTTGTGGTGGAAAGACAGGTATTTTATGTTGCGATGTTCCGAAGAGACTGGTTTCCTGTTTGTTTCAGTGAACACTCAAAGGGGTCAGGAAAAGTTCTTGAAACATTAAAAATCAAGTTCAATTTACTAAACACAGCAGCACAGAGTCATCAGGCAATCTACATCAAATTCCTTGTTGATTGTAGCGACAGTTAGCAGAGCTAGCGCTATCAGTCTGCAGTGCTCCTTGTAGCTTCTTGTCCACGTTTGTGCTGGTTAAAAAATGCCCCGTTTGAGTGTTTATATGCCAGTTCAACCTGACACATAAAACTTTATCTTAAATTCTGCCAAAGCCTGCGCTGTTACCATTTGTTATCTGTGCTTGTTTACATCTGGGTCATAGAGCGTTATCGCCCTAAATGGAGCTGTGACATAGCTTAAATACCACATTTGAGCAGCATTTTAAGCCTATAAAATAGAGGTCGACCGATATGGGTTTTTTGGGGGCCTATGCCGATGCTTTCCAAATTTGGGCAGCCGATGCCGATATGCATAGCCGATTTTTCTAATTTGATATTCAGGCCGATTGTTAAAATAAATATATATTTATCACATTTTTGTGAAACGCAGCAATTTCTGAGCAACTAAAAGAAATCTATTACAACAAGTCGTGTCCAGTCCTTTATTCAGCTTTCAAAACAATGAAATATTTTGTCTGAGTAAACACACAATGTAACAAGCAGTAGTAAACATTCACACTCTTCTTAAAATGTCAAAAAAGAAATTTAAACTTATTAATAAAATTTGAACAAAAGTATGTAATGTATCCAAGTGGTTCCACAAGTTTGAGGTGCTCATCTTCTTTGTGCCTGATCAACAATTGCGTCATTTTATACAATGGATCAAAAATCGGCTTTTTAAAAGAAAATACGGCCGATGGCCGATAGAGACAAATGTCCAAATATCGGCTCGATATATCGGCCAGCCGGCCGATATATCGTTCTACCTCTACTATAAAATAAATTTATTGAAAATCATATGATCTAAAAGCAAACATCTCTAAATCACATCCAACTAGGGGTGTGACAATCCGCTCAGCTCACCAGACAAGATGATACATCAAGATCAAGATGAGACAGTATTATTACAATTCTTTAAAGAACACTAAAATGACAGACTTTTTTACTGAACAGTCACAAAACAATGCAGGTGCATTTTGAAACATTTTATAACTTGCATCCATGCATGACCTCAGCCTTAACCGTTCCTGTTCCTGTTTTTTAAGTGTGAGCAGTATGTGGCCTTTAACAGTTTTTGTTACAGGTGCAGTTGAGTCTAGTAGCCAGCTGTGGCAGATCTGTATGTGCCTTAGTGTAGAGCTTGTATTAACCGCGTTGTACGGCACTTTTCTTACACGGCTTACATATCGTCTGCGTCACTCGGAGGCCATTCCACTGGGTACCCAAAATGCTGCCACACAAACGATTTAAAAGTGGCAGGGGAATCTTCAATGCAATATGTCTATGCTGATAAGTTTCTGCCCTGTATCCATGAGACAGTTTTTTACTGTTTATTGTAACTGAAACGAGAAATTGCCACAATTTACGATCTCGTGGCACAAGATTTCGTGACACCTCTACATGCTCTATTGCTGGATATTTTGGTTAGCGTAAGGCAATTCAACTTTCTTATGTAGTTTGATGTTACTGCGGTTAGTTAACACCAAAATTACAAACTAACTCTCTGATAAGCTGCCATTTGCCAACCCTTGCTCCTCTCCACTAGTCCCTTTTCCCTCCTTAAATATGGTCAGTTTGTGGTAATCATAACTGATGCTGTCGGATTGCAGAAGTGGATGTGTGAAGAAGACAAGTGTTTGAGTGGCATTGGTTGCATCCATCATGTAAACAGTCTACATTTTGTATGATATCTGCTCAAACTTTGCTCATCCACCTCTTCCTTTGTCTCTGGTTCTTTTTTCAACATTTTGAGAACTGTTTATAAAAACACCAACAGAAGGATCCATTGTTGTTACAATTAACATGGGATATGCTTGAAAAGAGTTACCATAGTAACTCCCAATTTATTTAATTCCTGCTGGACTGGAGAAGGATTACCTAGTCGGCGATTGTGCCTACTGTAGGGATCTTTTTGTTAGAGAGGTTGGTCTGATGATTGACCTGAAGATCGAATGAAAGTGAAATAGACTGAAAACTGAAGTGATCACGCCTTGTCTCTGCTCCTGATCTCTGAACACATCAATCAATGTTGCGCTTTTTGCAATCAGGCTTTCATTACTGCCCTCAGTAATTTGATTCTTTGCTCAATCGCTTCTGTTTTTCACATTTGTGTTCAAGTTTTCTTTTTGTGCTCTTTCTTTGTGACTGTGTTTGTGGTACTAAAACTGATTTTGTTCAGCTTTTATAAGGATTCAAGCAGAGATATTTTTCACCACAACGAAAAAAAGGAGACATTTGAGAGCTCTGTAATTGACTGTTCAATCTGTACACCATTAGTTTGAATTAACATTGATTGGTCAGGAATGATAGAGGCAGAGGGCTGAATTATCGATGATCCTGCAAATGATGAATCAGGAAAAACCCTCACACACCAAAGACAGATACTGTTAGGAGCCACAGTTTCAAAGCAGCTGATTGGCTATCAAACCGGGCTAAATGTGTGCTTAAACAACCCAGAAATTCTAAAATACTGGAGGGTCAGCCAAAATTTCAAGTTTCATGTAGCGTTCAGGGACGTCTGTGACTCACAGTCTGCCAGCTCACCAGAGGCCATCGTCACACTTGCACGCAAACTTTCCAGTTCCAAGCAACAAGAAGCAGAGCGGTCTTGAAAGGAAGCATTTATTTTATTGGGTAAACTTTCTAGAAATGCAGACATGAAAGGCCAAAAATTGAATTGTTTGAAACGAATCAAATGGAAACTCAGAGAGTGTGTGAGAAAGAGATATTTCTCCAGTCCATTAGTGCACTTTAAGCATTAGTGAACTGTGTTATTCAGTTACTTTGGAAGGATTTTTGTAGCAGTCCATTGATCAAGAAGACACTGGCTTGGCACTCAGAGGCAGACACAGAGTCAGGAAAATAAAGCCGGCAGAAAGGCTTCCCTTCTTTAAGGTCCTTGAACGTAATACTTGGACACTTCTTTCATGATGGGTTTGTTCTCCAAATTCTGCTTAATGTACATCTGTCCCGGAAAAATATGAGCAAGGAAAAACCCGAAATAGAAATGAAATAAAAATATCACTCACTATTTCCTAGAAATGTTAATTAATCAAATGCTATTTGTGTCATGCCAGCCCCTGGCAGTTCGAAGTAACCCAGTTATTTTTTGCTGTTTGTTTTGAATAAGGGAGATTCCTGGTCTCAAGACACCCCTGGTGGAATCCTCCCTTTACTCTCTCTGAGTTGCTGTTTTTAGACTATCTAGCGGCAAACTAGGCAACATCGCTCATGCACGCACACCAAAAAAAAAAAAAAAAAAAGACCTGTGAAGCACATCACATCTCACACACTTTACCACACCTCCTTTAGCACCTTCTTACCTTCCCCTCTTCTGTCGACAGCGTAAAAAAACGCCACAGGGGTGTTCCCTCAGAGCAGTCATGCATATTAACATATATCTATGTGTGTGTGTGTATGTGTGTGTGTGTGCTTGGCTCACTACAGTTATTTTTATGCCTGTGGCAGGAGTTTCCATACAGTAGGACCCAGATATGTGTATGTTGAAGCACGTCAGTGTCAGCTCTGTCACTTTCCCCATTTCTGATCTGTCATCTCTGTCCCAGACTGAGCTTCAGTCTTTTTACTTCCTTTGGGAAATGCTGTCTTGAGGTTGATTTGGCTGCACCTACCTTTTTTTTTTTAGTAGTTGCATTTGTCAGAGCATGATCATGCACGCAAAATCCTCCCTGCAAGTTTCACTTGCTCACCCGCCCTGCTCAAACAGAGTCTGGCCAGGGCTGTGTCTGGTTTCCGTGATGAGAGACATCTGCAATCAGAGACTTAACGCGATTACAAAGGTATGAGGGCTGCTGGGACTACAAGGGGTCAAGGCAAGGATGGAGAGATGGCTGGCTGAGAAGGACAGATGGGAGGTGACAAATTTCTCCAGCAGGTTGCAGATGTAGCAGATTTTGGGGGGGTTGTCCTCCAAGACCTCACACCTTCACCTGTGAGGTGACCTCACATCTAGTGCTGTCATTTTAACACGTTTCTCCTCTTTTTTTGTGGCACTTCTCTCCAGCTGGCCTGCTGTTTGTTTTTCCTCTCTCTGTCGCTGCCCTCCTTCTGTCCTGTCTGCTCTCTGTCGCTGTTCCTTGTCCCTGCCCTTTGCCCTGGGATGCCACATTTTGTTAAAATTAAGAGAATAACAGAGGAGAATTTATTTTTCATGCTCTTATTCATTTCTCCCCTTTGGGCTTGTTTTCTGTGTCCAAGTTTATTTAGCTCTGCTGTTCTCTGACCTCCCTTGTTCAGGCCTGATAGAAAGAGTGTTTCTTCCTCATCCCTCCCTTCGCCCTGGTCCATGAAGGGGCAGTGGCACTCACTCACTCCCATTGACAGATTACTTTCCTAATGGAATTTAATTATTTATCCCTTCCTCATGGCGATTTAGCCAGGAAAAGACCGACAGCAGGAGCATGAGGGAGGACAGGGCAGGAAGAGAGGGAAGGGAAGAGAAGAATGGGGAAGAAAATGGGAAAGGCACTCGTTTGCCTAAAGAAAGTTAATCAGCACAGTTTTGATTTGAGGAGATGTCATTCAGCAAGAGGAGGGAGGGGGAGGACAGAGTCTTTGTGAGTGATTCAATCACACACACAGGAACTTATTTCGATCTATTCAAAGTCGATTTCATTAACTGTTAGTAAGAGCTGTGTCCTGTTTCCATTTTAATGATTCTGATTCAGTTCCTAAATCCAACCCCACCCATCTTTCTTATTAGGATGGGTCAAGGCAAATTACAGACCCAATTATTTTAATAAATGAAAGAAATACAAAACAAAAACACATTTAAACATGAAAAATCTTGCCTTTCATTGCCTAAGTGAGCAGTTCCTACACAACAGGGACTAATCCCAGGCACGGGATGGGCAGACATGGACTGAACTCAGGCTGTGTTAAAGAAAATATTGTAATGTTTTAGGAACTGCAAAAAAACTGAAATTTTATCCAGTGTGGATATCTTATTTCCAGTTAAAAAACATTATTTTACACTTAATATGAGCCACATTCATTTGACCAGTCCAGAAAAAATGTCTAATTTAAAGTTATTTAAAGACAAAATTAGTTCTAAATTGCTTGTAACAAGTTGAAAAAAATATCTGCCAATGGGATAAGAGAAAAGTTACTTGTAATAAAACATCATTTATCTCAAGAAACTTGATGAGCACAATCTTTTTTATTCCACTGGCAGATTGTTACAAGTATTGCAGCCCTCATTTTTCCTTGAAATACCTTGAAATAGGACATGTTTCTGGACTGGTAAGGTGAATGTGGCTCATATTAAAGGGGCTGTGAGGAGTTTAAAAGTTATCTTGAAAAAGTCTCTTTTCTAGATATATGACTGATCATAATCCACACTTTAAAATGAGATTATCACCACCAATATTGCAGGTTACAGGTTATTTTAGATTGCTAATTCTTAGCTTCCTGACTGGGTCGACCAAGGCTGGATTGATTTATGGCACGTCTAGGTCTCTATGACGACACCACACCGGCTGACGAAGTTTAGTAGAGAGAAGAGATAAAATACAGAGATCGGTGATTTCTGTGAGTAATTTTGTAGTGATGACGGACACAGTTATTATTATTAATTAGTTATTATTATATATTATTAAGTTATTTAAAGACAAAATTAGTTCTAAATTGCTTGTAACAAGTTGAAAAAAATATCTGCCAATGGGATAAGAGAAAAGTTACTTGTAATAAAACATCATTCATTTCAAGAATCTTGATGAGCACAAATTTTCTTATTTCATTAGCAGATTGTTTTGACTTGTTACAAGCAATGCAGACCTCTTTTTGTCTTTAAATACCTTGAAATAAGACATGCTTCTGGACTGGTCAAGTCAATGTGGCTGATATTAAAGGGGGTGTGAGGAGTTTGAGAGGGATCTTGAAAAAGTCTTCTTTCTAGATATTTGCCTGATCGTAATCCACATTTTAAAATGAGAATATCACCGCCAATATTGCTGGTTACAGGTTATTTCAAATAGCTAATTCTTAGCTTCCCTATCGGGTCGACCAGGACTGGATTGATTTATGGCACATCTAGGTCTCTATGACAACACCATGCCGGCTGACAAAGTTTAGTAGAGAGAAGAGATAAAACACAGGGATCTGTGTTTTTCTCTTCTAAAAATGATTTCTGTGACTAATTTTGTAGTGATGGTGGACACAGGAGCCTAAATGTCAGACAGAAAAAGAAAAGAAGAGCAGAAGAAAACTAAGTGGGAGAGTGATACAACCCGAGCTAAAGGCTAAAGGGGCTAAACTGTTTGTGATAATGTTGATTCCAACCCACAGTCAGTAGTTATTCTGCAGTTGTCTGTTCAAACCCAAGAGTCTATCAATAAAATGAAGAGTGAGGTTACGTTTGCTCTGCTTGGTAGATGACTGGCAGGACATAGCTAACCAGGATTTACTAACGTTACACATTACAGACACGTCTTAGAGCACTGGACTGCCAGCTGTGCTAAATATAAACGGCTAATAAACTACAAACTGACAGTGTTTACTTGTTGCCACGTTAGTCTACAGATACATTGGAGCACCACGCCGCTGATGTTGCCATGTATAGCCCGCCACTACGTCTACTTGATGTCACGTTTCAAACTGCTACGTTTGAAAGCACCACGTAACTGTACTGATAAGTCCCTTACCTCGGCAAGTTGTATCCAGTATAAAGTTGTCTTGAACAAAGAAAATTTGTTTCGGTCCAATCTCCATTTAATTCCAAAACAAACACATACCTCAATAAAAGAAATTTACAACAGTGTGTGAAGACTCCAGACCACAAGATGGCAAGGGAGTGCAATTGAAACAGATCCTGCTCATGGTAAATTAAGTATAACAACACAATTTTCACTAAAAATGAAAAATAAGATCTCAGAAATTTCCCGCCATGGAACTGGTTCTTGGTACCCAAGCCTATTGCAAGTACGGTAGTACACGCTGAAACCCAACATAACCCGCAATGTGACATCAGTTTGACTCAAAAATATAAAAAGACACAAAACCTCTCCAAGTGCAAGCAGACAACATGAGTGTCAGACATCCTGTCTTCATTTACCTCCCTCTACCTCCTCACTGTCTCACACACCTTCGCTTTCCTCTCCCCACATCTTTCTCTTTTTCAACTTCTACTTCCTTTTCTTCCTGCTCTTTCCTTCTCCTTCCATCCTTCTCCTTCCTTTTCTTCTTCCTCTCTTCCTTTCTCTCTCTCTCTCTCACTGGGGATCCTAATTAAGCTTGGCTGCTCTTTGATGTTGTCGCCTTGGCAACAGTCACCATGACGAGGCTGGGTCTGCTCACTCTTGCTCAAACTCGCTCAGGCATACACAAATACACACAAGTACAGTACACATGCGCGTGCACACACACACACGCACACTTGGTGAAATGATTAGAGCACGGCCAGCGTTTGACCCTTGGTTCATATGATACCTTACAGAACAGCTTTGTAGTGTGTGTGTGTGTGTGTGTGTGTGTGTGTGTTCATGTTGGCTACATACGTTCACACATGCTACAGCAGAAGAATGAGGGAGACACATCAATCCTGCTGAGCTGGATGTAGATAATGATGAAGTGTGTGTGTGTGTGTGTGTGTGTGTGTGTGTGTGTGTGTGTGTGTGTGTGTGTGTGTGTGTGTGTGTGTGTGTGAGTGTGTGTGTGTGTGTGTGTGTGTGTGTGTGTGTGTGTGTGTGTGTCCATAAGTGGTTGAGGAGGCTTCAGTCAGCCTTCATCATGAAGGTGACCACAGCTCAGCCAGCTGCCAGTGCTTGTTCTGATGTTGACCTGTTGTAGTTTTTGTTGTCCTAAATAAATGTTTGTGTGGGATAAAAGCCCTTGAGATGAATCATGTGGTTAAAAGCAATTGTTAGCAGCGGCTGTTTCTGCTGGAGGCGCAGCACCAGGTAAACTCTTTTGATTTACTGCAGGGGAGTTCCTCGTTTCTCCCTCTCTTTCTGTTTCCAGGCGCTGAGTTGAGAGTCTCTGTCTCTTTATCCTCACATGAGACATTTTGTTCATAATCAAATTCAAGAAAATTATTTCATCCTTCTACATGGAATGCTTTAACCTTGTAGGTAAACTGCACAATTACAGCCCGTTTTAAGGCTTCATTTCGGCTACTGTGACCAAACAGGAAACCTCTGGCAGGGAGAAATAGAGAAGCAGAGCTGATATGTAAGTGCTCAAAACTACTACAGCTCTTTCAGTGTCCACTTGAAACTGGCTGTAGGAGTACAGGAGATCACATACACACACATTCAAAACAGTTGATCTTTACAGCAACAATAAACATGTTTACAGCCTGGATCAAAAGACAGGTTTGGTCTCTCTACCCCAGTTCTCTATCTGCACGCTGCACAGGTTGGATATTATCATAACTCATTATTTTCAAAGCTAGAAACTAGTTTTTCCTACTTAAGAGCTTAACAGTCATGCCTCTTATTATTCATTACCTTAAAAACTTCAAAACTACTGAGTTATGAAAACATTTACTCCCTGTGCATGTGCCAAAACAGAGTTTAGCTCTTCAGCCCCTCCATATGTTTTGTAACTTTTTTTTCTTATAATCGGGATGTAAACATGTTTATTTTGTATGTAAAGATTAGTTTTTTTTTTAAGTGGTGTGTACGAGACTTCCAAAGCGTCTGTGGTAAGCGGACTAGAAGTGTGAAAAATTGTTGATACAGCATAATGTCACAATACTTTATTTAAAATCTGTATTTTTGTAAAAACAAAAATTCATATTTTAGGGCTAGAAGTACAATACGACTTCCACACCTCCACAGTAGATGGCGCTGAAGAGCTCTGCTGCATAATGCCTATAGACTGTATAGTGAATATCATCTCGAAGTCTATTCAAAATATTTTATTCCTAAACTTGATGATATGGGTTTTGATGCTGTAGACATCTGCGTTCCTCTCTGTTTTTGGGGTCAGTTGGTGTAAAATCAGTTTTAAGTTTCATTTGACTGACTGATAAAATCAGATTCATAGTAACTTTTTTACAGAATATCAGATTTTTTATGAGAAACATCAGTTACACCCATTGACATTTAGTTGTCAATGGGTGTAACCGATTAGTTGCACAAACTGACCGTCTATCAGCGGATTATTTTTTTGCAACATTGGTTTAATGTCCCAGTAGTTAAAGTGACAAACTTGATGCACTTTATGTTTTCAAGTTAAGTGTATTTATCTGTCTCTGCATTTGACTTTCAGTATTTCAAAAGCAATCAAATAGGAAAATTCTTTTCAATCCAATAGTCTTAATATGTTCTTTCAGTTTTGACAAATAGTGTGTGATTTACTTTATCCCTTTTTTTTCGTATGTAATTGTGTAGAATATCACAATATACCACAATATTATGAAATCGTGACCCAAGTGTTGTGATGTGCATTAAATCACAAGGTTCTTGCAAATACTGAAAGATAGGGGTGGAAGAAAAAAATCATGTATTGGGATTTTTTGTTTCTCAATTTTAAATCACGATTTTTTTTTTTTTGGTATATTTCAAATTAACTCATTCACTGCCAGCCATTTTAGCGCATTTTGACCTATCTTTCAAGACCCACATAATATTGAGTTCTATGACTCTGTAAACAGAGAAAAACGAAATATGGAGTAGTCTCTCTTCTTTCATCAGCAAAAAAAAAGATTGTCTCTACCTTTTTCTGTTCTTTAGCGGGCAACGGTCCGCACTAAAATGACGTCTATATACGTCAATGGCAGTGAAAGAGTTTAAGTCCTTCATTTAAGTCTTTGTTTAGAAGCAGGGTCGGAAAGAAGTTGAGGTGTCAGATCCGCTTAATAAAATCTAAAGACTGACTCACATGTGATGTGAATTTTTTGGGAAAATATGGCTTCTGATATGGTCTGTAGACATCATCATCATCATTCAACTTTTTCACTTGGTTAAGCAAACAAAAACTTGCAAAACTTTGAAATATTGAAGAATCTCAATTTAAAGACTTGACTTTGGAGAAAAGCATATTGTCCCAGCTCTACTGGAAGAACTGCAGTTTTGAGCTCTTCCAGTAGAGCTGTGTCTGAAGTTCCTGTGTAATCTGGCTGTGACTTTGAGGCTAATTTACTTGAGACTGTACCCACATGCTCAGATGGTACTTTAATATTTGGCTCATATCTATAAGTTTACAAATACAGATGAAATTAATGGAAAGTTCAGGCAGAAGCCTCTGTGTCTGTAAGAATATCTGACAGAGAATGAATGAGCCACAAGTCAGCGTGACTGGAGAGAAAACATTAACTTAACTCCACTCTCTAAATTTTGTGAAGCAGCATGTTTTTGTCCAACATTTGAGATTTTTGGTGCCAGAAAAGGTTGCAGATTCTGTCAGCACTAGAATACCCCCTTGTTTGAGGAGAATCACTCAAAAGACCAAGGAAGATTAAGTTTGGGTCATCCTCTCTTTGACATTTCCCAGTTCCTATCTTTATCTCTTCATTTCCTCTGCACTTCATCCATCTCTTTTAACCCCCACCCCCACCACACACACCCTCTCACACTCACACTCTCCAGTTCCTGTCAGCACCATCTGGAGGAGGGTCCCTATAATGAAACCTGTTCTTACCACTTCCTTATAACAACAGCTTTGGGGACAATTTAAAGAGTAAATACAGCAATTAACGATACAAGGAAGGAAAACTGCAATTAAAGTAGCATTGTTTGACTCAACGTAGTGATCTTATTATAGAAAAATATTATGATTATGATGACGAGGCTCCTTTGTAGTGATTTGAGTAAGTTGTAGGTGCTGTGAAAATGAGCCAGGCTGCCGTGACTGACTGAATAGATGGCTGATTGGATGGATGGTGTTTTTACATCTCAGGAAAAAGTCATTTTCTCTAAATTGCTGCTGGTGCCTTTAAGCATCTTTGAGTCAGATGTAAAGACATGTGCCAGCTGTAATTCTTGAAAAGTTAGCACTGCAGTGCTTTAAAACAAGTGTAACTCCTTTTCTACTCTAACCTCCTTTCATGTCCTTCCTGTCCCTGCAGCTGTTCGTCATCGACAACGGAGCTGACGACTGGCGCATCGCCATGACCATGGAGAGAGTTCTGCTCATAGCTCTGGAGCTGCTGGTGTCAGCGGTGCATCCTGTACCTGGTGACTTTAAGTTCCAGTGGCGGGCGCGGCTGGCTTTCTCATACGCGCCATCGCAAGCCGAGGCCGACCTGGACATGGTGTTGAGTGTGCCAATGTTCCTACGCCTCTACCTCATCGCCAGAGTCATGCTACTGCACAGCAAACTCTTCACTGACGCCTCCTCCAGGAGTATAGGCGCCCTAAATAAGGTCAGAGGAGTATGTGTAGTGATTGTGGTGGTTATAGCTTCACCCAGACAGAGGAAAGGGAGCTATCAAGGTCAAGGGCTCTCTGCTCTGAATTAAATCTGTCCTGTCCCTTTTTAACCTCTATCCCTCTAACAATCCTTCCTCCTGCTCAGTCCCTCTACATACCCTGTTTCTTTTCATCCACTAGTTCAATCCCCTTCCCCTCCTTTTGTTAGGAGACTTAGACGTAAGCTTTTGGTGGATCTCTCATAATACAATACAAGATGGGAGCGTGAAATGGGAACAAGATATTGCGTACGGCTCAAATGGGCCATGAAAAGAAAGCTTTTGAATGAGATTGCAATACCATTGCAGAGAAAACGTGCACAAGCCATACAACAAATGAGCAGTGGCAGGGTCATAATGGCTTTAAACGATAAACATTAGTGGAAAACCAGGAGGTTGAGATGTGCAGTGATGTAAAGAATATGCAAACTAGGAGTAGGAGGAAGAAGAGGAGGAGGAGGAGGGCTGTACAGGTTTTAGACGAGTTATTTAGCACGTTGCTAGTTCATCTGCAATGGCACCACTCTGTCCCTCAGGCTACAGTTAGAAGCAGAGGAGGTAAAGCTCCCATTGTAGTGAAGCTCTAACATGACGACTCATTTTTCCGCTGCTTAACTCTTCCAGAGCTCAACTCAGATCATTTATCCACCAGAAGCTGATGACAAATGAGCCCTGGACTTGAAAATAGACTGAGTACTGTATGACACTACAGGCCTATAGCTTGACCTGTGTCAGAGGGCGAGCCCTGATCCTGCCTCTAATTACAGCAGAGATTCTCCTAGTGCTGCCACTATCACAAGCTGCTCAGAAGACTAATTAGTGAAACATCAAATCTGTGTGGGAAACATCCTGTTATAGGAGAAGGATTCAGAGCTCAGCCTGGACAAAATGTGTGTTTAAAAATGTGTCACTTTGCGGCTCTGCCTTACTGAGTGTGACTATTTGATGTCTGTGTGTGTGTATTGCAGGTACATTTTAACACAAGATTTGTAATGAAAACCCTCATGACTATCTGCCCTGGGACGGTGCTGCTGGTCTTCAGCATCTCTCTGTGGATCATCGCTGCCTGGACTGTACGAGTGTGTGAGAGGTCAGTAACAATGCTAGCTGTGTCTGAAACCATGTACTAAAATACTACTTACTGAACAGAGCAGTACACACTGCACTTACCCTAATGACATGAGGGTGAAAATGCAGTTTACAGCATACTAAAATGGTAAATGGACTTGTACTTATATAGAGCTTTTCAAGTCTTTTTGACCACTCAAAGCACTTTTACAATGCAAGTCTTATTCAGTCTTGTAGTGATGGGAAAAGTACTTCTTTTCAGTTTACTGAATCAGTGGAATCAGTTCATTAAAGTGATTCGTTCAAAAGATTTGTTCACCACATTGTTCAGTACTCCTCCTCAAATTTGCACTTCAAAAACTGAAATTTTATCAAGTGTTTTTGTCTTATTTTCAGTAGAAAAGTCCTTTTTAGACTCATTATGAGCTAAATTCACATGACCAATCCAGAAAAATGTCTTGTTTAAAGTTATTTAAGGACAAAATGAGGTCTGAGTTGCTCGTAACCAGTAAAAAAAATCTGCCAATGGAACAAGAGAAAAGTTACTTGTATTAAGACATTGTTCTAGTCTCAAGGGAATTTTCAAGCAATTTTTTCCTGTTCCATTGGCAGATTTTTTTTACTGGTTACAAGCGATTCAAACCTCATTTTTGTACTCTGATAACTTGACACAAGATAATTCTGGACTGATAAGTTGAAAGTGGCTCATATCGAGTATAATGAGACAATTTTTACTCAAAAAAATACAAAAACACTTGATAAGATATCAGTTTTTTGCAGTGTGCCTGAGAATCAGAATTTGATACACAGCCAACATTAAGCTCTGCTACCTATCATGCTAAGAACGACTGGGTGAGAAGCCAATCAGCTGAAGATTTGGTGGGAAAAAGCTGCAGTTCACAAACAACCCAGCTAAAACAATCGCATTTCCCCCAACTGTTCTATTTAGTGCATTCAGAACACAAATCACTCACTGACTGTCTGACTGAGAGGAGGAGAGAGACTCAGAGACGAAGTACATTCAGTGAACGACTGACTGACTGAGCATGAAGGTGTGAGACTGCGAGTCACCAACCTCACTCATACACACACACTATAGTAACTGAAACACAATCAAATTGAGACCATTGTTAGTGGATGTTAAAACAGTCAGCTGAGTGAAATGAAGTTGGATACAAGCTATTTTCAAACTGACTGCAACTTTCAAAAGCATAATTTTTTAATTTTACATTTATGCAACACCTAAATGATAAATAAAATAGTCAGTACTTCCTCAATTTTGGAGGCATGAGAGGGAGATGTGACGAGTATGAGCGACAGAGGGCACCTGACCAACTCCGTCCTGTTGGTTCAGTCAGTATGTATCACCGCCATGAAAGGGAGAAGGAGGGCAGGCTTGGGCGACTATTACGGTGCAGAGTAAAAGACACGAATAAGGAGAGAGGACAGCTTAATTAAAGTTGAGAAATTAATGACTCTTTTAGTGAGTGATTCAGTTTGGTTTAATTCAACTAGATGATTCGTTGGTTTCACTAGTGTCCTGCTCATGCCAGCGTACGTTTAGCTGTTGAGTCATAACAAGTTAAAATCAGCCACTTTCAATCAGCATTCAGCCACTTTCAAGCTGATGATCCCATTATTTTAACTCCCTCAATATTCTCCCTAAAGCAGTTCTCTGGCTAATATGTCAAATGTGTCGTTTTTAACTTGAAATGTTATTTCTAGTTGCTGATTACTGAAGGAGTTTGATGTGATGAGAATTTGCATGGCAACAATTATTAACAAATTACAGCTAGCAATAAGTCAACCACAGCACAGCCATATCAGCCAAGAGAGAGGACAGTAAGGTTGATTTCAAAGAAAAAAAATCTCATCAACACCTCTGGAACAAACAATTTAAGATGATGGGAAATAAAAAAAGTCTAAATGAAATGATGATTCACCTTTGAAAGGTTTTGTTAGCATGGAAGCACGAACATTACACTCCACAATCACATGAAGAAGATAAGATCCACTTCTTTAGTCCCTAAGGAAGGTGTGTGACCAGAGTACAAAATATAAAAATACAAAAATGTTGGTAAGTAAAGAACAAAAACACAAATTATGAATAACACAAAGTGTCCTGATACTTGATACTGATGAAGCAGATGATGAGTAATGATCAAATAGAAAAACGACCCCCTGCTGCCAGGAAAGGACAGCTTCAAATTGTTTGTCAGACTGTCTCTGACGGGGAGTGACGGTCCAACATGTGTAGATTCTTTGGAAGGTAATCAAGGAAACAAAGGAAAGTGTTATTTGGTGAGGGAGCTTGATTAACAGATCAGTGACAGGCTGCTAGGAAATCATTGTTTGGTTAACATCCAAAATTATTTTGGCAAATCTCCTCTTAAAACCAATTATCTAAGGAAAAGATTCAGATGCAATTAAACTGCTTTAGACATGGTGTAAATTTGAGAATTTGGTGTGTCCTGACGGGCATTATGAGCTATAGCTCTCCAGGAAAATACACCTTTTCTAAAACTGAGAGCCAAAGAATGAAAAGAATGTAATTTCTTGTAATGATTTTTTTTTTGAGGATTTAATTTTCTTTCAGATGAGCAGCAGGTTTTGTTGCTATGGTAACAGTGCTGGGCATAGGGCTGAAATGATGAAGGCAGTTTTTGTTTTGTTCTGTCATGAAAAATGGAAAGTACGTGAGATGTTGCACTCCAACATTTGCAGAAAAAAAGGCAGTGGGTCGGATACGCTGTGTTTTTATGTTTTTAGACTAAACTGTGTACTGACTCAATCCACTGTACATACTCCATGTTAAATTTTAGGTATCATGATGCCCAGGATGTGACCAGTAACTTCCTGGGAGCCATGTGGCTCATCTCCATCACATTCTTGTCCATCGGCTATGGAGACATGGTCCCTCATACCTACTGTGGCAAAGGAGTATGTCTGCTCACAGGAATCATGGTCAGTATATTTATTTCCCCTCTCTTTCCCTCCCTCTGTGCTGTCCTCACTGCGTTCAAAGGTCAGCAGATTAGAGAGCTTGATGTCATTTGTGGGAGAAATTCTGCCATTTGTGTGATTTGGGCAATCCTCCCTGAATTAGCCTGCATCTGTGCCTCTGTGTGTTTTGGGTGTGTAGGCGTGCAAACATGAGCATGTTACTTGTTTGTGCATGCCTGTGTGTGTCTGTGTGTTATTCCCTTGACTGTCCTCATTGCATAATGAAGGTCCCACCTTTTCAGTGTGCCATGTCCTCCCACTCTATGTTTTCCTGCCTTTCTCTCTCTTAGTATTTAATTTTCTTTCAGTAGCTCTCTCTCTCTCCATCTTTTCATCTATCTATCTCTCTTTTTCTCGCTGTCTGTCTCTCCATCCCTGAGGCCATGTGTTTATTTCTCTCAAATGTCCATCTGTTAGTATTAGTGTTTAATCCACCGACTGTTCCTCTATTTGCTTCACTTCACAGGTGGTTTTACCTTCCCATCTTTCTTCCTCCTTTGCTTTCTGCCTTTGTCTTTTTTGTGTCTTTGTTTTGTCAAACTGTCTTTTTTCTGCCTCAATTCAAGGTTTTATTTTGATTTGAGCATCAATTTTAACATTCATCGCTCTGAGTAAACAAGTAGCTTCCGAGATGCAAGTAAAGTAGATTTTTTTGATCACTCAATGCTTTAAATGTCAAGTTATCTCCAAATGTGCTAATGAGGGAGACTTTAGTATTTTTTATAAGGTCAGGAGAGACAAAATGCCTGGAAACATAATGATAAAATGTCCCTGGTGGATGCCCAACTTACGGCTTATTTTATGCCAAATAAGAGAGAAGCATGCTGAATAATAAAAGGTCACGTGCAACAAAAGAGCTAAAAGTCACTGCACAGTGGGTGCTCATCTGATGATATAGTTTTCTGAAGAAGTTATGTCATACTATGGCTTTTCTAAATATAAGACCTGTCCAATATGAATGACCTCATTTCCCATATGGTTCTTACTTCCTAAACGATAAGGTCACCCAGACGGATATTTGAATGTGTACTTTTTTATCTCATAACTGGTGGTAAAGGGGGCTTTGATTATCTGTAAACCCGAGTTAACGAAGTGCATATAAGCTTGTTAAAGCTACTGAACAGCCACTGACATCTCTCAGGAGTAACCAGCTCGTTTAAAAAAAAGGGGGTAATATGCTGTCCTATGTTTTGAACATGGATATGGAGTAACATTGCTGGATGTCCAAACTAAATGTGCAGATTTTCAAACTGCAATATATTTGTATGTTGTGGAAATCCCTCCCATCTGTCTGTAAACTGCTAAACACGGTCTATACAGTCCAAAAGGAAAATGGCATGAGATTTTTATGAGGCTTGCTAAACTGATGGGCTCCGCACATAAGGATCTACTCTCTGGCTTATAAGAAGTTGAAAGGACCTCAAACACCATGGTAGCACATGGATTACCCCTAACAGGCCTCCAGAGGGCTGGCCAGTCAGAGAGAAGAGGTTTTTCTTTTTCTTCTTCTTTTTTTTTATTTCATTTATTTTATTTTATTTTATTTTATTTTATGGAAGCATCAAAGAAAAGTAGCCACCATTAAGCATTACAGACAGACAGGGACTAAAATAAGGGTTTTAATCTATATAAACACAAAGGGACAGCATAAAGCCCAAATAAGAATTGTACCTCCTCTTAAAGTTATGGAATATAATGGGATTAGTGACCTGAAGCTTGGAGACAAATCTCTGGGTATTAATATTATTCTTTTCTGTAATAAAAGACAAGAAGCTACAAAAAATAGCATGGTCTTAGTACCAGTGATATTGCTTCAGGTGAAGCAGTCTTGCATTAGCATACCTGAATGCTTGATATCTTTTCCCTGTGAGGTTTAAGTGTTGGTGAAAGTCTGCCTTCAGTCAAACACTAACTATAACTGTTGATGCTGAAGTCAGTGTTGCAGTGTCTGATGTGGGGTTGAATGACTCCCAGATGTTGGCTAAAAAAGTATATCTCATTGGTTGCTACTTACTTTAGAAATGACAGCACTAGAAGTCTTTAAAGGAAATGGTACTAACGATTATCAATGTGTAAGTCTGCCCAATTAGCTTCATCAGACAGGTGAATCCAGTACCTGTAGCTCTGACGGGTTACTTCCCCTTGACTCCAAAACCTGTGAATTCTTTCATCCTCACTGTGTCTGTCTCTGCGTTTGCCAGCTCACCTACTGTCTTTACTGTATTGTCCATTAAATGTGTGAATAAACACACTCACCCACAAAGACACATACACACAGACCCCCGTTTGTTGGGTGAATCATCCAATCGGTGTTTGAGACAGAGTACAACTCTCACTGTTAAGTTATTCACACACACACACACACACACACACGCACACACACAGAAACAAACAGAAGGTGGATACAGAACGTCCCAGGCCCACAGTTACAGACTGCATCCTCCACACAAACAGTGACACAGAGCTTGACATACACTCTCAGCATGACTCCCACACACACTCTCCTCTCCTCTCCCATCACACGCACACACACACACATACTTCAGAGAGTGTTCAGAGTAGTTTATTTTTGTTGATCATCAGAGAAGGAGTGAGGATGCAGGTAAAAGAGGAAGGGGAGGCTGGTGATAGTGCAGAAGATGAGGCCCGACAGGTCGTGGGAAAGAAAGAGTTCAAGATGTAAGAAAATAAGAAGAGGAGGATCATGGGTAAAAATATAAAAACGCTCGCTGACAGAGAACAGGATGTGTTTTTTTCTTGTTTGAGAATTATTATAATGAGTTCCTATAGGAGGAAATCTCGCTGTCGTTACTATGACAACACATAAAGGCCAACAGTGTTGGAATATACCACTGCCCCGAGGCTAGCCGGGGGTGTGCCAGGTGTTAGTGTGTATGTGTGTGTTTGTGTGTCGCTCTGAGTGGGTGGATGGTGGCAGGGTAGACCAACATGTTTAAAACAGTGAACCGTTTGTTGCTCTCATGTTGAGGCAGAAGGTTCAGGCTTTGAGATCAAGTCATTCATTTCTATGAATTTGTATTTATTTATGCAGCTGTGCCCTTTGCTTTCACCCTCCATATTTAACTTGTACATCAGTTTGTTAAATGGTAGTCTGCTGATTTAAGTGTATCCATGTTACTCACCCATAAGTGAAAATTAGTTTATAAATATTTAAGAAATGCTAACATGTTAAGCCTTAAGTTGTGCATATTTATAACCTCTTAGCATGCCCCATATCTACAGACCAACAGAGGGTTACAGTATAAGTAAGTGTCTTTGATTTTTTGCCATTATGTACAAGCTTTTGATATTATTTTGATATAATGCAAGTGAAACTGGTAAATAACTGCACTGATAAAGCAATTTTTCACAAGTGTGATGAATAACAAGCATTATAAATACTTAAAGTTAAACCAGGAAAGTATCGGGAAATAACTAAATATCCATGTATCTGTATTTTTGTTGGGTTGGAATAACCTGATTATAACCTAAGGAGGAAAGGGGTTCAAGTTTATTGAACTACAATTGAAATGCATTCATCAAACCTCTTTCTTACTCGGCCCTCTCCCTAATAACACATCTGTGTTAAGCTCTTGATTCTGATTGGTCAAAGCCTCTTGACAACAATTGTTCAATCTTAATAGTTAGAGTGAAACTGGCAATAACCAGGTGTAAGGATCATATTTAATCAATCCAGGAACAAGCAAAGGGTGTTAAAACAAACTGAGAGCAAATTGACCGCCCATGTCGCAACATAATTATGTTTTCAAATGACAAATACAATGTGCCAAAACTAGCCCTTTCCTCAACTGTGGTTTAACTACTGCTAGAGGATCACTCTAGAGACAAAGTGTCACAGCCACGGGGCGGCTGTGACTCAGTGCTTGAGTCAGTCGTCTCTTAATCAGAAGTTTGCTCCCCAGTCCTGCTGTCCAGTATCCTTGGGCAAGACACTCAACCCTGATCTGCTGCTAGTGGCTGTGCCATTGGTGTGTAATGTCATTGGTTCATACCGATTTGCACTTTACATAGCAGCCTCTGCCATCAGTGTGTGAATGGGTCAATGAGACTCCTTATGCAAAAGTGGTAAAAACACTAGAGACAGCACTGTAAACAGAATTCATCACAAAAGTCATTTTTCTTCTACTTTGTCCCCCTAAAATACAAGTTTTATGAAAACATTAGAACAGTGCAGAAAACTTTTTATCACCTTAAAGGTGTAGCTGCAGTCCATGTCTACTCCCAACTCCCAGTCCGTCCAATTCCAATTTCACAGATTTTCACCAAATTTTAACATTGAAACCACGTCAGTGCGCACTGGGATATTAGACCATCACTACAAGTTCATTAAAGACGCAAATTAAAGGTATGATGAGGAGAAGAATAAAAAACAAAGTTAAGTTAGATAATTATCAAATTTCAGGCTTAGGGAGTTTCTTAGTTTCTGTTAGTGACTGGGTTTTGGGATCAAAAGTCTCTGGTTTCCAGGTGTAGTCTGAGTTTAGTTGTCTACAGGTGTTTCAGTTTGCTGTGTTCAGGGTTAGGGTCAGGAGGTCATCTGTCATAATGCAACTCTGCCATCTGCTATGACATCATACAACTATTTTTTTCACTATGTGTCAATATACACAGTTTGAATAGTGAGCAATCTCAACTATCTGTTCTTAATTGTTGTCTGTCATTCGCTTCTTCAGTCACTGGTGCCCAACCTTTTTTTGGGCAATGACCCTCATCACAAACTTCAGGCGACCCCAGAGACATTTTGTATTTTTTTTTTTATCATGTTTGTTGTGCTGTTAAACTCTCAGCACACAGGACATAACCACAAAGCAGACATTTCGGCTTCTCCTTGATGCTTTCAATGACACTAGTAAATCCATATTGAAGGAAACGTTCATCCTATTCTCTCTGGGGTTTTTTTGAGTGTTTGTGTCTCCATTCCTCTTAAAACCGTCTGCACAGGGCCAGGAGGGAAAAGAAATCTTTCCCTTTTGTTTTCAGTTTTCCCCTGACTGCGCATTTGTGTTAACATGATCCCAGCCGTCAATCAAGACTGGCCAGCTTAGACATTTTTATATTCTGCATTTTATTTAAACTAGATTTACATTGACAGACTTGAATACATAGAATATAGTTGTTTAGGATTGTGTTTTAATTAAAAATAATAATAATAATAATAATTCAGTACATTTTTTCATCAATTACTAGACATTTCATGTGGGAGATGAAAAACACTGCCTTAAGTTGATGGTTCAACTGCAAAAAGTAGCAGCACATTGAAGGGCAACTCCGGTTTTTTGACACCTGGACCTTATTTATAGGTGTGTGCATGCTCATATACTCACTCAGACAAACATCTGCAGCTCGGAGTCCTTCAGAAGTTATTTAGATCCAGCTGATTTTAGCCGCACTTAGCGGGGGCCACGGCAAGGGAGCTTCAGCGCGGGACATAATCTCTGCAAAATCGCTCATTTTGGCTATATTTTTTCATCCATCGTCAATGTCATCATAAAGTCAGCTCGTCTACCGTCTTCAGGTGGGTCAGCTGACCCAGAGCTGACCTGGTAAACAAACGTTTGACGGTTGTCCTTACCGGTTTGAGCCCGCGTACATGGACGAGGAGCTCCATGAAAGAAGGATGCAGAGGGAGAGAGACGAAGAGCTGGCTCGAGAACAACGAACAGGAGCACGTCCACAACTCGATGCGAACTGGTGATGCGCTTGTGGACAGTGTTCGTCTATGGCAACAGAAGAGGAGTGTGTTCGTGATAACACTGGCGATGGATGAAAAAATACAGCCCAAAACAAGCGATTTTGCAGAGATTATGTCCCGCGCTGAAGCTCCCTTGCCGTGGCCCTCACTAAGTGCGGCTAAAATCGGTTGGATCTAAATAACTTCTGAAGGACTCCGAGCTGCACGATGTTTGTCTGAGTGAGTATATGAGCATGCACACACCTATAAATAAAGTCCAGGTGTCAAAAAACCGGAGTTGCCCTTTAAGGAGAAAGTCTTTTTCAGAAGATGCCAATCAAACCTAGAGGCTCTGTCATCTTTAGATGTAGCAAACAGGTTTCAAGACTGAGTTTAATATTTATGAAGAATCGTTAAAAAAATGCAGAGCAGCAAATATTCTTCATAAAGTCTTAGAGGATCTAAAAGGCTGTGAGGAACTTTAAAAATGACAAAGAGATAGTTATGTAGGCCAGTCCCCAACAATTACAAACTTTGTTAACAAGTAAACAAACTTTAAAATCAATCCTTAAAGACACTTTGAGCCAGTGTATTGAGGCTAACAAGATGCAGAGTAGTGCTATTCTCAGCCTGTTCTCTGCTTTGTTTGTTGGGCCCTCTAATTAGATCTACATCCTTTTATTTTTAACATCTCCCTGTCTTTTTTCTGAGGACCCCTGCCGACCCGCCGGGAAACTGTTCTCCACTGTTTTTGTTTGGGCTGAAGCAGTACCCTTCTTGTCCAAAAGTTTGCAATCAAAGTGGGTGATTCCCATTTTTTTTCCTCTGACAGTCACATTGATGGCTGCGCTGGGAGGGGAAACACCCAGGCGTACGAAACAAATCACAGCACACAGCCATCATCAGCTGTGTCACTCTGGAGATTGCAAAGGAAACCCTGCTGAAATCAAATGAGAGCAGGCGTGTGCACACACACATGCACACTCAGAATGCACACTCTTACAGCTTGTCTTGACAAACCAATCAGCACCCTACTGTTTGTGACCAAAGAGGGCAATTTCGAGCATGCACATACACACACCTATAGCTCTGTACTTGTACATACTGTACCGTGCCACCAAACATGGGCTCATTTTCCCCTGGAGCACAGACATGTATGGATGCTCTGAGGGTTTTCCATCGGCTCTCATCATATTTTATTCATACTTTGTGAATAAACGCAAATAGAGTGGGCTCCAATGCCCGTTTGTTCGTTACATTTTACTGACTCCAGCCAAAGTTATTTTGGGCCAACACTGTCTTATCGTTTCCAATGCGTGCACAATAAAGTCTTGGCTGTTTCCCACACACGCTTCAAAATGTTGCATGCTCCCATGCGCTCCCTCTCAACCTCACTATGTCTCTATTATCTCTTTCATCATCCCTCTCTCCCCTTTCTCTCCCACTGTGAGATGCACACACCCACATGCATGAAGGGAGGGCACTTATACATTTTTATTAAACACTCTTAATCTTAATTCACTGCTTATCAGATATGTGACCTCATTAACATTGTCTACTTCTCAATTTTTCCTCCAAGCACCCCCTCTGTTTTTCATTTTTACCCATAACCCTCTGCCTTTTTTATCTTTTGCTACCCTCTCCCTGTATTTTCACTCTCACCTCTTCAGAGGAACCTGTGAGCACTGAAAAGCCCGGCTGAAAACAGTGTGTAATCTAAAAGTTAATTAAGTCTGTCTTCCTCCCTGTGTTCCTGCTCCTCTTCACTGTCTCTCAAGCATGTCTTTCTGCTTGAGAGACCGCTGTCAGTCTCTCCCAAGTGACTTCCCCATGTGTCCCATTTGGGCAAAGCTAGAGAACACACAAACGGCCCAGGCTTTTTTCACACTTTCATACTTCCTGTCGGCCAGGAGCCTCAGGTGACAGAAGACTGACACCATGTAATTCAGATTGACAGCATCTTATTAAATTAAATGAGGTGGTGTCGGTCTTTGATGTGCCTTTTTTTTCTTTATGAGGCCTATCTTTTCAGCTACTTATAGAGGCGATATAGACGGGATCTCACACCAGATGGATTGGGAGTGAAAATAGACTTGGCTCGCCACTCGACATGAGGAAATGTGGATCTGGAGCGGAGCTACTCCTTCTTAATCCTCTCCTCCATTCACTCTTCCTTCTGTCGTGTGGCTTCCCTTCCTCATATTTGTCCTTACTCCCATCAATCATCTAGGCTAATTCCTCCAGACCAACAGCCACAGATACATCCATTCGTCCTCTTTACTGACTCACTTATTGCTCTGTTTGGTCCCTCTATCTCCTGCTCTCCCTCTTCCTCTCTCTGTCTCTCAGGGTGCTGGATGTACGGCTCTGGTGGTTGCTGTGGTAGCCAGGAAGCTGGAGCTGACCAAGGCCGAGAAGCATGTACACAACTTCATGATGGACACACAGCTCACAAAGAGGGTGTGTAGGCTTGTGCGGTGATGGCCGTGTGAATGAGCGTGTGTTGCATGAATAAGACATAAGCGTTCTCTTCAAACTGAAGGTCACATCCTCTGGAAGACGGAAGTGTCTTTCATACCAGTTTAGATTTTATGTGCCATATGTGATTTTCTGCTTTCGCTGATTACTTTTGGGCTGAATGTGAGATGTCTGGGGTTGTCATTTGTCCTTTTCCTGCCCCACCTTCAGAGTCCCCAGTTACTACACCACTCTATCAGCCTGTATTGTTGAGACAGAGTGAGGTGTTATTTGAGTGAGAGAAGGCACTGAAAGGTCATCTCTTTCTCACCCTCTCTCCTCTGATCCTCTCTCCCCCATTGCTCTCTTTCTCTTTATCTCCAATCTTTTTTTCTCCTACATTATCATCCCCCCTCCTCCTGTCTTCTCTGACATTTATCTCTCTTACAGTGAACCCTTTCTCCTGCTTTCTATTTGTCACAATCTACCCTCTTTTCCTTCTTCTGCTGACTCCTTCCATTCATCCTCATGCCCCCTCCCTGCCTCCTTCCCTCCATCTCTCAATCCCCTTTCTCCTCCGGTCCTTTTCAATTTTTCATATGGTTGAAAGACCCAGGTTGCAGAAATAGCTCCCATATCAAATATGTAGGGTACATTATGTCAGCGGGGGTATCCGGAGGGGGCAGGGTGATCAATGATTTCAACGTTGATAAAATATCGACTTGTAAGAAGAATAGACCCTCTGTTGCAGCTGGACTCTCACCCACCTCATCTTCCTGCTGGGTCAACCACAGTGTGTTTTTCACAAGACATTCAACACCTTAACAGAGTGTGTCAGTGTGTGTGACTTTTGGTATACATTTTTGACAATATGCAATTCAGCTGACCTCTTCGGTGGATGGTTTTAAAGCAATCAATAGCAAGGCCGATTAGCAATTTTCAACATTTTGAGGCATGTCGTCATGGGCTTTTTTTTTTTATTTTACTCTGACGGCTAATTAAAAAAATCATTTGAAAACTGTATTAATTTGGCTCTGCTGCAGCTGCGCCTCTCTCTGCAGTTTGTCTCCAGCATTGTCCCGTCCACAAAACCTGCTGATTGGTTACACACAGAGCCATGGCTCCAAACAGCCAATCAGCAGCGAAAGCTGTGCGTGCACAGTACTCACACACACTGCGAAGAGGAGAAAAGGTTTTGCAGAGAGAAGAAGCGCTGGAGAGAAAATATATGTTTTAAAAGCAAGTTTAGGAAGCAGACTCCCTGGAAATTGTACTGAATGTAAATCAATGTCAAGTAAAACAAACTGGTCAGGAGGCAGTCCCTTTCCTCACTTCTCCAGGTCTTCTTTGCTGTTTTTTTTTTTACTGAATTAAACCCAATTCCGACATCCAGTTTTGAAAACTTTTGGAAACCTAACCACTGACTGCCCTTTCATTCCATAAAGCAAACTCAAAACTTAAATGACTACAACCTAAATTGAACTTATGTCAGGTCAATCAGCCAAACATACATCTCCTACCAAAAAGCAAAAAACATTTCTTTAATTATAAAACTGCACAGCACGTCACCCTGCTGTTAATCTCTCTTCACCAGCTCATATTAAATTCAAGCCACTTCTTTTAGCATACAAACATTGGCCAGAACATCTCCTGCCTTCCTGGGGCCCTTCGTCCAGGTCTACACTCCTTCTGGCCCACTATGCTCTGCTTGTGAAGGATGCCTGGTGCTCCCAGCCCAGCGCAACTCTAAATCTCTAGCCAGACTCTTCTCCTCTGTTGTGCCCAAATGGTGGAATGGATTAACTAAGTCTATACTATCTGCAGAGTCCCTTTCTACTTTAAGAGATGTCTGAAGACTCATCTGTTCACTTGATCTGACCCTTGTCCTCTTTGTTCTCAAGGGTAGAATGAATCAGAAGGTCTCAGACCCAGCTCTTAGTGAATTTTCAACACTATCTACTGAATGTTGTTGAATGTTGAACTATATTGTTGCAGCAAGTAATTGTGGTTAGTTGGCTACATTATTCTATGAAAAAAAATCTTCTTGCACTTGATGGCAGCACCTGCTGCCAAATAACTTGTAGCACTTTGTTGCACTAATTAAGGTTTTCCTTTCTGTCGACTAAATTCTTGCTTGTGTTGTACGTCGCTTTGGACAAAAGCATCTACTTAATGAAACTGTAGAACTGTAGGAAACTTTGAGAGGTATTATTACTTTGTGCTCATTTATGTTTGGTTTGGTGGTGGCTGCTGGTCAGTCAAGGGGGGAAAGCTCATTTTTTTTCCGGCCTATGCCATAAATTTGTTTATTTATTTTAACGTAAATTCTACCCTCCGTTCCTTTTCAAGAAAATGATCTGTGACCCTGTCATACCAAGCAGGTTTTTTTTCCAGGGATTTTATCAGTGTTCTCTCAACGCTCATCGGTTTTAAGAAAGATAAACTCGCTGGGAATCGATAAAGCCTCGGGATCAGTCCAGAACAACTGACTGTAAAACTCAGAAGATGCTCCAGTGGAAGATACTCCAAGATCGCTGACTGGCTCATTTCACTGTCAATCAAAAAGGGATTCAGCCTCAGATAGATCATCCAATCATCATGCAGAAGCCCAGCGTCCAGGCCAGCCCACTGCCTCATAGACCCCCAGAGACGCTAAGCGTCCGATGGGCGGGACAAAGCCCAGTGTTTATCCAATGACCATCTAGTTTCCACAGAAGAACAACCCACTCTACACTTCCCCGCTGAAGTCAGAAGACGCTGAGCTTCCGACTGTGTTAAATCGCTGAGACACTGTGGGGATAAATGAGAAGGAGGCCGGGCCAGTTACCTGTGATAGGAGCTGATTCTGAACAAAAATGAAGGAATTCTAGCGCATATTTTGTTAATGATATGCACACACAGCAGTAAATATCACCACTTTTTTGGGGGAAATTTTAGGGGAAGCTGAGCTTCCCTTGCAGTCTTAGAGCAATCGCTACTGGTTTGGTTATAGAAAACAGGCTAGCCAAAAATAGGTAGCCACCTAGAAGTAGCTAAATTTGTAGCTAAATTATAACTTATGAAATTTAGTCTAAATTACTCCACAACATTATACCTTAGCCTTTATGGTACTGAATTTAATCACTCACCTGTTGAAACTGATTCAAGAATCATGTTTACAGCTTCTTCTGCTCCACAGATTCTGTTTCTTGTTCCCAAGTCACACATTTTATCCTAAATAATCCAAATTTTTGACTTAGGCTAGAAATAAAATGGCCTGAGTCACCCCCCTGGCATCGGCCATTGTCCTATAGGACATAATGAGCATGATCCTTTTAGCTAAAGATTTAAGCAATTTTACCAGAGATGGCCAGCATTATGAAGAGATGATTTAAGCCAAAAACTGATTTTTGTGAAAGAAAAAAAGGACTTGGGCCATTATTTTAATAGGGTGACGATATCAAACATTTCTATGATGACAGCAATGTGCTACAGAGTAACTGCAGCTCACCACTGTTTTGTGTATGAGCCACATCACAGCTACAACATTAATCTCCATGGTGTGGTGATGCTATCCCACAGTTAGCTAAATCACTCCTTTCAGTGTTCAAGCACTTTCTTAGGCTTATTTCTACCACAACAGTGGCTGTGAGAAATTAAATATGCTTCTGTTGTCATCAGAATATGTGGTGAGTGGGAGCCAAAAGTGAATGTTTGTGCCTCGTTTTACCATACGCTGATAGAGAAAGCGTACACAACTGCCTCCCAGTTTATTATCCTGTATGCACAATGAAATAATGTGCACGTACAAGATAAAGAGGCTGCATGATAATCAATCAGTCTGTCATTTAGTTTTTAGAATATTTATTTATGCGGCATTAAATAATAGAATAAGATAACCTAAAGCACTTGACATAAACGACACCCTTTGTTTTATAATTATTTACAGAGAACCATTTTAATCCATGGGTAAGCAGCTTATGATCCTATTTGTATGTTTATTTAATGGAGTTGTTATTAGCCGGTAGTCCTGATTAAGCCAAAGGTTTATTACAGTAAATCATTTAAGATTTCATAAAGAAGATTATAACAGACCTTTTAAGTAAAGGTCCCTTTAAAACCCTGTAAATCCATTCTTAACAAAGCCTGTCATCAGGTAAGGGAGGTGCCATATTGCACTTTAATTCAACTCAATACGGCCTGCTGCTGGGTGACATTTCCCTCAAAGGGTCTTGGGTTTATGTGGTGGTAATTGTCTCCTGCCCTCTATTACTGAGAGAGCAATGATTGAAGCTTTGTATGCACATTGATTTACATGACGGGGGCCATTCACTGCCATATCATCGTAACAAGGGAACACAATCACTCAAGGCTTCGTCATGAATAATGCATCCACAGACCCTACATCCTGCTATCGTCACATGTACACACACAAACACACAGATTGACACAACAGCACACACACTGGCTTGAATCAGTGTAATTGTGTCCTCCCTCCATTTAATCAATGTACAAGAATGTTTATTAAAAGCCAATCAGAGAAGCGCCAAGCAGGTGGACACTTTAACCTTAATTGTGTTTCACCGGGCGATGGCTAAGTTTGTTTACTGGTACCTGGGTAGAGTGATTGCTTTAAAACTGCAAGTAAGCAGCAAAATAAACTTTTTTTAGACATCTGTGTACCTTACATATCAGACTTATCCAGACGATCCGGTACGGGGGCTGACACTTTGACACATTTTTGAACATACTTCAAAATGTCACTTTCCATCTTCTGGAGTTTTCTCTGCTTTCATCTTCAGATCTCACTTTCAGACGGGCTTGACAGGGCTGAAGTTAAAGTCTTGTGTGGTGTGCAGTGAAAGCATAGGACTTTTAGAATCTTATCAGAAGAGATTATTTGGTTATAAAACTCATAAAGTGTAAAACAGGGTTCAGTATTGGGTGGTCATGTGGTGAATCTTTTTCTTTTATTTGATACATATAATAAGTAAGATTGACATAGTCAGCCATGTGTGTGGTATGGGTTGCTATTTGATGTTAGGACTTGTAAAGCCTGGAACATGTTTAAAAAGTTGTGATGGAAGCTGAAAACTGTGGCTCTACACTTCAGTTTTCGTTAACTGAGATAACAGCTGAAAGTTAATCTGATCAGAACCTCACCATGAGTTTTACCAGAGCACCTCTTGACACTGACCAACTTACTGAAGGCACTGAATCATTGCAATAATCTGGTGTCTGCTTCTGTTAACAGCATGACCTTGTCACTTCAGTGCTCACTTTCTTTTTTCATGCATATATTCAAGGCTTTCTCCAAACGACTTCCGAACTTAACAGTCCTGACGTTTTTGAGATTTCCCTTTCATGAATGCTCCACATAGTGGGAGATTTTACATGTCTGTGCGCCATCGCACCAGGAAACGGTCTGATTTAGACAATGGGGGGGGGCTGCATGGATAGCACATGTTTGAATTAACGAAGACTCAAAGCAGGGAGGTGAGGTAACGTCCTGGGAATTGTCAGGAGTGAAGTGCAGTGAAGGGGGCTACTGAGGCAATTAGCAAGCTTACCATGCTAATATGACAACCGGAGTACATTTCTTCTTTTACCGTTTTTTTCCAACCTTGTTGAAAAGTGGGGAAAAGGCAGCTCTTCCTATATATCTCCCCTCTTATTGTGTATGCTCTCTCCACTCTGGATCAGTGGTTAATGCAGAGCACTTTCAGGAGTCCCTGTGGCATATTCAGTGCTTCGCCCTCTCTGAATATTCAGCGTACACTCTTGGCTCCAGCTAAGGAGGGCTTGCTGCATTGCCTTCCAATGTATACAACACTACTCAAATAGGAGCAATCAAATCCCCAAAGATGACTGTAATGCTAGCTTTTACTCCACACAGTAGAAAAAAAAACATATTTTCCAAGGCCTCATTATCCCCACACCAGACAGACAGACAGATCCTTATTAGTGTGGATGTATTGTGACTGGAACATAAATCAATATGACACTCAATAAATGCTTTCACACATCTCTCTGATGTTTTTACTTTTTGCCAATTGAACCTGAGTGTACTTTTCCCTTTATTAAAGCAATGTCTGTGTTTATAAAGCTTCAGTGTGTTTTGCTTCCACCTGGAAAGAAATGCGCTGGATAAATTTTACTTGATTTGTATTCTGTGGGTGTTGGCGGACAAAAGGCGTACCACAGAAGGTTTTCAAACCGGTGTAAAAACATTTAACAAAAGGTTCTTTGACCCCTTGATTTTTTTTCATCGGTGCTTCTTTATAAAGTGAGGCTAATCTGATAATTGTTTTTTTTTATCAAAAAGGTCAAATTTGAAAAAGGTTCAGCTCCACATTGAGATAAGAAGAATGAAGTGAAAGAGACTTGATGAGTTAATGTGGGCCCATTTTGTGTGTCTGCCTGTGTGTGTTCAGAGTCCACTCTGACACTGAGGCTAAGGTCAGAGCAGGTAATGCTACATGTATCCATGGCACATGCATGGAGCTGGAGGTTGCTGCCAAGATACTTGGCCTGATTGTTCACGTGTTAGGCCTCCTGAAAAAAACATTACTGTTGCAAGAATGAGCAAAATTGCTTGTTAAATCCGTAGTTCATTAACACTTGCCTAGGTCAGAGGAGTGAAGCGCCTCTCTTTTGATGTTAAAAACATCTCTATGGTGATTAAAAATAAAGGACACACAAACAAGGAAAAGATTTTTTCTTCTCCGTATACGTGACCAGTAAGGTTTGTTTTTTGTTTCTGATGCCAGTATGTTGATATTTAGGTTGCATTGTTGATATAATTAATAGTTACAGGCTGTGTGATGACATAGCTCAAATGTTTCTATTTATACTGATTGATTTATTCTCCACAATATGTCATCTAACACCCAACATGCTGAGGTGTGGGAACCCCTTGTTTTAACAGATTTCTCATGTACCTGCCATAAGGTGTGCCGTGTAGGGGAACAGCCAGAACAGATCCTTGACCCTAACCAGCCATATGGCCTCATCATGGTTGCTCAACGAGAGACCATATGGTCCAAAAATGGCTGCCACGGCTGTCGTTTGGTTTCTTGTGGAGTGTTATCAGCGGTTCTTGTTGAGTCCCCCCCTCCCTTAATGGAGCTCCCGTCTTAGCAGTGTGATGTTATCAGTCCCTGTTATTAGCATGTGGAGCAGTTCCCAAGATTTAAATGAAGGGTGAAGCTTAATTAAAAAGCCTGAAGCAGCATATCAGGCTCCTTATATACCGCTGGACTGATGAGGGAAGTTTGTGTGGAAACTTTGGAAAGAGTGAACTGGTGAGACAGACACAACGTGCCATCATTCATCATATTTCACTCACGCTGCTGTGATTAATCAGGGGATAAACAAGATTTGACATATCAATTTACCAATGCGGCTGTAGATATGAAAGTATTAAATGTGCTCTTCAGTATCCTGGCCAAGGATTATGAGAATCAGTTTTTTTTCAACTATAATCCAGACTGTAGAACTTAAACCTGTGACCTGATAAAATCCTTTCCGCCAGTGTGAGAGGCTGATTTTAAATTTAACAGTAAAACACCATCTTTAAGGGGGAAAAGGAATGTACCCATCAAGTTAAAAGCACTGGTGTTGACATGAGAGCTGCAGGGCCAAAAACAGGATGTCTTATTTTGACGATTACTCTTTGGCATCTTTGCAGTGCTGTCACTGTGTCCCTGCTACATTTGGGTGGATGTGAGTTTTGTAATCCAATTGAAACACATCAGGAGAGAAAAACACGGGACAGCAGGGTTTACATCCAAATCCTATCAGTCATGCCAGAATTTTTTTTCATGCTAGTTTCTATACATTTTGTTTACATTTTCCTGATAAGTTATCAGTACAGGTAAGAGTGACTGAATAAGACTGACCATTATTAGGGGTGATTAGAGAAACGGTGTGAACAGTGTGGCTCGATGCCCCAGAGGAGTGTGGAATATTATGCATAACATGTTGGATTAGCTCGTTGTGGTTCGACTTCTTCCCTGTCATTGAAAACACATCTGCAAAGCCAGGATCCTCCTCCTCCTCTCCTCATCCGCAGCCAATACTGTGTGTTGGTCTTCACGTGTGTGCATGTCAGCGTGTGTGTATGTGAGTGAGCAGTCCTTGACTGTGGTGGATAGGTGCTGATTAGCCAAGCTGCCGGGGTCTTTTGTGCTCCTCAGACGGGGGTATAATTGTTCTTTGTTCAGTGCTCAGCATCTCTTTGAAGTCTCTCCTTCAATTTATGTCCTTACAGATTCTCCCTCTCTTCTTCCTTCTCTGTAGTATCCACCCTCATGTTTTTTTTTGTAGTGAGGTGTCAGACTCCTGTGCTGTAATTACACAGCAACCTATGGAGATGAACACATGAAACCTACAGGGGCATAAAATGATACTTTTGCAGTCCTTAATTTGGAAAGGGAAAACAGTATTAAATTCAGTGACAGCAGTTTCACATTTCAGCAGTTCAACTAAAGTGGGAGACATGACCATCACACCACTGACTGTAACAGCTATTGCGCTCTCCAGTCGTGCACCGTTAGGCTTTTCCTCCAACATACCTCTTCTGCATGAATGAAGATCCCGTTTGTCAGCTGGTTTCAAGAGATGCCGCTCATGCTATGTTTTAATTCAGCTGCTTTCATAATGAAACGATTTTAATGAACTGTGATGGTACTGCAGTGAATTACCTCCAACCAGCCAGGATAATGCAGCCCATTTAAGTTAGTCTAGGATATAATGTGGCGTATAGACAGACCAAGAGAAGAGAGAGAGCAAGAGAGAAGTGTGTTTGAGGGGGAGACTCCTGTTAGTTTCTCATTGCCAAATCTCCCTGAGGAGAGAGCTGTTTATGAAAAGCATTGGCAAGCCAGCCTCTGTGTGCCAGGCGAGAGGGAGAGACAGAGAGAATGAGGGCAGCCTCAAAGATGAGAGCCATGGTTTGTTTTTTTTTTCTTCTTCTTCTCAGGAAGACAATGGAAAATGGTGGAAAAGAAGGATGGATAAACCTGTTGCCTGCACTGGTTGCCAAGGGCTACCTGTTGCTAATGATGTGTGTTTATATGTGTGTGTTTATTGTCTGGGTGTAGATAAAGAACGCAGCAGCCAACGTCCTGAGGGAAACCTGGCTCATCTACAAGCACACCAAGCTGATGAAGAAGATTGACCACTCCAGGGTCCGCAAGCACCAGAGGAAGTTCCTCCAGGCAATACATCAGTGAGGACACACACCTTACATACACACACACACACACACACACACACACACACACACACACACACACACACACACACACACACACACACACACACACACACACACACACACAAGGGACACATACATAACTGTGCCACTGAGATCATGGTTCCTTCAAAATCTTCTGTACTTTCTATCCACCCACTGGTTGAATCAACTCTGATAATCAGATAAAGCACACAAATCCCTACACACACACACACACACACACACACACACACACACACACACATACAGGGACACACAAAATGATTCATGATCTCCTAAAGTACTAGAGGGCAGGATCACTGCAGGAAAATACAGTTGTGGGACTTGGTAATCAGTGCATTGTGTACTATTAGGCGCACTCTGATCATTATCTTTATCTGTGCCAAGGACTGCTGTTGATGCTGCTAATAGGGGAGACTGGGGAGGGTTGTAACAAGAGACAGCCACAATTAGTCTTATTCCTCCAAAACTGTGGGAGAGCTGGCTCTCAGGCTGCACACATTCAGTCAGATCCTCCGCCCACAACAGAACACACGTCCAACATTGCTGCCGATTTATAAAAGAAAAAAACTTGTGAGGACACTTATAAGTGTATCTTTCATTTCCCGTTTTTTTTCTTACCCTTCTTTTTGTTTGTGTTAATAAGTCAAAATCAACCTAGTTGAAGCTTGATAGAGCAACTCAGGGGCTGTTTATACGGCAACAGTTTTAGGATGTAATGCAAAAGTATTGTTGCGTTTTGGCCTCTCATTTACACAAAAACAGCATTATACCTGACCAAAAAAACACAAACTTTTGAAAACAGCTGCCAGAGTGGATTTTTTCTGAAATGCTGCTGCCACTGTTGCAGTGTAAACAGCAAGTTAGCGTTTTCACTTAAAACACTGACATTACACTCCCCACATACATATGCAACAGGACAACAGTACCTTTGCTACGATCGTCACGGACTACCATGTGTGCTTGTGCTATTCAATCTGCTGTATCTGCTGACTGTCTTACAACAAAATGTGCATCTGTTGCTCCTCTTCTGCACTTCATTGCAGATCTACCAAAAGCTGCTTCTTGGCGAGACAGTTATAGCACCAACTACAGGCCTGGCATGCTTACTACAGCGTTTTCAGTCACTAAGTGTTTCTGTGTAAACGCAGATTTTTTTCACTGAGTTTTACAGATAAAACATTGTTGTGTAAACAGGGCCTTAAAAGTAACACGGTTAGCATGCCTAGCTAGCACATGGGGCTCTATTGTTAAGAAGAGGGGTACATTACCAACAAGTTAATATTAATGATTTTAGAGAAAAAAATATGGCAAGAAATAAAATATGCCACAATTTCATTTTAAAAAGACTGTGCTGTTACAACCTTCATTTTTGTTGGTGTGTTTTTTGATGCTGAATGAAAATATAATTTGGGGATATCCCCAGTATCCCCTACATACAGTAAAATATTGCACGTTTTTAAATTCACTTATTCTAAAGTGCTCGGTATGTTATTTGAACAGCTGCTGGGTTGAGTGTCTCATTAAAGGTTGTTACACTTAAAGATGGTTGTATATTCTCTTCCTGGCATCACAATTAGATACCGTTCTTTAATGTTGCCTGCTGCTTTGTTTGATCTTGAACAGTCCAGTCTAGACTTGAAAACAATTGCCTTCAAAAGGAAGAGTCAAGGGACCAAAGAGACTTTTAATTGAACAAAGGCTACTGCTGAAGCATGTGGACTGGCTGACTCAGTGAGCAAAGTGACAGGGTTATTTTAGGCTATTTCAAATGCTTTAATGGTTTAGACCTGTTTTATTTAAATACAGACAAGTTTATCACAAAGTGCAGGGTCATTAAAAAAAGCTTGGGCTTCATTGGTGACACCCCATAATAAAATATAACAGGAGACTTGCCAAGTCACAGGCCAAACTAATGATGAAAGAAACTGTTTGGGACCATAACCATAACCAACACATTATTATTATTATTATTATTATTATTATTATTATTATTATTATTATTATTATTATTATGCCAACACATTCACAAAACCTTGATGTGCCTGTGAGACCTGAGAATACAGATTTGACCTCTGGTTTCCTTATTAATATACTGACTGTTGAGATTCATCTTCATCCTATTATTGAACTGACAGAAGTATGATTTATTTATTTATTTATTTATTTATTTATTTATTTATTTATTTATTTATATTTTAATTTCATAACCTTGTTTTCCTGCTTGGTCTTTTTACCACTGCAGGTTTTAAACCATGAACTAAAGTTTGTTCTTTGCCTTTTGAGGTGGCAGCTTTGATATTACCAAACCTTTGGATTAATTCAATATTTTTTGTCATTAAGATTCAAAATTACTGTTTGGGGGAAAACTGTGTGTGTGTGTGCGTGTTTATTTTGTTAGAAAATGAAGTCCGCTAACACACTGCAGGTAAAAATGGAGCTGGAGTAGACAAGGTGACCCCTCAACAGTGATGTTGTCTGGACCCCGAGGGATTAGTTCTCTGGACCGACCACTGTGTGTTTACTGGGTTGCAACCTTTGGGAGTATGTGAATTTGTGTAATTTATGTATGAATGTGTGTGTGTGTGTGTGTGTGTGTGTGTGTGTGTGTGTGTGTGTGTGTGTGTGTGTGTGTGTGTGTGTGTGTGTGTGTGTGTGTGTGTGTGTGTTTGCAGACTACGCAGTGTGAAAATGGAGCAGAGGAAACTCAGTGATCAGGCTAACACACTGGTGGACCTCTCAAAGGTGAGACACACACCAACACACACGTCATACACTTCAACTGCTCGGTAGCTCATACCTTACATACCTTTTCCCCAAAAAAATACCTCCTAAAATTCCTCCGTTTGAGCACTGACCTGCCTGTTTCTGTGGCTTTCCATCTCCTAGCAACCAGAACAAGTGTTAAAACAGGGATGACTGAGTGAGAGAGCACGGAGGAAATGAGAGGAGGGAGGGAGGGGAGTGCTCATGTTTTTCTGTTACTGTGTGGGTGTCTGCGTGAGAATGTGAGTGCACGCGTCTGTGTTTGTGAGTGTGATTGGGTAAGGACTGGAATGAGAGGAAGAAACAGATCAAGGGGGTTTGTGTGCATGCATGTCCTTCCATGGGGAGGTGCCTCTAGCACCAAATATTTTGCAATTACGCCATCTCAATGACTCCATCTCCACTGGTCACTTATGCGTTTTGCCATGGTTACGGAGGCCAAGATGTGCGAGGAAGGGACACTCAGCTGCCTTCCTTTCATTCTTACTCTTTCTCTCTTTCTTCACAATGTTATAACGCCCACACAGAGACTTCCCTCCAGCTTCTACTTGGACATTTTTTCCTCTTGCTCACTGTTTTACTCACTCCTCCCTAGCTGCTCTGCGAGCCCTCTTTTTCACCTCTCTCTGTCTCTAACACACTTTCTTTCTTTTCTTCTTCAATCCAAAAACATTTTCTTTAATAAAGCAGCTCTCATAACTCTGGTGTATCTGTCTCCCTCGTTTCAAGCACCCTGTGTGCACTGAGTCATCTCCTCTCCTCTCCTCACAGATGCAGAGCGTCATGTATGAGCTGATGTCAGAGCTCAACGACCGCAGCGAAGACTTGGAGCGCCAGATGCTGTCCCTGGAGCAGCGAGTGGAACAGCTTACCGCCGGCTTCAACACCTTGCCCGCACACCTCTCAGCTACCCTTAGCGCCCAGCACGCCGCCTTGGTCCACTTGCTTCGCGAGAGGGATTCAAGGGACGGTAGAGGAGGTGGTGGTGGTGGTGGAGTTGGAGGTGCCGTGGTTCCTTTGTCCCCTGCTGCTTCTTTAACAAGTCCTCCAGCTCAAGTTTCTCCAGTTTCTCCAGTCCAGGCCATATCACCAGTATCTCCCCCGTCCCAGGTCACTACCCTGGCCTTAGAGTCGCCACTGTCACCTCCACCTGTGAGCCCAGAGGGCAGCCTGGAGGCGAGTCCCAACCCTAACACCTGCACTTCTAGCTGCTGAGGATGGCTCTAAGGACCAGGAGAGGACAAATGGGAGAAGGACAGAAGAGAGGAGGCCGGGCTAGTCCTCCTACTTCAGACTAAAGGAGAGGAAAAGGGAAGAGGAGGAGGAGGAGAGGGATGAGAGGTGATCCTCTGGAGCTGGAGTGACAAAAACAGCACCACGAGGAGGAATAATAGGACTAAGATGGAGGGTCTGTGTGAATGATGAGACACGTTGGGGACTTTTGGGCGCTTTCCTTAACGAGGGAAGATGATAAAATGGAGACTCTTAAAGGTGTGACGGGAAAGGATGTCAAGAGGGTGAGAAATGGAGGAAGAGAGGATGGGGAGGAGGAGGTAGAGAGGGAGGAGAACTAACTAAGAATAATTATATGAACTCAGAGCTCCAATTACTGAAAAAAGGCCTTTTACTCTCTCCATCTCTCCTTCTTTCCTTCCCCCTCTCCCAATCTCTCTTTCCTTTCATCAGGAATTAATGACCATGACTTTTTATCCTTATGATGTATTTTCTATCTGAATGCTAACTGTGTGTTAACGAGCATCCCTTTAACGGAAGGTTTGATCAATACGACCAATATATAGAAAAAAAATAAAACTAGTGGCATGCATCGCACACACTCACACACACACACACACACACAAACACACACACACGTGCAACTTACATTATCTTCGCAATACAAGTGAACACAGCACAAACCTAAATACACAATCTATCACAATGCAGGCCCTATTTCAACCCACACAGAGGAATGAATGCAGAAGCCCACAAGATAATACTAAAGCCTATACTGCCAAGCACTCAATGCACTGTCAATCACCACACAGCACTGCCAAGCAATGAAGACGCACTGTAAAAAAAAAAATGTTCATCCTAACGACTTCTCTTTTGTGGCTGTGAGCTTTTGCAGTAGTTTAGACTTACGAAGCATAGTTGTGACATTTTAACCCCTCAGCTGGGAGAAGTGTAACCGCTCAGTGAACTACACCAATTACAGATCAAGCTGAAATAAGTTGATGCGACACCGAGGGACGTGAGTCATTGTGACACTTGTTTGAGGTGAGGTGGGGAGTAGCGGATGAGAAAATAAGCAAAACATAACTACAGCAGGACGTCATTACGGCATCATTTAAGACAAATATGAGCTGATGATGATGATTAAATGTTCAATTTTGTTTATGTTCAGTGAAAATCTCAGAAAATCAGAATTATAGTCATTTCAAGAGATGTGAAAATGGTTGTCTGAAGAAAGAATAGATGACAGTGCAAACATTTCTTTAACTGCCAGACTGATCCCGCTGATTGAATATCACAGCAATTCATGACTTTAAAGATGAAGCCTTACCTTTTTTCTTTTTATGTTATTTAATTATCCACAGTCTATCTGCTCAGAGGTCTGCTGGAGACGGTGAAAATAAAGTAATCCATAAATGATAAATAATCTGTTTATTCTTTTATTTTGAAGGAGCTGAGTCAGAGTGAGTAGAGTGTTGTAGAATGTAGAGCAGTGAGATGCTGTTTTGTTTAAATTCTCTGAATAAAGAAAGCGCATAGCTAGAATTACTGAAATATTGCTTTATATTAATAATTTAGATGACCTTAAAATCACACATTTAAAATGTTATAATAAGTTGATGTGATTACGTTTTTTAAATGTATGGTTGTGTCTTCAACACCCTATAAGAGAAGGGAAGTAACTTACTGCCATTTTTATTTAAGCTTGCAGTTCCAAAACAACGCACTGTTATCATGAATGTATCCTGTGTAAAGAAATACACTCTCACTTGCTCAATCACTTAAAACTGCCACGCAGACACAGGAATGGACACCCACACTCACACACACGCAGATACACACACGCAGATACACACACGCACACCTCGACAACCAAAGTGCTCTCTCTTAAATGGACTTCAATAATAGGCAGGGAACGCTGCTGTCACTGGGGACAAAAGATAGCAGGAGGCGTTACAGATATCTTGACAATATTTCTGAGGGAATAACTGTGAAAAACTGGGCATGGACTTGTTTCAGAGCTGTGCATGGACTGATCTTCACTGCTTTATAACAGATCACGGTGAACAGATGAACACAAATAAACCTTAAAAAGGAGAAATGGCCATGAAGGAGGAGCTGTTTGTGAATAAAGAATCAAAAGAGAGAATAAGGTATATTTGAAAGGATTGATAATGGTGTGATGGGAACAGAGACAAGCCTACCCTACATTGGAGACAATATCAAAAACTGTCCAATAGTGACATGCTGTGGCCGGAATACTGAATTACATACGCTTGGAATATTGTATAGTAAGCTGTTAACGAAACCTAGCTTTGTATTGCTTAGTCTTTTCTACCATTATGATTAAACGCAGTTATAGCTGATATCTAATATTACTAAACTATAGTATTCTTCTCATTCGTCATGACAAATATGATATATGTATTAACAATATGTTAAATAATTATGAACAAGGAAAGTGCCGTTTGAGGTTGAAATTATTTTGTAATTTTATTTTATCAGAGAGAATTAATAAAGTATATATCTATAACATTATAGCTTTCGTGTTCTCTGAGTCACTGTGTTTTCAACTGACTTTGTTTTAAGTTTGTTTTTAAGTTTTCTGGTCTTTTCTTTTTCTTTTTCTTTTTCAGTGGGAGACAGGCAGATAAGAACAAGACAACACATGAAATAAAAAAGTAACACATTCTGTTTCAAACTTGTATTAAAGCCACATCAAGTAAGTTTAATGAGTTGGTTCTTGGTCTCTGTGAAAGATTATCTTTTTCTGTGACTTTTGCAGTATCCCTTGAAATTTTAAGAATTTAATATTCATGAATTTTATGCACTTAAAATTAGAAGACTGACTATATCCTTAAAGGTAGAGTCTGCAGGAGTTTACGTTGCTTGTTAGTAAACACAACCTTCAAACTGGGCACCTCCTCCTTGTTTCAGTGCCAGCGGCAGCACAGCCACAGCTTCCGACCGTGACTACATGAACACACTCACTAGATCATAACCGCCTGAAGCATCACGTTTTTCACGTTTTTACATGGGAGAAACTCCAGCCATGCACCTGACTTGGCATGTTAGCACAAGCTAATCATGGGTATTTGACACATACCTGGTTAGCAGAAAGCAAACTTGTGTCGCTCTTTGCCCCCAGCTGCTCTCCAAGTGCCTGAAAGAGAGAGAAAGTCGAGCCAAGTTTCACCCTTGTTCAGGAAAAAGCTTTAACTATTTGGCATTTCGTATCATTTTAGTCATGTATTTCTTGCTCCATGCTACATCCACGATCATAGGCGCTTAGGATAGCTTCTCCCACTCACTAATCAGCACGCAAAGTCACTCGTGCTGTGATTGGCTGATGTATTCATGCCTACTCTCTTCAAGAAACAGCCTGACTAAACCAAAACATCAATGTACAGGCAGAGGAGAGGGCTGAGGCAGACACAGACACTGACACACGTGTATAGAACCCATAGGAGACAATTGAGCAGGATTATCCCTGTAAAATAAAAAATCCTGCAGACTCCACTTTTACAGAGTTGACTTATTATGAGATATTGAAAGTGAGGTAGAATCAGATCATTATCCTGATGAATTCTGCTAGAAAAAGAACAAATGATTGATGTTTTAATGGCTAGATTAGTTTGCTTTGCAAGAAAAACATGCTACATGACAAAAACAAAGAATTACCACAGGATCTAGCAGTGAATTCAGCTAATATTGAATAGAGCAGGATAACTAAATTCTGTCTGCTGTCATTTTAACACAGTTTAAAATCTTTTTTTCTTACTTGGCAGTGCTGACAAAATTAGCAAGAGGGCATTAGGGAGAGAAAGCCAGTGGTACAGCAGTGTCATCCAGACCAAAGTGAGGTAGAGCCTCTTCAATCTCATCTCAACATGTATAGCACTTTGTGCTGCATTTCTTTTGAATGTATGAAAAGTGCTTTATAAATAAACTTGATTTGATTTGATGATCTAGCAGATAGAATAAAAAGATAGGGGGGCATTATCGGCAAACACACCTTTACACTGGTCAGGTCATTTGATCCTTCCTGGTGTCACCAGGGGCTTAATGTTAAATGACAATAGTGGCTTTGTGTATCTGAGTCCCTATAGCAGCAACATGCTTTAATAAGACAAGAGGGGGATTATCATATAAGGTAATATGTTGTAGTGACTTTTTATTATGTCCCTTATTTACTTATAGCAAAATACTGTTCACGTCTGTGCAAGGAAAACTGCTGAAAAAAACTTCACTTTTAATTAACTGCAAACAACTTTGCTTCCTGCAGTTGAGGTCTTTTGTGACTGTGTTGAAACTGGAAAGAGGCTTCAAACAACCACTGATGAAATGAAAATATGGCTGCCAGAAACCGTCTGAAAAAAGGCTACATAAGTTTAGTTATTATTTAAACCAAAATGTTCATAAAACGTGCAGATAAACAGCAATCTGAATAAAAAAATAACTTTGTACAATGTATGTTTCATATCTCTTCACATTCCAAATTAAAAACATTACTTCCCCACACACCTATTTCTTAGGCATGGAGAAAAGAGGCTGTCACAGTGCACACAAACACACACACAATCTCTCCCTGATGCAGGAAATTGTTATTTTCTAATAAAGCAGGCATTACAAACCCAGATTGCTCTGTGTTTGGCCCAAGGTGGAAATAAAACAGAATAACAGAGGTGTGAAAGCTAGGCAGCCTGAGGCGCTTCTCTGCCCAGAGCACAGCTCATACCCAGATGTGATGAGCTTGTTATCGCCGTTGTTTACTGGTGGGCTCCGCTACTCCCATGGCATATGTGTATCTTCATGATCGTGCACTGCAGTTCAAAGGAAAGGTATTTTCAACGGCCAGTTTTTAATATTCTCTTCTGCTCCCCTTTTTATCCCTCTTCTGTCTGTCAGACGCTCTCCATTTATCTTGAAAATGTATTTGAACTGTTGGAGGAAGCCAGAGAATCCAGAGAAAACTAACACATGCATGAGTGAGGCAACTTTGTATATGATCCAGCACTCCTCTTCTCCTCGTTTTTCTGTTATGACTTAAAGAAGTACAACCACTACTACTCTGAGTTTATTACGTAAATTAGTCTTTCGTTATTTTTGTTTTGTTGAAGGTACGGTCTGCATGAATTTCCAACAGTACGCGAACACACTCACTAGCCTAGCAACCGCCCGTAGCATCGCGTTTTTACGTTGAGTCTTCAGGAACGTGCACCTGACCTAGCATGTTAGCTTTGGCTAATCATGGTTATTCGACACTTACCTAGTTAGCAGAAAGCCAACTCGTGTCGCTCTTCGTCCCGTGCTGCTCTCCAAGAGCCCGAAAGAGAGTGAAAGTCGTGCCAAGTTTCACCCTTGTTTGGTAATAAGCTTTGGCGTTTAGTTTCATTTTGGTTGTGTTTTTTCTTTTTCCATGCTACGTACGTCCACTAACGTAGCCGCTTAGGTTAGCTTCTTCCGCTCGCTAATCAACACGCAAAGTCACTTGCGCACTGGGCGTGCTGTTATTGCCTGAGGTAACTACACTCTCCAGCAAGGGGCAAGATCTGGGTTGTGTCCGAAATCACCTCTTCATTCTCTACTCCCTACTTGATAAATTATAAATTGGGATTTATTACGAACACAGCTCGGTTTAAACATATGTGAAGTGCTAAAAGTTGCTGATCATTGAGGATCTGTTTGAGGCTGGCTGCAGAAAGACCTGTAGTCATGTACACACCCAGCAAAAAAAAAAAAAAAGTTTAAGGCATTAAAAAGCATATGCACAAGCAAAAAAACCACATGAATTGCTCATTTCACTATTGGCACACAACGTGTGTGTGTGTGTGGGGGGGGGGGGGGTTCTAAGGCCGTTTTCGAATTTGCATACTATACTAGCAGTGCCTACTGATTCGACCAAAATGTAATATGCAGTATGCAGTATGCAGTATGCGAACAAATGTCAGAGTTGTGGTATGAGAAAAATACCCGGATAACGTTCTGAATCAGGAAAAATCCACAGTATGCATCGGACCAGTCTGCTTCGCCTACTGTTACCCACAATACAACGCGCCTGGTCCCATATCAGAAGTGAAAATGGCAGAGAGCGGAGCAACAAAAACCGGAGTAGCAGAGGAATATAAATGTAAGAGCCTACTACATACTGCTTATGAAAGTAGTGTGTAGTGCCTACTACATACTACTTTCATAAGCAGTATGTAGTAGGAGATATACATATCATTTGATTGTCCAATCAGAGACACAGCTCAACTCACATGACCGACAGGCGCTCTATAGCTGTTAGAAAGGTAGCTCGAACTGGCGTCATATCAAATGTGGCCGCGTCTGTGGATTGGCTTCACTTTATGGAGTCAGGAACAGAAGGGTGACATGTTGACTGGGTCAAGTTTTATACAGTCTATGCTCTCCACCTTGAAACATCCCAGTACAAGTACAACCAAATCATCAGCATACAGGCTGAGGATAGGGTTGAAGCAGACACAGACACTGACACATGTAAAGAGGCCCATAGGAGACAATTAAGATGGATTATTCCTGTCAAAGTGTTTTTTGGTTTCATTTTTGTTTGTTTTTTTAATCCTGCAGACTCTACCTTTAAGTATCTAATAATTGATAGAATTGATACACATATATGAATTTTTATATTTGTTTCCCCCTCAAACATAGTGTGCCCAAAATTACAGCACAGCAGTACTTTTCTGGGCCCCAGAAGTGATATGTGTATCTATGCTTAAGTTACTGCTGTGTCCATCCTTGCCAAAGTAACTATGCTACACTTACACCTACACATACTAAGTGCCAATTTTTCCCTTTATAGACTACAACGTAGACATTTTTATTTTATGGGGCTGGATGCACACAGTAAGTGGATTATGATTTTATGGCTATGTGCTTTCTGCATTTTCTGTTCAATTAACTTCCTTCATCCCTCAAGTCCATTAGAGGGGTGATTGGATTAGTTGGTTATGCAGCACGCACACAATCATGGGAGTAACTTTGTTATTGCATCAGCAGATCTGGATAATAATATTAATGTGGGCTTTTGTTGGTAATAGATCAGATTAGGAGCGCTTAAATATCTGCCTGATACATTCATGCCAATGTTTATCGTGCAGTCTGCTGAAGTCTAGCACACCTTCAGTGCTCTATGAAGTTTTAATACCGATGAAGTGTGGCCTGCATCCAAATATAAATGCATGTGCAGAGCTTGTATTTCCAGTCAGTCTTGATTGAATGAGGATGGAAATTCCTAGAAAACAACAGCTCTACTACAAACTGTATACTCTCTATGTACTTGTGAGCAAACCTTGTCCAAGACTAGCTTTTGTGACCATCACCAAAGAAGCAGACCAGTACAATATTAACTCCATGGCAACACAAGCCACCCACACACCCCTCTGGCCATGTGCAGGGGATGTTCTTCTGTGCGCGTGTGTTTGTGTGTGTGTGTGTGTGTGTGTGTGTGTGTGTGTGTGTGTGTGTGTGTGTGTGTGTGTGTGTGTGTGTGTGTGTGTGTGTGTGTGTGTGTGTGTGTGTGTGTGTGTGTGTGTGTGTGTGTGTGTGCATGAAAGAGTAAGAGAAAGAGTGAGAGAGCAGAGGTTGTTAATTGACCTATTTTTCAGGCTGTTCAGTTGAATCAGGATGAAGGGAGAGACGATGGGGTTTTTAATGATGCCACAGGAGAGTCGTGCTTTGTTTCTCCCCTGACAGGACTTCATCTGTTGCTGCTTCCGCTGACATAACTCTAATACCTGTAACACTTGCATACTCCACTCACAAGCCTGGTCATCTGTGCTTTTAAGGTTTGGGTGTACTCTTTTTTTTCTTCAGTGGTTGGTTTTTCTTATCTCATCTATTCTCTGTGTTTGCTTCTGAGATGAGATACCTCCTGTCAGAGTGTCTCGTTGTGTATGAAGCAGGTCCCAAGTTGAGGACTCTGGACAGTCAGCCAATTAGAGGCAGGAGCAGTTGCCAGGCGTGCTCAATCCTGGATGTTAGCATCCAGGTGGGACTTGATTTAAATGAGATATTTTCACCCTTGACATCGTTTGAGTATGTGCGTCTACCTTACTGCAGGTGTTTTGCAGCATGAAAAACTTTTAATGCTAATTGATCTGCAATCAAATAGGAGAGGAGGCAGGAAGTTGGTTTGTCCTTATTCTTCCTCTTCCTCCTCTCCCTCATCTGCCCAGCCAACCCTGCTCACAGTCCCAGCACCCGGCAAACACTGCGAGTTTCTTCATTCAGTTTTATTTGCTCTGCCCTTTATGATCCTGCTTCCCTGCTGTTAGCTCTGAACCCTCTGCTTATCACTATTATGCACTCACACACACACACACACACACACACAAACACACATGCACGAGCACAAACACAAACAGGGGGGTAATATTAGAATCTTATATTCAATTGAACTCTTCCCTCCTCTCTCTGCTTCCCCCATCCCTTGCCTGTTACTTCCCTGAGAAGTGATGCTGGTTTCTATGCCAACCGTCTGTGTCTGTATTAGACGGGAGTTTCTTACACAGACTAGATGAATCCAAAGCAAGGGAAGTCGCAGAAACACAAATGCACACACACACACACACACACACGCACACATGCACACACTCTCTTTCTTGCACACTGAACATGTAGGCACTTTGCAGAACGGTTAAGTAGCATGTCCTTCACATTAAGTGTTGGTAGAACAGCTCAGAGAACAATAATGATCTGGGGACTCAGACAAGAAGACACAACTATCTAAAACAGAGACTGAATGCTCTTTGTTTTTCAATGAAGGTAACCTCAAGGAGGAAAGCATACATGTTTACAGCAATTACTGATCTTATGTAGTTATATAGCAAGTTGACAAGCCCCTACTTGCTAAAAACTGTAATGTTGTGCCTATGCTTCATAACCATTTGAACAGTCATGATGTTCCCTGACATGTTGGTGGATAATAACATGCTGATGTGGTGCCGACTCATATTCACAAGAATGTAGGTCAGCTCGATGGCAGACTGTAAATTTCCTTTTCTTCTGAGTGTTTATGTGTTCTCTTTTTCTGAGATCCTGGCCCTAAGCAGGTATGTATGGTTTGGTTCTTGCATTAATGACAAATACAATGGAAAAATGGTTGGATTCATTGAAAGATTTGGTGAACATAAGGTAGAACAGGCAATCTGTTTGATTCCTGTTTCCATTTTTCCCCTGCAATTTTGGGACAATCCGTCCTAAAAAAAAAAAAAATGGGGGGCCTCTTCTTCAGAATTCATGCAACAGTTTATGTGTATACTAACATTATTCAGATAATTTCTGACTTAGAAACTTTCCTGGCAGGAAAAATCATCTATTTGCCAGCTGCATTTAAACACGCTCAGTAACAACTTGGCAAACAAAAACAACTGAGTGGCATCTGGCTGGTGATAATGTATTTACATTTATGAGCCTCTCTTCCATGCTACTATTGACAACAGTCCTAACACATTATCTGCCTCCTCCATTAAGGACTCAGCTGCAATTAGCCAACACAAAGCAGTGTGCTCAAACACAGGAACAGCCTGTGTTTACATCTCTCCCCCTGCCATCCTATTTCTCTCCCTTCGGCTCCAGAAGATGATCTTATCAAATATTTTCATACTTTTGTATCTTAAAGCCGCACAAAGATGATTTATCCCTGTATCCACCCTGCTGTAGATTTCCCCTGTCGTGTAGTTAGGCTGCAGCTGAGAGAGTTTGACCAGAGATGCATGCAGTTTGATGTCCCCACCTCCCCCTCAAAGACTTCTCAGACTTCTCTCCATCTCCCACATGGTGCTGGCACACACACACTCACAGCATGCAGACTATTTAAGCTACATGGTCAGAATTATTAATGCAGGAAATTATCTGAGAAACAGGGATGATTAATTCCAAGCTGTGTCAAACTGACATGACTGATTGTTTTTACTCGGTCGCTGAGCTTTTAATACTCATGGCCATTCAGGGAGAGCATCCATCACGGTAACCCTAACTTTGTGTGTGTGTGTGTGTGTGTGTGTGTGTGTGTGTGTGTGTGTGTGTGTGTGTGTGTGTGTGTGTGTGTGTGTGTGTGTGTGTCTGAAGGCATATGTTTGCACATATTACCTCTGTCACTCTGGAACTCAGGGGACCCCTAACTCTGAGGGCTGCTGGGAGATGGTGAAACACATGCATCAAAGTAGATTCACTCTGGCCTTATGAGGCAACACTACTGTAATCACTGAACACATGCTCACTCGAATGTCATAACATTGTATTCTTTTAACCTATATTGAAGATATTACACTTATGCAACAGATATATTCTTCTTCTGGCGTCAGCCTTTCTTAATACTTAATGCGTATTACAGGCAACAAAATGGTAGAATACTCTTTAAATCAGAAAATGTAATTTGAAGATTCAAGTATTTCTGCCTACAAAAAAGGTATATCTGGAATTTCTGATTTCTGGGGGGAGTTTCTAAATACAAAATCCTGACAGATACTTGAGTAGTAATTATAATACATTACAGAAGCTTCTTGTACCATAAGGTTAGTGTCACCTGAGGAATTTACTGACAGTGGGGGTTAGAAAAGACAATCCAACCCACAATCAAAATAAATCACTGGATAAATATGTACCACTAAATATTTCCATTTCTGCCTTTTAATCAGTGCTAAAGTAGTTTACTTACCAACAAATGGCAAACATTGTTATCAACAAAATCTTTGCTAGGTTTAAGGGAACTGTGAGGACTATCTTGGGTCAGAGTAACACGCACACTGTAGCTTAAATGACTCTTAAAGTGTGTGTGACTGGATCTTTTTTTTAAACATTACCTTTTTTTGTTGAAGATCACTTTTTACTGGATACAACACAACAAGGTGATATATTTATCAACAGTTATGTAGCCCTGCTGTTCAAAGTGTCATCTTTGTAACTTTGTAAGTGTGTACTGTTGTTTGGTAGCCAACCACATTTAGCGTTACCCACAGCCTGGTTCTCTGACAAATCCTCGTTATGTCCTGTCAGTCATCTACCAAGCAGAGCTAACGTAACCTCACTCTTTATTTTATTGACAGACTCCCAAGTTTGAACAGACCACTGCAGAATAACTGCTGACTGTGGGTTGGCATGAACATTACCACAAACAGTTTAGTTCTTTCAGCCTTTAGCTCGGGTTGTATCACTCTCCCGTTTAGCTTTCTTCTGCTCTTCTGTCCTTTTTTCATCTGACAGTTTAGCTCCTGTGTCCACCATCACCACAAAATTAATCACAGAAATTGTTTTCGGCAGATAACAACACAGATCTCTCTTCCTCTACTAAACTTTGTTAGCCAGCCTGGCGTTGTCATAGAGACTCTGATGTGTCATAAATAAATCCAGTACTGTCCAAACCAATCTGGAAGCTGAGGAATAGCATTTAGCAATGACCTATATTGGTGCTGGTAATCTCATTTTAAAGTGTGGATAACAATCAGGCATACATCTGGAAGTAAGACTTTTTCAAGATCACTCAGAACTCCTCATGATCCTTTTAATGTAATCTGAAAAAATGTTAACATTGTAGCTAATTCCTCAAGGCAGTCTGTAGGTTAAAAATATAATCTTTGACATAAAGCTAGAATTTCTTTATGATTTCTGTTTAGTTGTTTACTAGTCCGAGGATAAAAAAGCGATGTGAACTGTAAGACACCATCCAATGAAACCTGTAACTCAACAGTATAATTTTCTCTCTGCTGCTGTTGAAACGTGCTGATAGGATTTAAATTTTAACCAGACAAAATGAGTCTGACTTTTTGTGTTGCCAGCCGCCCTGCACCCTGCATTCTGTGTCAGACTGTCACAGGACACAGGTCTTCACTGTGCTGTATCCAGTCGGTTCTGACAAGTGGCCCAGACTCTGGCTCTTTTCTGTTGGAGGTTATTTGCATGGAGACACATGGGGTTAGCTGGAGCTTGCTCAGTAGATTTCAGGTCAGTTAATTGTGCACTGAAAGCTGGTGATGTGTAATTACTCTGTCCTTGGCTAAGTAGAGACTTTTATAAACAGAATTACGTGTGTGTGTGTGTATCCGCATTCCACCCAGTTGAGTGTGCTTTGTGCATGTTTTCATCTTCTTGCGGAAAGGCCAACAGGCCGCACATCCAGCATACAAACACAAAACACTTCTTCACACTTCTGTTACCTCTATGTCTCTTCTCCTTTTTTCTTTCTTTTTTCTTTCAAATCACTTTTATTCAGTAACTTTCACGTTGCCAGATTTAAACCTCGGATGAGAATGCAAACTGCGGATCAATGCTGTAAAACCCATCTGGCCATGTCTCTGAATGACTTTTTCTTCACCTTGCCATCGATCCTGCCATTCAATCCTCCTCTCTGCCTCCCACACACAGATAACCTGGCACAGATGACTCCAGCTTTCAACAGACATGTTTAGGTCTGCAGCACAAAGGACCCCAGCAACACCTTCAGTGACTACACTTCTGTATACATCACGCCTGCTATCTCCTTTCCTCTGTATTAATCCGAACAGAGAAATGCATCAGAATTAAGTGCCACAAAGACAAGAAGCCAAACAACAAACCAAAATATGTTGGTATGAGTGAGGGGCTGTCAGGATAATGAATCAAATAGTCAATAGTTTGTGTATCTTTAGGACTAAACCCACAAAGAATAAAAAAGTCTTCAAAAATGTTTCCAAACACTCCACCAAAGATTCAAGACTTTCAGCTGAACATGCTTCCTAACAGAAGCTGGAGTGCTGGCTGCTGACACAAACTTTGCACTTGAGCACCCCCTGCCTTCACCTTTACAGATAGCACAGCTGTACAGTACCAGTTGACCTGTTGGAGACCTGAAACTACAAGACTACTCGGTCTCATGTGTAAGTCTTGCCATATCTGCATTAATTACCAACAGACGTGCAGATGTAACAGACATATTTGCTAACCCTGGAAGTAGCATATAAATTTTGTTAACTATTTCTATTAGTGATTTCTTGAGGAAAATCAGCCACGTGTCAAATATACTTCTGCCATCATTACAGACTTATGAAATTAAACCTCACCAGTCCCTCAACCGTCTCTTGATACCAGCAGATAAGACATCCGTTTTCCGCAGTGTTACATGCCGCTAACTATGAAAATTTTCATGGTGTTTTTAATACTATTCCTGCAAACTATATTTTTGGCCCAAAATACTTCTTATCCTGCTTTCTGAATTGATGTATGTTGGGACATCAGAGATTGCAATTTAACCGGAGACTGAAGGACATTGATAGCATGTGCATATCGTATTTAAGCATAGGGGGAGTCCCACCTTGCTGCTGTAGTAAAAGCTATTTTATGTGACAGTGCATGGTGGTTAGTTTGAGCTAAGCCATATGGACTGAAGTGTGGAAAAAGTTAGTAGTTGTACCTGAAGATGGAACTCAAGGTCTTCGGAAAATCCAGTGACAAATGACAGGGGTTGCATTACACAGAAATGTTTTCAGGAACCACCCACAGTGGTTTGTTTCATATCATGTTTTTAATGTTGTTTGATGTGAATTTTTTTATACCAGTATTTCAAAATAGTTCCCCTTATTTAACTTAGCGAAAAAAATAGTATTGTTAGGGTACCAAAATAGGGTTTTTTTTTCAGTTTTTATCTGGTGATATCTGAAGGAGCTCTGAAGTGAAAGTAAAATGATACAGTCCCTTAAAGATAGCTTCACATGTAGTCATTGTCAGTGCACATACCCCTTATCAACACTAATACAGACTACAAAAAAAACAAGTGAAGGTCTTCATAGATTGAAGTCCTACTACTGATACAATCGGTTGAAACTATCATTCAAAACTATTATCTCAGCTTTTGGTGTAAGAGGTCTCTGTTGTGTAACAACCAATCAGCAACAAGAAGGCACATTTCATCAATTGTGATTTATTAATAAGCTCTGTTCAATTTACAAGCAAAAAGAAAAAAGACTTCACCCTTAAGGAAAGATGTTATTCACTCCCTCCCAATTGGATTCTTCTATTGCTGCTTTCACATTTACACTGTGCAAATCACATACATGTCTACAACCAAAAATGAAAGCTGTGGTTAAACCGAAATTAAAAACAGTTGTAGTTTATCTTGAGATTTAACCCTATCATCCTAAGGCTTTAGGATTTTAACTTTCTTTTGCATCTTGAAGAGAAATATTTAAAAGTTTTATTGAAAACATTGCAAGCACATATAAAATCACACACTAAAATATCCAAAGTGATGTCATTTAGTGTTAATTCCCTGTGTACTGTGTTTTCATTTAAAAAGCATTAGCAAACCCAAGCAGCGCCAGCAATGACACACCCTGAATCAAATCACAATAAGACACAACCCTGCACTAACATCTGCCTACTCAAATGTTGACTCTGCCCCAGCAGGTATACATTATTCATATGAGTGTGAATTTATCTCACGTCTGGACACAGATCATTCAGCATTTATAAGGCAAAGTGCAGCTTGTAAATATTATAACTGTAGTAAAGGCTATTTTCTTTGCTTTAATTCTAGTCGTCATTGCCTAGAATTGACCAGAAAAAAAAGTCTTAAAAAATCATACTCCACAAATATCTGCTGAAGCTTTACATGTATACTTGGAGGATACCAAATATCAGAATATTAAAATCCCCTATTCTTTTTAACCACATTTTTAAGGGTCCTGAGCTGACAATTGCCTTCTACCAGGCCAAGTGACATCTTAGAGCCTTCATGAGATCAGAAGAAACTTGAAGACAAGCATGCAGGATTAATTTACCAAAAAACACAACCTAGGTTTATTGAGAGCAAAGAATTGATAGATGCGTGTTCTTGATGGGATCTCAACATCGCAAAGCATAGTTGATGCATACTGTGCAGACATATTTTACACACTTTGTATTCATGCCCTTAATTTCTTCTTCTCATCACATTGTCGGGTCCATGGCAGTGTTGCTCCGTCTTTTCCCGTCCTTGACTGGGTCAAACTAGTGCTGTTTCCTCCTGAATGAGCATCCTGGTAAAAGAAGCAAAAATTTAATATAAGAGTAAAATTAACAAAGTAACAAAGGCAAGTGTAATTTAGTTTTTTTTTTTTTTTATGTCTGAGAGAGTAGTTGATCCATTTGTGATGTTGGCTGTGTTGATTGTCTGCCCAGTTAAATGGAAGCTGGATGGTGGTGTAAAAAAAAAGGCTGTGTGCTAGAGCAAAAACAAAAAAAAAACTAAAATTAATAAATTTTTGGTCAGTTTATATTAAATTTCTCATTGAAAACCCTGAAGCTGAGAAAAGTAACTTTGAAGCTCCAGTAAGCAACTTTTGGGGTCTGGATTGTCAGAACAGAAAGTGCTCTGGATTTCGTTACAGAACATCTGTATTCCGCTACAACAATGCAGTTCGTTTACTGGTCAAAAGACTCTTAACTCACTGTGCGACAGCAGCTGTATTTTTTTTCTCCCGGCTCACAGTCTTATCTAAAGCAAAGCTTGATTAAGCTTTTCAACAAGGAGACACATGGCAATCACAAAGAAGGTAAGTTGTTGGATGTCTTCCATTGTTGCCTCTTGTTTAATGTGCTGTGTTTTTCCTCTTCATTGGATTTATTAGCGGTGTAATGGACACGGCTATCAGCATCAGGCTTAAGGCTGTGTTATGCTTTCCATGCAAATGTGATGCACGGAAGTGAGACGCACGAGATCCGCGGAAGAGAACGTGCAAAGCTTTTTGCTCCTTAGCATCCCACGCAACGTCTGTTTGTGTCCATTTCCAAACTGAGGGGGGCCGTGTATCATAAACATACGTCTACCAGAGTTCCTGACGATAGTTTAAGAAGTTTGGCTTTGTTTACAACAAATTTAAATATTGGTCCCGGAGCTTATTCCAGGCTCTTTTAACAGATTACTCATTTCTGCCAATTTCAATTATTAGTTATTAGTAATTAGTTATTAACCACTTGGTTATCATGGTGATCTTTGTGTGAAGAGCTACCACCAAACACCACCAAAATAACATCCTAGCTCTCTTGGATGTTGCTCTAAATGTTTTTGTTAATCTCTCTTAACAGCTATCTGCATGCAAGTGCAGATGGCAATAACCAGTAGTTTTAGATTTAACATTTCAATTTTAGCTATGAATTGCTTGAGGCTTTGTTATGAAACCCAAACAAGTTTTAGTTTCAAAGAAAAATGCATCAATGTTGGAGAGGTACAAATGAAACATTAACATTCAAGAAGCTAAACCCAGAGGGGATTTTCCTCCTATATTAGAGATGATCGAAAACAAACACAGCAAATAGATTTTTAAAACCATTGTTCCAACTTTTATATACAACAAAATAAAGCCCTTATAGATCCTTTTAATGCCCCCAAATTATTCATTCCTATTGTTTGTGATGGGATTACGTGTGTGTATAAGTTGCATAAACTGACTCACTGCAGAGAGTACAACAGGACACTTAAACTACTGTTATCTGCCTTTTTAGTGTCTGAGTCAACTCCAAACAAGAGCGGTTTTAGTGCGAGCAGTTGCTGCCTCGGACGTAGTAACTTACAGCAGAGCATACTGAAAAGGCACCACGGCAGAGTGTCAGGAAGAACATACTTTGACCTCAAGCTCAAACTATACTTAAAAAAAAACGACACATATATAAAATACTACCCTTTTATCTAAAGAGATTATATTATACATTTTGATTTTTTTTAAAACAAATATTAAGTTGAAATATGTCAATCCCAAATGTGGACAAGTATCAAATTGCAAGGTTCACTTCACTTATGTTGCAGTTTACCAGCAAAGGACTGCAGGCTTTTCTGAACAGCTTTTACATAAAGTAATACACAAGATTTCAGCAAGATCAATACAAAATTTCCTGTTGTACACACCAGGAGGGTCTCAGCAAAATGTCTGAATGAAAAAGAATTTGTGCTTGCAGATAATTGTGTTGAAATAAATCAACAATGATGAATTTCTGTCACAACTACAAGAGTCACTGTATGCCTCAGTTGACACCCTGTTCATGACGATTACAATGAGAGGGCAACACAAAGGCAAAGAAGTCTGTACATAACAAGAATGGGTCCTGTTTTCAGACACTCAAATATTCAGTAATTTATTATTAAAAAAACACAGAGTTAATAAAATGCACAGACAGAGATCTGATGGGGTGTCTTTTTAAACAGATTTGACAGTGTCAAGCTACAAGTACATTTGAGACGACAGGTACTATTTCCTACAAACACCCCTCCCCCCTTCCTGTACCTTCTGTGAGGCGAGCTTTTCCTCCTGTAGGCTGACAGAGGACTGTGGAACAGCCGACACACAGTACTACAGTCTGAGCATGACTAAACACTGTAGTGATCTTGTAGCAACCTGCAAAAAAACACACATGTGAACTCACAAGGGCAGCCATGAAAGTGAAACACTACAAGCAACAGCAACCTGCAGTGTAACAGCCATTATAAAACCATTTGTACAGTTAACTATTACTGTTCCAGTAACTGTTTGTATAAAGGAGTCACATGAAACTCATTCCACAGACAGACAGTCACATGTGTCACTGTATGCCTAATTTGACACCCATATCACCAAGAGAGTGATGAGAGGGCAACACATATAGGCAAGATATCGGATAATCTACCAGAATGACAACCTTTCGTCACATCATTTCAAGAAGCAGTAGTTATGGTGACTCAAAGACCCAGATTTTAATTTTTGGTACAGTACTGAGATGTCTCTGTACTTTGAACATATTTTCATTTTCCTGTCAAGAATCCAGGATTTGATCTGGCTGCCATCAAAAACAAACTGACCTGGGCATTTGACATCCATGAAGTAGGAATTAGGACACTGAACAAGACGTTTTTTCTTGTGAGTCCTCCTCTCCGCGTCCGGACTAGGGTGCAATAGATCCTTTGCAAGCTGAAAGAGAAACACAGAAAAGCCATCAGCTTGATTCTTGTACCTCCATGGAGACTTCTGTAACAAAACAAGTTTCCTGTGGGGATCAAAGGTCGACAACTCTTTACCCGCAGATGCCAAGAAGGGAAACCAAGACAAAGTAATGCCACAAATTGCGATATATCTATACTGTACTTAAATCTTGGATCGTGGATAAACAGAGAGAAATCATCACGAGTCTTGAGGTCCAAATGGTGCCTCGTGTGCTGCTTTGTGTAACACGTGTCTCGCCATATTGAGGTTTTTTCTACATGTCTATACGCGCATTACACACGCACAAAATCCATTAACAACGCACTAAATCGACGCCCTTTGACACTGCACAAAGTTTCTCGCGTTGAAAACACTTTTGAAGACCGATGTCAAATTTAAAAGACGTAGTCGTAGAGTTACTTACTGGCATGTCTGCGTGGCTTCAAGCTCACCGGAAAAACACACTGACGACGCACCGGAAACCCCTGACTGGTGGTAAGGACAATGCGGAAGATAAGCGTTTTAAGTTTTTTTTTTTTTCTTCTTTTTCAATAAATAGACGCGCTTTTCAATTACTTTTTCACACTCTAAAACCCATTAAATAAATAAATAAATAAATAAAAAATACATATAAACATACAGCCAAACACTACAGTTTCGTGCAGCTAAAATGCTAGTACCACTCTAATATGTTCTGTAACTTTGTTTTAAGCCACTTCGGTTAAATCAAACGAACCTTAAGCTTTTTAAATGGTTCAATTGAATTTAAGGGAAAGTTTAATTTTTACTTTGAATTAACCTCTTGTGTTTTCAAATACAAAATATAAAGATCATCGTAATAAAAAAGACATTATTATTATTATTATTATTATTATTATTATTATTATTATTATTATTATTATTATTATTATTATTATTTTTATTATTATTATTAACGTTGTTGTTGTTGTTGTTGTTTTAATATTATCATCATTATCATTAAATCATATGTTATAATAGCTATTTATTTATTTATTTCAACCGTATAGACATAGTATTACAAAGGATTGACATGAGTGGCTTGGCAAGAAATTTAAGTACATCAGCTTATTCAGACGACAACCAATCAGTAAATAAACTAATTAATTAATTAATATGTGGCACATTATGGATGCCCGATGCCGCTAAGTAATAAAGGACAACTAAATTTTAGAGAATATCTTTTTTTTTTTAAAGTAAAGAGCCAATTCAAATGAACTATCTTCCTGAAAAACACACACACAGACAAAAACTTTTTTGCCTGTCAAAATGGCACTTATTTTCTATCAGTAATACTACAATGTCTGAAATTTTGTCAAGCAACGTTTGATCATTTACATGTATTTTTTATTATTAATTGGCGCCACCCTGTGTCGATACTGGGTAGCCGCAGGTAGTGTCAGAGCCTCTACTCCCATGGAGACTCCCACACTACGTAGCATTTTCAGCGGATCTGGGATCTGTGCCGACGGCAAGTTTTGCCGGAGTCAGAAAAAACACGTTGCCACATCGGTACGCTTGTAAAGAGCATAATAACAACTTTTTGAGGATATCAAAATGGACCCAGAGTAAATTTGAAGATGAAGACTGGTCCAAAGTAGTCTGTTTAACTTTTGATGGAGTGTATTTTCAGACCAGCGCAACCCAAAGAGAGCACAGAGTCACGGAGGGGGATCGGAATTTACCGGTGACAAGTCAGAGAGGAAGAAAAAAAGGAGAGAAGATTCACACTTTACATGAAGAAAACTCTTTGCATGAACTTGTTGCATTTTTAACACCGGTATTTTTCGAGTGAAGTCGTTGAAAGCCGCCCAACTCAACTTTCCCATTTCAGCTGTGCTTTAACATAGAGGAAAAACTACAACCATGGCGAAGAAGTATGATTTCCTTTTCAAATTGTTGCTCATCGGGGACAGCGGAGTGGGTAAAACGTGTCTGATCATTCGTTTCGCTGAGGACAATTTCAACTCGACATATATTTCCACCATCGGTATGTTGACATAACGTTTTTGCCTTGTAACCTTCATGCCTGCTTGTGAATACAGCTGAATGTTGACATGATTTCATTCTTTGATCCCAACCCTGTACCAACTGGTTTCACAGACTGTTTTCATGTTCGAACTAGCCCGTGAGCTTTTTCTGTTTCGTTCTCCCCTGCATCTTTCTCTCTTCTTCTCCACAGTTGAATGTGTCTTTTTCCCTTTCCCCCATCTTTCCCTCAGATCTCATTCCTCTCACTTGGCTCTCAGAGGGTCCACCCACCCTCATTCCTATCTTTTTCACCATCTCTGCGTTCCCAGAAGAATGGCTGGCTTTCTGGCCTGCACAGGACCCCCCTCCACCTCCTCCTCCTCTGCCCTATCTGTCTGTCCATCCAGCAGGAAAAGAGAAAAGAAAACTCTCAGAGTTTTACGTCTTTCCTCAGTCTACTTGTTGAGTGCACTGAGGGGGTCAAAATAACAGCGGGAGTGACCATGAATCCACCCCTGTGAGGGTGACCTATATATCCTGCATTGTGTGTGTGCTTGGGTGTGTTTTTAGTTCATATCTGATGTATTTAACTTATCATCCCTCCTCCTCTCTGCTCTTTCCTGTCTTCTTGTTGTCTCTCAGGCATCGACTTTAAAGTAAAAACCATAGAGGTGGATGGGAAGAAAGTGAAGCTACAAGTCTGGTAAGGGATGACACTTGGTTGCTTTCCTAAAAATGCTTTGTTTTTGTGATTTGGTAAGGCAAACAGTTGTGGGTGATACAACAAGTTAAAGAAAAGAGGAACCTCCCCGTTGTTCTCCAAATCAGGGCCTTATGAAAGGCTTTATTGCCAAGTCAGCTATTGCACATGGACTTCAAACAGGACTGTCAGCTACATAAAGCTAGCTTGCTCAAGCAACATTAGAATACATATTAAATGCAATCCTGTGTTTACAATTTTATTTGAAGTCCAATAAGACAGACATACTTTAGTACAGTGTGTGTGTGTGTGTGTGTGTGTGTGTGTGTGTGTGTGTGTGTGTGTGTTTTGTGCAGGGACACAGCAGGCCAAGAGAGGTTCAAGACCATTACAACAGCCTACTACAGAGGAGCCATGGTGAGTTCAGGACCCTTGCGGAACAAGCCGACAGGATAATAAGGCTGACATCACTGCTGCTGCTCTTGTGACTCCTTTAATCCTCATTTTTGTGTGTCTGCGTCAGGGCATCATCCTGGTGTATGACATCACAGACGAGAAGTCTTTTGAAAACATCCAGAACTGGATGAAGAGCATCAAAGAGGTGAAACTTTTTGAATCATATCATCTTTCAAAAACGTGTTGGTGCAGTTTGATGAGTATCGGTCTTAGATGTGAGTCTTTACCTGCTGAACAACAAAGAAAAAGGCTGGTAAACAATGAGGAAATTTAAAGGGGAAGTTCGCCAATGTCCCTCGAAATATTCTAGTTTGTACTGGGACTTCTTTGTGCTGAAATAAGTGAAGCTTATCTGGAGATATAAATAAGATCCTTATCCATTGAATTCACAATGAAATAGAGCATCTGACACATGCTGGAGAGGAATGCTTGGAAAATGACAAGTGATGCTCAAAAAGAACAAGATAAGTGTCCAATTAATAGATTCATCAGCTACTGTAGAAATCCTCTCAGGCCTTGATGAAGTACTTGGAGAAAAAGAAAATCTAACCCCAGCTGGGTTTGTGTGTGATCATAAGGAAATGGGACATTGTTTCTATACAGAGACGCTCGGTTATTTAGTTTCTGTGTGTGTTGTTTGTTCAGCTGCATTTAGATTCAGTGGCAGCAGGAGATTTAGCGAAGAAATCCCTCAACTGTGGAGAAACTGAACTTCTCAATCAATCAGTCTTTATTTATAAAACGCCGAATCATAACATGTTATCTCAAAACACTTTAACCAGCCTAGACCTGTTGACGTCAATAACATTTTATTAGCAGAAATAAATCATATTTCAGCTTATCCCATCATGAGTACAGCTCTTTGCAGCATTTAGCGAGTTACACTTGTAAGGAAAAACTTCCTGTGAGACATATAGTACGGGTATTCTATTATTTTGACGAGACAGGGGCCAAGGTTGTTTCCTCTGCACACCTGTAACCAACTTGGCTCTCTAGAATCCTTTTAGTTCCTGGTACAGGGCACTTTTTGGTATCTAGAGACATTTTTTTCTAAGCTCAAAGGTAAATATAACACACAGCTGCAGAAACATTCTTGTAGACAAGAATTCTCTTTCCCCAATCAATTACTTGCATTCCCTCCTTCCCAGAATGCATCAGCAGGGGTCAGTCGGATGTTACTAGGAAACAAGTGTGACATTGAAGCTAAGCGGAAAGTTTCCAGAGAGACAGGAGAAAAGGTGAGATGGCCTAAACAAAAATCTATCAGCGCAAAAATGTATTCACATATATGTTAATATAGTTTAAATTTAGAGTGACAGCAGTGGCATGGTGCTGTGACTTTGTCTGTTGATGGGGAACTGTTTAACAAAGGAGCTGCTTATGTAACTTTTTATGCTTCCACATTAACTAAAGATAAGAAGCAGGATCTTGTTATCACCTGTATCCTGCCCCTCAGTCTGAAATCATGTGTGTCTGTTGTTTACAGTTGGCTAAAGATCACGGCATCAGGTTCTTTGAGACAAGTGCAAAGTCCAGCATTAATGTGGAGGAGGTGAGCCAGAGCATAACTACTTATTCACAAAACATTGTCTACATTACTCACAAATCTCCAGCCTGTAAATGCTTTAACTGAACTTTCAAACTCCTCTTGTGTTTCTACATTTCCATCAGTCTTTTCTGTCTTTGGCGCGTGACATACTACAGAAATCCAGCAAGAAACCAGTAAGTCTAAACAACTCTTCAGGCCAAATAGTTACAAATTGAAGTATTTATGCCTGATGGAAAATTACACAAGACTTGCACCAGATACATCTGTCATTTTCTATGTTGTTCTTGTGTTCTTGTTTGACAGGGCCCCACAGGTCGAGAGGTGAAAATCACCAGCAGCACAGAAAAAAAAACCTCCAAATGCGCCCTTCTCTAGATGTTACGCTGGCTCACACACTTAAGGCCCCATATAAACCAGGATCTCGTCAGTCTCACTGTGGAGAAATACAACACAGTAGGTTTCTTGTCTCCATCTAGTGGCTATTAAATGAAAATACAGATTTAAAATGATGCTTTTATACAAAATACTGGTGGTTTGTCGATGTATTTATCTCCCACAAGAATGTTTTACCATGAAAAAGATGTATGCGCATTTCACAGTAGAGATTGAACACATTTTCTCAAAACATCCCCAAAGAAATAAGGTCTGATATGACTGCCCTGATTATTTTACCAGTGTTTCACAGAACTCCCCTTTTCTCTGTTTTGTTTTTAATCATCCCTGGGTTTTCCTTATGTAATCAGTCATGCAACACTTACTGCGCAATGTTTTAAAAGTACTTGTCTCACGTTTGAACAAAATGATGACTTTTAGTTGATTATATCCAGAGGAGGAGTTAGATGGGAAGTGTTTTCAATCACTCACTGTTCATCTGAAATTAGAGAGGCCTTGGGTATCCAGTAGATTCTTTTGAATGAGTTAAACACTGGACACAAGTGGATTAAGCAGCAAAATGTGCCCATTTCATTATGTTTATGTTGTGCTTATGCTAAAACACATGAATAACTGTTTCCAGTGGGCTGGATGCATTCAACAGAATCTACAATAACAAATTATATTGAAAATTTTGAGTTAAAAAAAAAATTCTGACTGAACTTAAACCAGTTGAATGATTTTGAATTAGCCTCAAATTAACCAGCCTTGTTATAACTGAATGGATTGAGAAAGTGGAAGACAGGCGCAGAGATAAGTGTAATATGAGAAGCTGAGTGGAGAGATGAAAAGTGATGGATAATGCAAGTGAATGGACAGGATATGAGGGAAGCAGCAGTACCCACTAGCACCCCGTTTTAATTGATTTAGTGGGTCTTGCTTTTATCTGAAGTGCCTGGTAAAACTCTTACCAAACACTATTGTACATTAGCTACATTTGACATGACAGTCTGCCTGTTCAGGCACTTACAGATGATTTGAAACAGATTCTTCATTACAAGTGTTCGACAGAAATGGATCAACCATTTTTTTTGTAGTTGTTGTTGGGTTTTTTTTCTGTTTGCTTTTTTTATTCATTTGTGTCACACTCTGTCTTTTTAGACCTGCAACACAGCCTTGTATGTACTGAACAGAGCTGCTGAATTCTGAATAAAAGCGCAAAACATATCTGTGCTGTAGTCTGCGGTTTGTTTCTGACCGTTTAAAACTTTACTTTTTATTTATTTATTTAGTTTATATTAAGCACTTTAATGGGGTGTGTAGAGTAAAACAGTCAAAGTCTGATGCTTACTATTTATAAAAGGGAAAGCAAATCCCAAATCAACAGAGGAGGGATCCCTCTCTAAAGATAATGTGTGCTGGATAGATTATGAACCTACTGACCTTAAAAAAATAACACTACGCTGAATAATTCCACTACTCAGTTCTATGAAAAATCTCATTTCAACTAAAAACAACTTTGAGACTCTTTGATCTGCTTCACAAGGATACTGCGAGGGAAGAGAGACTTATTCCTTCTTTTTTTTACACATATGAGTGGCCAACATAAGCCCCCTAAAGGCGTATTCTACACACTTCTTCACTAGCACCCCCTGTTGTCTTCTTCTCAACTGCGGTGATAGTGTTTCCCCTCATTGCAGCAGCAGCAGCAGCTAGGAGAAGGAGCTTGTCACCAAGCAACCACCCTCCCTCCCAGCATCAGCACCACAACGGTGTGCGCGCGCTATGCCGCATCCTCAAGTTGCCTGCACGTTCTTATTCTGCTGCGTGCCTTGTCATCACGCAGGGCAGGTTTCGGTTTGCAAACACGATACAGTTCTTTATTTATCCAGCGCGAGAGTTCTACCAAGGAACCGAGGAAAGGACGTGAGGGCGGTTGAGGGAGGGGCCAATTAATATAAATGAACCTGGAGGGATTTAAACATGTAGGTAGGATTTGTTTTTGCGGGCTATCCATGTGACGCCTGGTGGGAGGCAGTAAGGTAAACGTCCGGGGTACACACACACACACACACACACACACACACACGCACGCACACACATACACACGGGTCTGAGCGGGATGCCCGCGTGACTGCAGGGAGGAAAGAGGCGGCGGAGGAGAAGGAGGGGGTCTTGATGCAAGTGTGGACCACCGCAAAACCCCCGAGGTGGAGTTGTCAAAGATCGAAACCTGTGAGGGAACATCCATCAGGGCCTGGCAGCTATTTTTGGTGCAGTTCAGAAGTGAAGGATATTTATTTCATGTTCATGTCGAGGTAATTGGTCTCCGGTTTCCGAACGAACCGATGTGATCCCGTGGCTTTGATCTCCAGACCGCCTATTTCTTCTTTCGTGACGGGATGGAGATGATCTAAGAGACGGACGCAAGAGCAGAGAGGGGGATTTGATCGCATGTTGGTCTTCCGGACTGCACAGTCGGACTAACCCGCTCCTGTTATATTTTCCGAGGTGCTGGAACGACGAGAAATCAGCTGCTTTCTTTGGGATGCTTTCAAATTTGCGGCCTGCTCGAGTCTCCAGTTACCGCAATGCCACTAGCGAGAGGAGGCAGAAGAAGAAGCAGAAGGTGCAATGAAGAGCAAATGAGTCTAACAGTGATGTTCAGAATGCCCCATATTAATCTTTTCTTTTTAAACTGTAAATGACTGAAGCAAGCAACACTGTAGACCCCTCTTTTGACTGTAGTGGCCTAAGGAGAAATGGACATTGTGATCGACTGAAACAATCATGGCTGAAACGTCAAATGAGGTGAGTACAGTGGCTGTGAGCGTGTAGTAGCTGCTCAATTCTCTCTTTTCTGCTGACAAAGTTCTTGGACACAAACAAACCTACACCATGGGGCATTGCGCAGAACCCATGGCACTTGCCAGTGAAGAGCTTGGTGCATTATTTTGACTGAGTATATCACTGAAGCCAGCATCTGTGTCTCTCCTGCTCTTCTGCCCACACAGCTGGACTTTGTTCAGTGAAGACTGAGTGAAACCTCTCTCAGCTTCCTCCACAATCATGCCTTCACCATCTGACTCCAGCAGCGTGGCTTCGGCCTCAGGGTCCCGGGGATGGTCAGACAGCCGCAGAGGCATGTCTGGTCGGGGGCCTGGTGGGGCTCGGCTGCTCCTGTACCTGGGGCTGTGCCACCTCGGCTTGGGTGCCATGGTTTTGGCCTTTTCTTTTACCAGCATGGCCTTCACTTCCTCAGCTCGTGTGAGGCAGTCCTGTCCCTTCTGGGCTGGCTTCTTTGTAAGTGTTAATATGACCGATTCTTGTGTTCAAAATCAAACAATACTGAAGATAAGTCACCTAACGTTTGTATGTGGTATCTCTCTGCAGGTGGTGGCATCAGGGATAGTGGGAATCATTTCATGGAGGAGACCTCTAACGCTAGTGGTATGTATAAGGCATAAAAGGGGCATTTAATCCTAGGGGACCTCACTAAAACCATGTGCCACTGACCACATTTTCATGACCATTATTTTATGTCTGACAACCCAAATGAAGATATAAAGTCACATTGCTTTGTTTCAGGTTTGAATTTAGGTGTGAAAGGTATTCTTACAAAACTGTTGGTGTTCACATGACCTGTCCAAATTGGTAGTGACATTAGGCCATATTTTATGTGAAAACAACACATTAAATAACTCATTAGCTTGTGTCTGGCAGCATTCAGTCGCCTCTACTTTCCACTCAGCTAATGTTAGCATAAGCGATAAAAGACTGAATGCATACTTGACAGTTTAAGGTGTCTGAAGATGTGATAGAGAAAACCATGGACAGAGGTCATGACAACAGCTAATGTAAGTATTAGAATTGGAATCTCCATAGGCTTGGATGTAGCTTAATGCTAATGTTGCAGGTTCAATGTGATATAAAGGTATTCTTATGTTAGCTTACTGGTTCTATGTTGTCTTTCAGGTCGCTGATTAATTTGTAACCTTTATTGTAAGCAGATTCCCCACCTTTATAAGACTTAAAACCCGTGACACATCAGTACTACACTATAACAGCAATGGAGCTTCCCAACACATATGTTTTACAGAGCAATGCTGGATTACTAACAGGGTTGAACCCCAATGACCTCAGTTCCACAAGTATCTACTAAGCCCCATAACCAATAGAGAGTCCCTTGTGTGTGCAGTTAATAGCTTTTAGATGTCATGATCTTCATCGACAGAGGAAGTGTCATGGAACTGTAAACAAGTTCCAATATTTCTGTCTACTTAAAAAGTAAAGAGTATAACACTTTTGTATTAAAGTGAATGCATGAGTTTTGCACCTGCAATATTACAAATGTCTCCAGGGGTCTCAAGGAATGATTATCAAACTAAGTAACCCACAGGATAAAGTATGATGATTGATTTCATCATGACACAGAGGAAAACAGTTTGCAGCATTGCAGTCCAACTCAAAGAAGTACTTTTCTAATTACTTCTTCCCCAGCAGCAGCACTGTTTGCCAGTTAAGTTACTAGCCAAAGCCTCAAGGGGAAGAATAAATCTCTGCACCCTCTTGGCTGAGCATGGCACAAGTTTTGACACTCTGTTCTAAATTAAACATGGCTCTGTGTCTTTGTGCTTCTCCACAGGTGTCCCTGTTCATGCTGCTGTCTGCAGTATGTGTGATCCTCAGTCTGGCTGGCTCTATGCTCTCCTGTCAGAATGCACAGATGGTCAAGTCCATGCTCACCTGCCAGGTACAACGTGCAAGTTTTATGTGCTGCTGTATCCCGAAATGCCCTTCGAGCCAGATGCATCACTGAGCGTGCCAGGAATAATTGTGAATATGTTTTTAGTGTGCAGTTTGGGGCTTTAACGAAAATCGTCTCTTTAATGTGTGGGATAGGTGGAGAATGGTCTGTGTGTGTGTTGTGTACCCACTCACTCCTGCTCCATCACAGAGGAGGAGACCCTGGTTCTCTACCTGAACGCTGACTGTCACTCAGTCAGGCATCAGCTGAAGGTGTGTAGGATGTGTGATCTGCCTGGAGACAAAATGTTATCATTTTATCATCCACATTTGAATATTAAGGATCTATTCAGTGATCCAGCCAGGTGTGCTATGGTCACTGTTTTCCTTGCTGCAATACTTTATTACCCTCATTGAGACTGTTAAAGGTTTTGAATTAATTTTGAAAGTGCACACAAGAAAGTATGTGAGCATCAATATCAGTCTCAGTACCAAATATTAGATCAAATTTATTTTATTATCTTCGGCCAGCTGCAGCTTAATGGGCAAGGTTCTTAAAGAAGATGCTATATTTTCATGATTATGACTGAAGTTTGACAGTTTTTCTTATCATGCAGTGTATGCCAAAGATAGAAAAAGCCTTCTTTCTCAGGTTTTAATTTTCTAAACACTTATTTCCCTGCAGGACCTTTTGTTCAGTGCATGTGGTCTCAGCATTCTCTCCACCATCATCTGTACTCTGTCCACTGTGACCTGCAGTATCCACATATTCTCTCTGGACCTTGTGCACCTGGTGAGAGCACACACAGCACATTTTACACCAGTCTGGCTTTTTCTGTGTGTGTTGCAAATTGCAGATACTCAGCAATAACATACACTGCTGATTTCAGGGATTAGGCTTCATAAATATGAGTATCTTTTTTTTGTATGTGCTTATTGTGCCGTCCATACCTAGTTGGCCCCACATCGCTCTCGATCAGTCAACCCAGAATGCACCACTCCTCAGGATGCCTTCCTGACCAACATTATGGACTTTGAGGAGTTTGTCCCACCCATTCCTCCACCCCCGTACTATCCTCCTGAGTACACCTGCAGCTCTGAAACAGACGCTCAGAGGTACCACACTTTAGGAGAACAGCATTAACACTTATGCACATCATCACAGCGCAGACCGACTCTTAAAGACAATAACCTGTTTGATATTTTCCTATAACCTCTCACAGTATCACCTATAATGGCTCCATGGAGAGTCCTGTCCCTCTCTACCCCACGGATTGCCCTCCACCTTATGAAGCTGTGATGGGACAAAGAGCTGCAAGCCAGGTGAGCGTATGTATGTATGTATTAGCGTGTGCACTGTGTGTATTGTGCCCACAGCCTGATCTGATCCTTGATTATTTTGACTCCAAGGCCACGATGTATGATGCCCACGGCACTGAGCTGTCTGGAGAGAGAGGGACTTCTACTGCTTTCAGCGGAGAAGGTGGGAATCTTTCACAAGTTGGCAGAGTTACTTGAGTTATTTTTTGGTTGGAGGAGTGTGGCATTATGGTTATGTAAATAAAAAAAAAATTAGTGGAAGAAAATAGTTCCCCAAGACGAAGCTAACATTTGATTGTCTTTTATCAAGATGCCATCCAAGTTGAGAAAAATAAACACATCATGTTTTCAAATAATAGTTAAAATGTGTCGCATCTAACATACTGTTTGACAAGCTGGAGTCGAACTAGCAGCTTGTCTAAAAGTTATTAGCCACTCTCTACAAGAAAACCCTCTAAGTGCTGGACCAGAAGCCCAACAGTTCACATTGTTGTATTAATTCAAATAACCGTCAATTACAGAGCTAGGAAGATTCTATCAAATCTAAAAACATCTGCCTGGTATACAAAATTCTCCATAACACAGCTCCCCCTCCTTTAATCTCATTCTCAGTCCAACAGAGGAACAGTCAGATTACTAGAAGCACCACATGAGGTGACCTTCTAGTGATCCATTTATAAAGAGCACTTTTGGTCAGCAATCATTTTCTGTCAGATCAGTATAAATCTGGAATTCGCTGCCCAGCACTATCAAAGACATACATAAATACTCAACTTTTATTTCTTATCTTAGAATATGGTTTGCCAACAACTACAAATGCACAAACTAACCCCTGTCAAATGGGAAAGTCTGTGTTGCCTCCATGTTATGTCTTGTTTCTGCTTTAAATGTGGCTTATACGATTATTTTATACCCTTTGTTTTCTTAGTCTTATTTCTAATACATGAATTGATTTGATGTGCTTTGTGTACATCTGTTTTAATTGTGTGTGATATGTTATATTTCTTTTCCTTTTGTTTTAGGCCTGTTATGTCATAAACATAAATGTAATGTATTTCTATTGTATTTGAAAGCTTAATGATTACATTTTAGGCTGCTTATTTCACAACTGGCTGGGGACTATAGCTGGGAAATTAGCAATAAAGGCTAAAGCTGCCTCTTCTACTGTATAGCAAATTAAAGGGGACTGTCCATGAAATAAGTAACTAATAAACTAAACTAAACTAAGTACAAAAAACAAACAGGCCTCTAATACAAGCTATATGCAAATAAAGACCTGTAATGTTCTTAATTGTCATTAACTATTTAAAGACGCACTGTCTTTCATACTAAAATGTATCTTTTATCAGTGTCCATGGACAGTGGATCTCTGCTGATGTCAGAGATTGTGGACATACCTGATGATTCGTCCCCCTCTGAGGATTCTTGTCTGATGGAGGTGGGGCTCAGGAACCAAGGAGAGAGGGGCACCAGGAGTGCTGGTGCTGGAGGAGATGGAGAGGGTGGAGAGTACTTCAGCTTTCGCTGCCCACCTTCTCAAACCCCAGAGAGTCCCCTGGCAGGAGGGCCGAGAGCAAGGCGCTTCATCAGAGGAGAGAGGTCCAACTCCTGCTCTTCACCGAGCACAGCTACCAACACATACAGGTGACAACGACCACACAAACCACAATATTTGGACACAACTGATTTCATGTAAGGGCTTTACATCTGTGTCAACCAAAAGTTAAAGCACATCAACACATAATTACCATTTTCTGTTCTTGTTTCGCTTTGCAGGTCCCCAGTTTTACGCCGCCAGGCTATGCTAGCTAGCAGTTGTTCCCAGCTGGAGGCCATAGGTAACTCCACCTCACAACAGCGGTCCTCCATTACAGAGACACGAGGACAATCCTGCTCCCCCTCACGCCAAGGAGTGGCCCCAGTCTCCTCTGCTCCTCCCATTTCTCCCTCCTCAGCTGCCTGTGAGGCAATTGCTGGTCAGGGTAATGGACCACAGCTCCTTGGCCAACTGTTGTATCTCCGTCGATGGGCTGGGAAGAGTGAAAAGGATGGAGAAGCTGTAAAACAGGAAAGTGAAAGACTGCTACGGCTTGTGAGGTCACACAGTGAGCCCGGCTTTGGCTCCTCCACTGATACAGGTAAGTGAGAAACAGACAAGAGTTCATTCACTGATTGAATTCTTATAAACTGTGTGTATCTCTTTTTCTCTAGTCGACTTTGGCTCCGGGGGAAGCAAAGGATCTGCAGACACAGGCAAGAGCTGATATCAGAAAAATGAGATGTTTTGATAGTTCAGTAATTTGTCTTTATTTTGAACCTAACACTACAGTTACAGGAGAAAAAAATCCAAATGTGAAACTACCAAAACAGCTAAATTAGTAATGGTTTAATTACACTTTAATGAATTGTACTGGAAACATAATGGAGCTTTTTCTGTGACTTTGAAATCCCACGACACTGCTGCTAAAATCCCAAAAAACAGACACCTTTGGTCTTCATCAGTATCAGTTTGAAAGAGGGTTGCGATTCAAATTAAATATATCTTTTGTAGCATACATGTCTGCTATTTGTTTTCAGTGCATGCTCACAAAACGGTGGTTATTTTCAGCCTTAGTTCCCTAAATAAGGTGGTGAAGGACCGAGCCATAAGATGATTCCAGCCTTTATGCACAGCACTGTACCTCTACCTCTCTCTAACCCAAAGCCATGTCCATGCACTTGATAGAGCTTAATCATCAGAGCAGTTAAAACTGCTTTCACTATTGAGACTTACTTACCCTGGGGCGGCGAATGCTCCAGTTTCTGTTGGTTAGATTTAATTAGTAAGTTATAGTAATATCCTGAGCAACAGCAAAGCTTTTGGAGGATGGTGCGTATTTGTTTAGCTGTTAATCCTGAGCAGTGTCATACAGTTCTGCAAAAGATATCTTGCCAGTTGGTTTTTATTTATTCTCTTTATCTTTTTGTAATGTGTTTTAAAGTTCTGTACAGCTATGTGTTTTTTTCTTGTTCGGACGCTTGTTTAATATTGTTTATTTGTTTCCAGTTAAAGCTAGTTTGTTCATCTGGCCATTAGCTTTCCATAAAATTCAATTCAGGAAATCATTTTAACTGTTTAACCTCCCATTCTCTATCATCGTCCTCTTTTCAGCATCATGACTGAAGAAAATTCAGGTTTAAAAATTGTAAACATGCACATGAATCTTTCTTTTTCTTCTGATTTCAAAGGTCCGTCCTCTGAGGCATGCTTGTTGCCACGCACCTTCTTACCTCCTGCTGTAGCACTGCCGACAAAAGGCAGCATGAAGCCAGCAGCAGCCACCGGGATGCAGGTTCCCTCCAAAACTCTCCCCACCTCACCTCTGCGTTTGCCCAAAGATTGCAACCGCTCCCTTGGAGACCTAAAGGTTGGTATGAGAAATAGTGTCAGAATTTGTAGAAGAAACATTGACACAGTGTAAGGCAATAACGTCTTTTTCCTCACTAACCTTCAGGTGACTCGAGTTCTGATGGCTCGCTTCCTGCAGCGCTCCAGACGAAACCTCTCACCCTCCTCAGAGCATGCTGGGAACACAGGGCAGGGGCCAAAAAGGAAAACTGGAGCTGAGGGTGCTGCCACCAACCATCTGCCTTTGGAACAAGTAGGAAAATAAGATCCTTTACTTATTCTTTTCATCATATTGTTGTCTCTTATAATCACTGTACCCTCCCTACTACTCTATATTAGAGTAGTTTGGCAGTTCTTTAAGTAATCCGAAATGTTTTCCTAAAAGTTTCCTTTCTTTAATCCTCAGGTTTTGCGTACTCCTTGGAACACCACCAGAGGACACCCCAACCATCACTCCCATCAGCCCCATCGTCGTGGGCACCACCATTCCCACAGTGATAGTCGACACAACCGGCACTACAGCAGTCGGGTGCCAGAGGGGATCCATCTACGCAGCTGTGGAGATTTAAGCTCCTCCTCTGCATCGCTACGTCGATTGGTTACACCCTATCCTTCCCATGGGTCATCAGGAGCTCTGTACTCAGAGTCTGCGCTGTGAGGAGGAAAGGGGTACAACAGAGGGCATGTGAGTTCACAGGGCTGCAAGGAAGACGAGGATGGGGAGGAAATAAGGCAGGTTAAAGGAAAAAGGAAGATCTAGAGGAGATATCTGGTACTGAATTTGAATAAATTGATCCTTCTCGTCCATGTCACCTGAGGCCAACCGTGCAAATGGCCTTATTCAGTGGTGCTCTTTATCTCTCTGAACTCAACACAGAGCTCCAACTCTTTCACTGTTCAACATCAGTGAAACATGACGGGATGCTCAAGTCTGGACAGTCTGACTCTGTGCTGACATCCAGAACTAAGCAAGACAACTTAAAAGAGGTATCTTCTCTACTGAATTCTCAAGCCCCTCTCCCAAAGATTCATCTGGACATGTGTTTTCCTTGAAGCTTGAGGTAGAACTCAACTAGCGATCACACTACGACAGCCAGTGACTCACTCGTGCATTCAATCTAATACATAACTATAGGTTGCAATTTGCTTCTGACCCTTTTGTACATTGCTCTTCATCCACAGGATCACTCGGGAGAAGTGATCATGGAAACCCTTCTTTGTCTTCCATAAATTAAAAAATGCATCTCAGAAGATTTGGGTAGAACAATGTAAGATAAAGAGATAAGGTTACACATGAGGATGTGTTCTCTCATGGGAAAACGTTTACTAAGATGTTTATTTTGTTTGTTTTTGTGTGTTTGAGTGTGTGTGTGTGTGTGTGTGTGGTTCAGGTTCACACTCCCTCCACACCTCTCCGTCTACACACTGGCCTTTAATAAAAGGCAGCCAGCATTTTTGACATTAACCTTAATGCACGCCACAGACACATGCTCAACTTTTGAAATGTATTCTCTGAGGGTGGCGCTTCTACACAATGGTTTGATTTGCATATGTGCATGTTTTTGCTACAGTCTCCCAAATACAGCAGGAAACTTGTGCATTGATCCCAACCCTCTGTGTAACTACGTAAAAACACGTCCTCAGAATGTCTCTTTCTGCATGTTTCGGCAATGCTTCTTAATTTTTTTCCTCTTGCACCCAAGACCTATGATTGCCATTTGAATTGTGTGTGTTTGTGTGTGTGAGTGTGTGTTAATAGATAACTGAAGGGGAATGTCAGAGTCAAAGATGTGCAGTGCTCCCAGAGTTTCTGGCCATATGACTACAAACCTAGCCACTGCACCCTAATTTAATTTGGACATTGTCTGGAGAAATTTTAAGTGCACTGGAAGGGAATGACTAAAGCAGCCTGATCTTGTATAATTCAGAGGTATGAACAGCACTGTGACTCTGCTGGTATGCAGCGTCTGTTGTAATAAATGTACAGAGACATTTGTTTTGAAGTTTGTCCTTACACTATGTTGAATCAGTTTTCTTTGGACCTCAGGGCTTGTGTATTGGGGCTGGTGGTCCATTAAAGATAAATATGAAGGTTCAGACAGAACCACATGCAGGAATTTTACTGTATCAATGTCTGTGGCAGTTTGGATTTTTATTTATCTATTTATTCATTTATTTGTTTATTTATCTATTTATTTATTTATTGGTGTGCTCACAAAGTGATGATAGTGACTGTCCAAGGGTGAAGGCACATCTTAAATACACAGATATGTAATAAGCTAATTTGAAAAAATAAAAACAAAAACATGCATACACAATTAGCTTGAACACAAACACACACAAACACACACACAACCCTAAAAAGGCACTGGGCTGTATTTCTACCTCTCCTGTCTTGCATTAAATATAATTTATTTGGAAAATGTATATCTACATGGCAGGCTTCACGGGATAGAGCCTTGAAACCAGAATAATAAATGTACTGAATTATGACACCTATTTCAAATTTCAAAAGCTGTGTCTATGGCAAAACTTTCAATGCAACTTGTGTATTTCAAGCTATGGAATAAATGATAGACATCAAATAAACAATACCAATAATGATGTTTTGTACGTTTTGTGAAGAGGGAAATGCAATGTCGAGGTAAGACAAATGGTCTTTGTTTGGTGTGTCTATAATGTCATTTTAATCTTTTCCACTGTAGGCTCATCCCTCCCTTCACGAATCACCCCGCTCCACACCTTAACCCCGCCTTATTTCAATTCCTATTGGTCAGCCAGTGTAAAAGCCCATCCTGGTTCGATATCACTGGCCAATAAAAAGCCTCGCTCACGAATGGAGCCTTTGTAATCTACGCCCACACGCGACATTCGCAATGGATGCTGGGAAATCCAGTTCTGCTGCTTATTAATAAAACGGACTGAAGCGCGTACGTGAACTACAAAGTTCACATCCTGGATGTAAGAGACGTTCACAGACTTCAGGTTAATAGCATAAAGTAGAATCAGAAGATTAACATTTTGCTGTATTTAACAGAACATTTTTGGACAAGAAGACAGCATCACAATGGTATGTGAATCTATGTAAAGGAGCAAAAAGTACTGTTATTCGTCTTGCTACAGCTAGTTGTGTGAGTGGACTGGATGAGGTGAAACAACATAAGCTACTGTCAGCTAACGCTTCCTTTGGTGACAAGGAAGCTTGCTCGCTAATAATAGTGTGTAGTCCTTGCTCTTGTTTACTAAGGTTAGCTAACTTAGAGCATTGGTTGGTTATGTCTTAATACCTTGGAAGTTTTCTTCAACCAGAATAATCCGAACGTTGAGTGATGAGGTAGTTAACGGTGCAGTCCGACAGGTTTGACACAGCTGGTTGTTGTGGATAGTCAGACGGATGATTAAGAATGAGACGCCTGCTGAGCTGGATCCTTAACGGCTCTAAAATAATCCGGACTATGAGGCTGTCAGTCTCCCCGCCAAAAGTAAAGAACAGCTCTTCTTTGCTGTGTACCTCGTCTTTTCAGGGGGACAACATCTGCAACGGGACACACAGTAAGAAGGCACTACTGTCAGACCCTCAGCTGTTTGAGGACCAGTTTGAAGAGCTGGTGAAGGAGCTGTCCGAGCAGGACCTCAAAGATCCTGCGCTTTTAGATGCTCTGAACAGGCTAAGAGAGGTATGTACTGTCTGTCTGTCTGTGGTTTACTTGTCACAAGTGCAGAATTTTACATAGGTTTCATTCGTGTCCTAGGTTTTGGTGTACAACTCCCCCGGAGGCAAGAGGAATAGAGGCCTGTCTGTGATTGGCTCACTGAGGGAGTTACTCCCGCCCACTCAGCTCACGCAGGACATTGTGCAGAGGGCTCTCACGGTGGGCTGGTGCATAGAGCTGGTAAGAATATTTTACTTTTGGGTTGAACATTACTTTAGCTTTAATCCACATATCTTTAAACCAGTCAGTGAAGCAGAACTCACTGCTGCATCAAACCTTTAAAAAGATTTCATAAAAGTCATTGTGATTTTCCTGTTTCAGCAAGTTGATACTCAGTACTCAAAGTTTGAATTCACCAGGAATTCTTAAAATACTAAGATACAGACTGATACATTGTTTGATTCTGTCTTTTCAATTAACTTAAAGTTATGTCTGTGATATTTGCAGCTACAGGCCTTTTTCCTCGTGGCAGATGATATCATGGATGGATCTGTGACACGCCGAGGGCAGCCCTGCTGGTACAAGAAGGTGGGATCTAAATTATTTCAAGAAACGGGCACTCTAAGTTGTTTTTTTGTTATTTTTCATGGTGCAATCTTTATTTTTCTTTGTTGATAGTGCAGTAGGTTTCTTATGTCAATCCTGTCTGCTTGTTTCTCAGGATGGGATAGGCCTTGATGCCATCAATGACTCATTTCTCCTCGAAGGGTCAATCTACAGACTACTACGCAGACACTGCAGGGATCAGCCTTACTACGTCCATCTACTGGAGCTTTTTACTGAGGTACTTCTAGATCCTGTTTATCCACACATTCAGATACACAAGCAGGATTTTTAATACAGTTCTGTTTGTTTCAGACATCTTTCCAGACTGAGCTTGGCCAGGCTCTTGACCTTATGACTGCTCCCCCCGGTCAGATAGACCTCAACAGATTCACAATGGAGAGGTGGGGGAGATTAATCTGTTAAGTAAAACTGCACTAAATTATATTCTCAAAGAAGGAAACTGATGGATTTACTTCTCTTCTTGTCTTTCAGGTATAAAGCTATTGTGAAATACAAGACTGCCTTTTACTCTTTTTACCTCCCAGTGGCAGCTGCAATGTACATTGTAAGTTTTTATTCAAACAAAATTCACATAGAAGATTGACCGCACCAGCATGATGATGTTAACATTAAAATGCCGCGCTTCATAAATTTGAAGAATAGGCATAGAAATAGAAAGTAAAAGAATAATGTCTTTTTATTTATTCTGTGTCTCATTTTTATAGGCAGGAATAAATAGTGAAGAGGAGCACAATAACGCCAAACACATCCTTCTTGAGATGGGAGAATTCTTTCAAATTCAGGTATTTTTATTTTTCCCATCCTCCCTGTCTCCATCAGGTCTTTCATGTCGTCCTACCTCTAGAGCACATAAAGAATATAACCACTCAGTTACTGATGTGTGTTGTTTGCAGGATGACTATTTGGACTGCTATGGAGACCCTGCTGTGACGGGTAAGATTGGTACAGACATCCAGGATAACAAATGCAGCTGGCTGGTTGTGAAAGCTCTACAAATCATGACCCCTGAACAGAGAGCAGAGTTGGAGGTATGACTTCTTATCACAGCCATTTCTATATGATCATGATAGTGTGTTTCTCTCTAGCCCCATCACACAAGTTCAATTCAAACAACTTTGGTCGTCTGTATAATGTGTGAACAGGCTTCACCTTACTCTTTAATACGTAATGTGATCTCCAATCTCAAATTTTAGAACCAGTCCCTGGCTTAATATCATTCTGATCTTTTCTCCAGGCTTGTTACGGACGCCACGATGATGCCAGTGTGAAAAAAGTCAAGGACCTTTACAACACACTGCAGATGCCAACACTGTACCACAACTATGAAGATGAGAGCTACCAGCGGCTACAGAAACTCATTGCATGCCACGCACAAAACCTCCCTCACTCAGTCTTCCTCAACTTCGCCAAAAAAATCTACAAGAGAAACAAATGAGAGGGATTCATAAACTGTGGAAGGTGCATCAGCCAGGTTATAGTGTAAAGGTAATAATAACAGAGTGAACTCACCTCCTTTTAAAGAGAAGACACTTTAAAGCTTGACCTGAAGTGGACTGTGACATGTACGAATCCTGCTGGGTGGCTTCACTGTAAATGTCTTTAAACGGCATCTATCTTTTGCTTCATGTTACGTATTTATTGAAGAATGTAATTTTTTTAACAATAGCATTGAAATTTTTCACAGTTGGTTTGAGCTCTCATAGCTGTCTGACCTGATTAATGCATGAGAGGATGAAGTAATACATTGCCTCAATTAAGATACTCTAGAAAGTTTTTCGTTTAATAAAAAACTTCACAGAGTGAGTGGTCAAGTCACATGCCCGTATAGCAGTTGTCCTTGGGAAGATGGGGAATTGTTATGCTTTCCTGCTTGTCATTTCCCGATTCTCTCTCCCAGGTTTCTGCTCTGTCCACTGTCCTGTCCTCTCTGGATTGAATTCTAGGAGCACAAAAATCAAACTTAATAAACAGAGCATGTGACTCAAGCTCCTCAAAAAACAACAAAGGGAGAAAGCTGATCTTTGTTTTACATATTTGTAAAGTGGTTAGCATTGCTGCCTCACAGCAAAAACTCACCAGTTTGAATCCTGGTTCAGGCAAGGTGGGCTTTTCTGTTCACTCCAGGTACTATGGTCCCTCCCCACAGCCCAAAACATGCTCACCAGGTTAACTGGTTATTCTAAACAGCCCATAAGTGTGAGTGTGAGTGTGTGTGTGTGTGTGTGTGTGTGTGTGTGTGTGTGTGTGTGTGTGTGTGTGTGTGTGTGTGTGTGTGTGTGTGTGTGTGTGTGTGTGTGAAAGATTGTCTGTCTCCATGTGTCAACCCTGTTATTGAACAGTCCAGGGTGTACCCCTCTTCGCACCCAAAGACAGCTGGGATAAGCTCCAGCCACCCACGACTAAACAGGATAAATGGTAGAAAATGAATATTTTTATAGTGCTGCTGTAAAGTCTGTACATGCCTGGATGATATGCTTTTAATAAATATGATATGACCGATAATTTTCTTGTTTTATTTTTTTTAATGCCTTCTGTAAGGCAGAAAAATATTAAAAGTTTGTAATATTTACAACTGGATACATTTCAAATCACAGCTCTGTAATTTAAGTTATTAGACTTTTGGAATCTAAATACCTTGGGTTTTCAAAATTTGCCTGGATAAAACAAGAAATATGATGACATAAAATTCTGATACATTGAAATTAGGAACATTTACTGATTTCTTAAAAATGCACTTTTCAAAAGCAGTGGCAGAGAAAGAGTCTTTTCCAGAGGGAAGCCGCATAATGACATCATTTGTAGCAGATTTAAATAGTCAACATAGATGTAACCAGTAAATGTGATACTTATATTTAACCTGTTATTATCAAGAATAGCAGTAAATAGTGGCACAATTATACATACTGTATAAGAATAAAAATTAGTCTTTTTTTTGCTGTTCTCTAAGACAACCACTGAATAATTGTATCATGGTTTCATATGCTTGTTGAATGAAGATTTTTTTAAGTAATTAATTAACTGATGAAATTAAATAAATGAATAATACAGTCAAGAAATGACTCATTAACATTTCTTTGGGTAGTCGACCTTTTAAACATTGAATTGTAAGAAAGATAAAATTACATCATGATGCTGCTTAATAAAATGATAAAAATTAGTGTTTCAGTAGACCACTCAATATTGAGCTGAGATACAATCAAAACATTTACTACATATGTAGGCCTATATGAAATACAGTCATGGTCATGTTTTTTTTATCCTCAGGGATCAAAACCTGTCAGTGGAGTGACTTGAGGCTGAAAATGTTTGTCAAAGTTAAATTGGCTTTGAAGGACCAGGCAAACAAGGGGTGTGGTTTTGTAGGGTTGGGGTTGGGGAGCGGGGTATTGTTGGATGCTCGCGCGAGAAGACAGATGCTGAGGCTGTTACCGTCGTAGAGACGTTCACATTCACTCGGACTGGGATGTGAGGGAGCCCGATGAGATGGAGACCTTCATCCATCTTCACCTCAATCTGATCGTAAGTCGAGTCTGTGAATTATCGTGTGATGGATATTAGATATTTTTGATTTAAACGAACGTGCAGTGTGTGTGTGTGATCTCTGGCAAGCAAACCGTTTGATCTTACACGGAGGCTGCGTAGATGAAGAAACATACAATCACGCTATTTACAGAGATATTTTTTGGAATCGTTTGACGCAAAATGTACTGTTATCGTCTCTTTCAGTCTGCATCGCTGTTCAGTGATTGATATTTTAGTTATGTCAGGGCGGATGGGCCTGTGTATAGGGACGATGCGGTGGAGGTACCCCCTCCTTCCCTGTTCCTCCTCCCATCCTCCCTGTCTCCATCAGCTCTGTGGGATCAATATGTGCAGGGGTATACACTGTGCACAGGACGGGTTAAATTTCATATGATAGCCTGGGATATATCTTTTTAAAGGAGGCGTCCGGAATTAATGTTTAAGGCTAACTAAAACCAAACTGTTTTTTTTTATCCCTCAGTGATGTGAAGGACACTGTGGAGGAATATATGAGCAATAGCCCCCGGTTTGTGTTTAAAAAGGTACTGTAGCTTAGTCCTGCTGCATGATTATTTCATGCCCCAGTTAAAACCGCGTTATTTCAGTGATTGCTCCAGGTGCTGTCTTTCTGGACTGGCATTCCTTTTCACGAAGATGGTTGGTGCCTCTTGTCAGATTGTAAGGATGGAGTGGCATAGATGGAGACAGCTTGACTGCTGTTAACTCATGAATATCAGGGCTCAGTGAGGCTGAAAACTGAGAAATAAGATACTGAGTGTCAGTTATTTAGCTAGAAATTAGCTCACAATTATTATCATAGGGAGCATTTCAGTGGGTATCTGTGTGGGTGAGTGTTTGAATTTTAATAGAAAAATAGCACGTCTGAAAACAATGCTGGAAATAAAACAGCAGATAAGACAACACCTGCAGGATGCCTTCATGATAATTTAATGTTTTAACACGTCTCTGTGGTGTCTGGATGGTTCTAAATAATGTGATTTAAATGAAAATGCTGCCACAGAAATTTGTGGTGTTGCAATTTCCTTCTCTATGCCAGTCCTTTGGCTGATCCAATGGCAGAGTGTGTTTATTATAAATTGATTCATCAAAAAAATCTTTTGGATTATTATTTTGAGGCTTTTATGCCTGTATTGAGAGGACAGGATGGTGGGTTGAGTAGAAAATTGAGAAAGAGTGGGCAGTGACATAATCGAAACTTGACTGCTGTCCTCGAAAGACCCCAGCCCTGTCCCAATTATTTGTTTTTGTTTTGTTTTTGCCAGAAAATCACCTGTGTTTCCCAAGTCCAAGGTGATGTCTTCACCTAAATACCTTCAGTTTACTGTACTTCAAAAAATCTTAACAATAATAATAATACAATTATTATTATTATTATTATTATTATTATTATTATTATTATTATTATTATTAAAAATAACCTAAACCAGTTTATCAATTTGGGAACTGATGACATATTTCAGCATTTTTTATTTAAGTTTTTTTAAGCTCTATGGTTTGTGTGTTCTTATCCCTACTATCTACCCCCAGGACTTGGTCCATGATAATTATAAAACAGAAACCCAAAAGCAAGTGAGACTTAATAAAAAGTCAAAATGATGAGTTTAACTTCAAAGACTTAGCCTAAAGCGACACATGTAGGGCAAGAAAACAGACTTTGAAGAGCAGAATTTGCTCGTAGTCGTAATTCACTGTGTGTCTCCTTTGATGTTCCAGGATCTTGGGACCCAGGCCAAGATGTGACCGTCACGGCGTGTCACAATATTGGATTTTTTCAGCCTTTGCAAGAATTGTTTCTATAGCAACAGAAATATCATAGCATCCTAAAAAGTCCCGTTCCCAAAATGCAGTCCTCCTCCCAGCCTTCAAAGCCACGACGCTTCGACGTCAACAGACGGACCAACACTTCAGCTGCACCAAAGGCTCATGGCGCTGGTTTACAGAGGGAGGATAAAAACATGAATACAATCGCTGCGTCCTCCCCTCGCAGGGCAGCAAAAGGCCCCACTGCTTCCACCAGGACGAGGGTGGGAGTGCAGCCACGAGCACCAGTAAGCCAATCCAGGTTTGGCTCACAAAAAGCAAGTTCAACTATCTCCAAAACAGCTAAGCCCAAACCTAAGAGCGCTCGTGCATCTGCAGCAACCAAAATTGCACCGGCAGCAGCCCCTCCTCAGCTCCCCTCTATGCTTCCTCTAGACCCAAACTGCAACGAGCCCAGCCTCCCCTGTCTGTGCTGTGATGGACGCTCTCCGCAGGATAACAACAGCATGTTCAACCATAACCACAACAACAACAATACCATCTCTATCAGACAGCAACTGCAGCTACCACCTCCTCCACCAGCCCAATTATTGCCCCAGAGGCATGATGGGACTGGTGCCAAGGAGCAGTTGCAGCTTCCTTCAGAAGCAAACGCCAAGATGGAGCCCTCTGCCTGCCCTGCTGCCAGTCTGGAAAGCGAAGGCAAAAACACAGAAGAAAGCACCAATCTAAACAACAAGAGACACATTAAAGTGGAGGAAGAAGATGACGAGGAAGAGAGCAGCGGGGATATCGATATTGATGATGATGACGAGGCCGACAATGATGATGACGATGATGATGATGATGACACCCTGGTGCCATCATGCTGTGACTGTCCCCCCTCCCTCCTGGAGTTCTCGCTGTCCTCCTCTACCTCGTCCTCCTCTACTTCTATCAGCTCTTGTTCTGATCTAGAGTCCGACTGCGCAGATCAATCCGCCTCCATCTGCTCCTCTCACGACCAAGACGATTTATCCATCGCTCTGTCTCCTAAAAACCAATCTCTTCCACAAGCTCTTGATTTCCAGCCCCCCTCTCGCTCACCCCCATCCCTCCCTCTGAGCCAAAACCCCTTCATCCTAACGTCACATCAACAAGATTCTCCTTGCTCCCCAGATGAGGGTTACCCCTCTGCCCTGGACACCCCGTCTCCTGACTACCTAGGTGTAAAGGGCGATTCAGAGGTTGCAAAACTAGGTCTGCTTGACTTTCTTGAGTCAGTTGGAGAGTTTGGTAAAATGGAGCGCTTCAGCCAGGTGATCCAAGTTGCTCGATGGGATCTTGAGGGTGAGCAACACTGGGATGTTCTGAGGGATCGGCTGGATCACCTGGATCGCCTGGAGAAGGTGAACAAGGAAGTAAAACTGACCTACATTGCCAGACTCCACGAGAAGGGGTTTGATCTTGGAGATTTGGAAGAGCAGGATCTTTCAGATGTCATGGATGAAATGGGAAACATAGACATTCCCTGGAAGTTGTATAAAAGCCGGGGAGTGATGGGTGAGTCTCAGGAGTTCTCGGACGCAGGGGTCGACCTCACAGCTCCGTCAGATTGTGAGGATCATCTCGCTCCAGATTCTCTCACCCCTTCCCCAGTTGAGCCACCACCTAGACCTCCCAAACCCCCTGTGCGCCACGCCAGCGTTAACTCTGACCTCCACACTTACATCAATATCAGCAGAGACACCACCTCCATGGCTGTCTCCACCTCGCCTACGATGTCCACCTTCTCCCCTAACTCATCCTCTCCTACGTTTACCACTTTTAGGTGTGAGAAACCCCTACCACCATCTCCACCATCCATCCCCCCTCTCCCCACCTCTAAGCCAGTCCCTTACCTCACACTTTATACCACTCCTTCTCCACCTCCAGCTATCCCCACCCCTACTCCTCCCATCCCGCCTCCTCGGAAGCGTCACCTTGCCAGAAAGGAGGCACAGCGACTCGCTGCTCTTCAAGCTGAACAAGAAAAGACCCCCTTCTCGCTTCCTCCTCCTACTACACGCCCCCCACCTCTGCCGCCACCACCAGTGATCTCAATTTCCTCCTCATCACCCCCAGCCATACCGCCTCCACCTGCCCTGCCTCCTCCCCCGTCCTTCCATGCTCTGGATGTAGAGATTCGGAAGCTGCTGATGCTTGCTGGATTGACCCAAGCAGAGCTCCTCAAACTCAGCCCTGAGCTCGGAGTTTGTGTTGGAGGGTTGGAGGATGAGGGAGAAGGAGGTCATGTTTTCTCCTCCAGGTCCGTTGAGTCACACGAGTTCCAACAAAAAGAAGAGAGGAAATGTGATGCAGAGATGACAGCTGGAGAGGCATGGAGCAGCAGAGAAAGAGAGGGAAGAGCAGCTGAAGAAGGCAGAAAGAAAGAGGAGATCAAGGACACACAAAGAACCACCTCCTTCACTGAGATGGCAAGGAGAAGGAAGAGGAGCAGCGGTTTGAGCTCTGACCATTACTACTGCACCAATCTTAGCAATACACATGAAACTAAAACAAAGAGTATGAACTATGAGTCGTTCCAGTATCCTACTGTATTTCCAGATTCACCCCCTCCTCCCCCTCCTCCTCGCCCGTTACCTCCAATCCCTTCATCTCAACCGCCCCTTAAAGTCAGCACCTTGCTTGCCAATTCTGCACAACCAGAGAAATATGATTGGCTCATAGCGTTCACCCCTGAATGTGAAGGCCCTCCCCAGCCTCACTCCTTGGAAATGAGGAAAGCTCAAACAGAGGCTCTGAAGAAGCCAAGTTCATCAGGTTCTTCTCTCATGGTTCCTCCCAAGACCACAACTTTTAAAGAACTGCGCTTCCGTAACAAGAGCGCCTCCCCTCCCACGAAGGTGATCACTGACCCAGATCCAGACCCCACAATCATCACCCCAGATCCAGATATACTCTACAACCTGAGGTGGAGGAGGGAGAAGGAAGGTGGCGACGGCCTGCAGTGGGAATACACCTCTCAGGCGCAGGCCCTCTTCATGCAGCCGCCACCGGCCCTCACCTCCATGGCCGCTCTGAAGGAGATGCTTCAGAGAGCGGACAAGGAAGGGGGACAACTGGAGCTGTGTCCGTCTCAGAAGATTGGCAGCTCCATCAGTGACAGCAGCCTGTGGACCATGGGCAGAGAGTGGGAGTGTGAAGAAGTTAGGAGTGAGGAAAAGAAAGGGGAAGAGGAGAAGAAAGAAGAGGAGGTGGAGGTGAGAGGACTAGCCGATGGAGGGAGGACTTTGGAGTCAAGAATTTCAGGTGAGTGTGAAGTTCTGTGATGGTGCCATTGATAAAAAAGGAGGCAGGTGGTTATGGAGACATAGGGACGGGGTCTTTGTGTGTACGCATATGTGTTTTTACACATGTAATGGAAAAAAATGAGGCATTAATTGCCCCTGATATCACTTAAAGTGAAGTGTTGGGCAAGTACGTGATCTAGTATCAGCCTAAATAGCCTCTGAAAAGCCAAGAGGGAAATTATCAGGAATACACAACATGCTAGCTCAGGGTTTAATATTATATTAGTAAAAGTTAGCAGCTTCATGTCAGCTATTAGCGGTCAAGCTAACAACAGTTGTTCAGTATCAGGGTGGTACTCGGTGGTGGCTGATACTGAAATCTTGGTATTGTAACACCTCTTTGTCAAAGCATCTTAGTGTAATTTGGATGACAGAACAAATCTAGGATGTCCAGACATAAAGATAAACAGATGGAGAAAACAACAGTGTGTTTATCAAGTTATTTTTCAGGGATGCACAAATAAAAGCCTCAGACAGTAGAAAAGACAAAAACAGAATCCAAGGGAGGTGAAATGTTGACTCATTTATACGGATGATGTATGGAACGAGAGCAAAGAGATGTGGGCTGAGCGTGAGTCACACAGGGATGATGCATGATATGATAGATAAATTACGACGGGGGATAAACAGGCGAGAGAAGCGAACAAGACAGTGGAAGCTGGAGTTTGAGCATGAGTAACAGTAGGAAGATGGAAGGAGAATGAAAGTGAAGGGAGTGAGGGTAATATGAGGAGAAATAGGAGGTTGGGAACTTTCCTGCTCTGGTTTTCAGAGTGTGATGTCATAACTGCCTTATTCAATTATTCATCCACTCTTCAAACCAACGGGAGGGAGATAATGGAGTGCCCACTGAGCTCACAACCTTCTTCCTTCCCTCATTTTAGCCTCCTCTACTTTCTTACTTCCTTCTATTTGTGTGTCCTCGAATAGCTTCTTTTTCTTTTTCTCCCTTTTTACTGGTTGTAGTCTACATCAAAGTGGGATATGTAAATGCTTTGCTCCATCTGTCTGTCCTCTCTCTCCTGTACCCTCCACCCGTGCTCCCTCAAGCAGCACAGATAACTAAGATCAAGTTACAGCAGTGCTGCAGTATGTTTCATGGACATTTAGGATTAAATCACTGTCTGTTAACAGAAGGGTAAAGGTTAAATCTAAATACTTAAAAGAACAAAACTTTTTTTTTTTTAAGATTTCAACAAACTTTTCAATTTTATTAAACTTAATTTTTTTAAACACACATACAAATGCAGCCAATAGCCCTTTAAAAGACTAAGAAAACTTAGTAAAAATCAGTAAAGTTTTCAGAATAAAGCACAAAATTAATTAAAAGTGCCTAGAAATAAAAAAATGTGTTTTATAATTAGTAACAAAAAAAGATAAATTATTATTATTTTTTTTTTTTAAAGAAGATAATTTTTGTCATTTTGATATCTAAGTCAGTGAGTGACAAATGCAAAAAATTAAAGTGTTTTACCTGACTCCTATGGCACACATTAGAAACAGTTTATAAAGTCACAAAAGAGGAGCTGTAAGGGATTTTATAACTTAAACATAAAATGAAAGTTTCTAAATCCAAGTGTTATTGACTGAAATAACTCAGAATCAATTCTCAGATGAAAGTTTTGTGTCTTAAATATGTGTCAGATACTTTCAAATTATTACATGGCTGTGTGTTTCCACTCTAGTTCTTTAACTAAAATAAATAACAAGTTGATCATGTGCTGAGGGAAACAAGCCAAAAAAAGGTGTGTACACCTTTAAGAGCCCAAGGGGTGGATCTTAGTAAATGAACCAATTGCTGAGAGCTTGCTTCAGAAAAATAGGAAGTATCATGTGTTGGTTCCTGTTCAAAGACAGCACAAGTCTAACAAAGGTATGGTTGCGTTTAGCTCCTTTTGTAGCCCAGAGTTTGTCAGTCAGTCGCAGATAAATGAGTGTGATGTAAAGAGCCTTCACAGTGTCCTAGTCTTCACAGAGATAGACTGAGCAGGAAGTCTGTATCTCCCTGTATCTGTTGACTGACTCAGCATTATACTGTATGCTGTGCTGGTGGAGAGGGGAGGGAGGTAGAGAGAGGTTCAGAGCAAAGACAGAGGATTGAAAGACGAAGAGAGGGAAAGGGAAAGAGAAAGAGAAAGAGAGAAGGTGATCCAGAGGTGATGAAGGCATGCACTGCAACAATGTACACACACCAGTGAGACTGGCACTCAGTGTTCTCATACTCTGTATTCATAGATATTAGGGTGAGTTTAAAATTAAAGTAAAACCAGATTCCATTATGAAAACTCAGATCCTAATATAATTAGTCTCCTGGATTGATGGTGGCGTTTTAATTACGGAGTCACTGGTGAATGAGTGGCTGATTGACAGAATAATAATTTAAGCCGTGCAGCGATGACTGCTGAACGTTTACGCTTCTATTGCAGCGGCATCATTTCCTGTGGTGTCAGACCCTCCCAAATAAAAGACTTTGGTTATTGCTCTCCATAAATCAACTCCATTGATCCTCATACACTGTCTGTATAACTGTCAATCAGCTGTTTGACTTGTTTAAATGATGCATTGCTGCATGATATGACATGATGATGGAATTCATTCATGAATGTGCATTTTCTCTCGACAGACTCTAACATTTTCTGCATCTCTCTCTCCTTCCCATTTTGTTGCCACATTATTTTTCTTTTACTCTTCCTTACTTTTCTCAACTTTCCATCCCATTTTGTTGTCTCCACTGTTGGTCCACTTTTCTTCCTCATATTTCTTTGCTTGTGCTCCTTCCCTTTGCCCTGGGACTCCTGCCCCCTAAATTTTTAATCTCTTCTCCCCCTTTTCAATAAGCAGTTTCCTCCCCCCCTCTATGTCTTGCACAATCCTCCTCCCAACCCTACTTCCTCCACGCTGCCCTCCCTCCCTTTCGTCCCGGCTTCTGTAACTCCCAGCCCTTTGCAGATCCAAGACCCAATAGCCATGCAGGCAGGGAGTCATCAGACAAACACTGCAATACACACCAGGCTGTGGCTGACGGCTCAGCCTGTGTCCACAGAGATGATTCCAGCACTGATGTAGGCTCTGGGTTTAACTATGAATCCCTGGCTGATTTTGGTGTAGACTCTCCTTGTGATGATGAGGATTTCTTTAGCATGCACAAGGACTTTGAGTCTGACTCCTTCTGTAATTTGGACTCTCTGTACTGCAGTGAATCAGACATACACGCTAAGTCAGAAACAAATGTTATGAGTGCAGGGGACGCCCCAGGTTGCACCACCCCATACAAGAACATCGATGTCATGACGACACACGCAAACAGCATCAGTGCCGTGGATTCACTGTTTTCAGAAAAACAGACACTCTCACATATAGACAAGGACAGGACGTGTAAAGAGCTTCCTCCTCTCCCCACATACTACCTGTACCACCCTAAAAACTGCCCCCTGCACAGGGGTGCACCACCTCGCCTCTCCCCCATTGGAGCCCTCTCCCCTCCTCTGCGCTCTGGAGCGCCCCCTCCAGGCTCTGCAGGCTCCAGCCTCAGCTCCCCGCTTTTCCCGCGCTCACACACCTTGCCTGCTCTTGCTGCTCCCCTCTACTATCCAAACCTCTACCCTCCTATCCCACCCAGGGCGCCCCCCCTACCCCCAAAACTCTACCAGGCTCCTCCGCAGTCACGCGTGGCGAGTAAGATTTCTCTCTCTGTCTTCTCTCTCCATACATTTCACACTTTCTCTATTCTGTCATTTTGCTTGCACGTACTTCTTTCTGTCTGTCTTTGTTCTCTGCTCTGAGTACAGTGGCCCTCATGCTTTGGTCACCTTTCCAACCCGGCTGCTTTGCAGATTTGAAAGAACGGTGTAACTGTAGATGATTTATGTATCAGGAGTCAGCTCTCTGCAGGTAACCTGATACGACTTATCTACAGAGTGCTTTCAAATCTGCAAGAGGCCTACAGACGGGTAACAGCTGCTGCTGTCAGAGGGTGTCTCCAGTCACTCTCATCACTCTTTTCCTCTTTGTCTTCCTTTATCTGTCTGTCTGTCTGTCTATCTCTGTGTCAGTCACTGTTTTTTTTTGTTTTTGCATGAAACGTTAAAATAGATGCATGCACTTCATGCCAGGCAAAACCAAAGATGCTTGTTGATGATGTTGTAATGTGAAGGTTTTGATTTGAGTTATCAACTTTGTGTAACACGGAGGAAACATCCAAAGCGGCAGAAGTTCATTGCTTTCTGTTAACTGTAGGACTCTCTGTATTTATATAACTACATTATATAAATCTGTATAAACAAACATCACTCTGCACTTTTTCGTGTTTGTTTTTTCACCTGACTGATGTGTTAGCTTCCCCTCCATAGCTCCTCAGCTCCTCCTGTGTATTTTTCCGCTTGTTTAAGTATGTATGAGTGTATTTGTGCATTTCAGTGTGAGTCAACAGTAATGCATGGGATCCTGTTTATCCCTGCTGCATACAGAAAGTTGTCTTCACAGATCCAGATGTTGAAAGCTGGTCACAGTAAACAAATGTTCACATGATGTCCTTACTCTCTGTTTGTTGTCAGTTGTACCATCTGCTTCTAACTGCCTACTCCGAAGCTTCTCATTGCTTAATTGCTCTTACTAATAACCCAAATATTTTATTTAAAGTGTAACTGTCTGTGGAGATTGATATTGCCTCTCTTGAATTTCTGTTTTGAAACAGTTTTCCAATAATTTCCCTTTTGCTGTTGCTGTCAGCTGTTCGCAGTGTCTCATTCGCTGGCTCCGTACCGAGGACAGGGACTTCCTGGATGGGCGAAGATGTGAAGCATCCTATGAGAGGTGTGGGCCTGTCCTCTCTGTTCCTGCAGGAGAAGAAAGGTTTGAGTTTCCCCTGGTACACTGTTTGTTGGTCCTGATATTTGTAGCTGTCACAGTCAGTGACAGTAGATTATTGTTCTTCCCTCCAGCTCTGGTCAGCGCGGTCAGTGTGGCAGTGGAAGCCATCTTGGCCCAGTTCAGTTCTTCCCGGACTGTCGTTCAGAAGGTCAGTCACTGCTGAATTTAGTCCTGTTGTGTCTTGATTGTATGTTTGGTAAGCCTTCATCTCAACTCAACTTTATTTATAAAGCACTTTAAAAACAACCACAGCTGAAACAAAATGCTGTACATATAAGATGATCCAGGCATATTAAAGATGCTGTGAGGAGGATCTGTTTTAAAGGAGGATCTGGAGTCTCACACACACTGTCGTAAAGATGTGTGTTTGTTTTGGAATTAAATGGAGACCGAATCAAAACTTTTTTTTTTTTTTTCAATACAACTTTTACCTGATACAATGTGACGAGGTAAGGTATCAGTATCAGAGTTACATAGCACTGTTGTTTGAAACATGACAACAAGCAAACTGTCAATTAGTGCAGTAGTTAAGTCGCCGTCCATATGTAGTGCTACTGACAGCCTGATGCTGTGAGACATGTCCGTAATGTGTAACGTTAGTAAATCCTTATCATGTCCTACCAGTCATCTACCAAGCAGAGCTAACTTAACCTCACTCTTCATTTTATTGATAGACTTTCATGTTTGAACAGACCACTGCAGAATAACTGCTGACTGTGGGTTGGGATAAACATTATCACAAACAGTTTAGCTTGTGCGTTAGCCTTTAGCTCGGGCTGTATCACTCTCCCGTTTAGGTTTCTTGTGCCCTTTTTCTGTCTGACACTTAGGCTCCTGTGTCCACCATTACTACAAAATTAATCACAGAAATAATTTTCAGCAGAGAGAAATACGTCTGCGGACGTGGTGAGACTTCTGGTCCTGCTCGACCCAATCAAGAAGCCGAGAAGTAGCATCCTGAAATAACCTGTAACCTGTAAAACTGGTGCTGATAATCTCATTTTAAAGTGTGGATCACAATTAGGCAAGTATCTAGAAGGGAGACTTTTGCCAGATCACTTTGAAACTCCTCACAGCCTCCTTAAGTAAATCAATAAAACAAAAGGTGGATTGATCAGTCATTGATTGATGCTTGAAAACACTTTAAGAACACTAAAAAAACAATGAATAAAAACTAAAGACAGTCCTTAAAATACTAAAACATGAGCAGAGTCTCAAGCTGGGTTAAAAGCCAAGTAACAAAATTGTGTTTTGAGACGTTTTTTAAAATCGGACAGAGAGTGGACTTGTCTTATGTGGAGGGGGAGCTCGTTCCACGATTTTTGAGCTCTTCTTTGAGCTCATGGTTTTGACCTCAGTACCTCGAGGAGCAGCAGATGAGCTGACCTAAGGCACTGAGCAGGAGTGTGAGGATACGACAGGGCCAAACCATGTACAGATTTACAAAAAACAAATAAAATAACCTTAAAATGGACAGGCAGCCAGTGGAGGGAGGCCAGAGTGGGAGTAATTTACTCCCTCTTACGTGTCCCAGTTAAAATCTGAGCTCACATCTTGAGATTTTAACTTTTGCTTTTGGACAGCAGTTCGAATGGTAGAACACAGAGAAACAACTCAATTTCTCTGTGATACTCAGTTTTTGTATTTGTAGAATAGTCATACTGTATTATATTTGTTGGTTATCTAAAAAAGTGGTTTTCATCACTCCTTCCTCTTCTGTCTCAACATATTTTGTCCCTTCCCTTCTTAGTCCATCTCAGTTAACAAGGTACTGCAACATCTTTCTAGACAGCCAAGTTTTGTAGTATTAAAAAATCCTACTAACATCCACCTCCCCATCCTTTCCAAAATCATCTCTCATCCTGTCATACTGACCCTCATTGCTCACTGTTTCTCTCAAACCTTTATTTCTGTCCTATTTTCTTTCCTTCCTCTCTTTCGAGTCATGCTCTCTGATTCATCCCTGTCTTTGTCTCTTACCGCACGTCTTCTTCCTCCCTCTCTCCCATTTTCTCTTCCCTCCTTCCTTTTTTTTTTGTTACCCCTCAGGCCTTATCAGGAGACAGCACTATAAATCCATCTCTGGGCCGTCTGGTGCTGCAGTGCCTCTGCCCTGCCCTGCACAGCTTGCTGACTGATGGCTTGAAACCTCACCAGAGTGACCTGATTGCAGGCAGAAGGCCAAACTCTGCTTGGAGCTTGGTCCAGGCCTCCACACGGCAAGGTAGGAAAATTAGATCCTAAAGATCTAATATTGGGCTATTTTTTCCTTGTAATTTCCCCTCCTGGATGATAATGATAAACCTTGGACTCTGTCATGTTCCCACACTGAAGCCGATACTTGTTGATTTGAGTGTCTGAAATGCTGAATCAAGTGAACAATAGGATGCAGATATTGATCCACTCATTAGTGCCAAGTTTTTTTGCTCACAGCATTAAGTTTTCCCATTGATTCTTCCCTCACTCTCCCTCTCTTTAAAAATACATAACCTACTTTTTCTCACTCTGCACTTCAAGGTCCAAGAACACAAGCCTTGTTCAACCTTCAGGATCGAGTTGGGGAGCTGTCGCAGCTCAGGCAGAGCAAGCACAGGTTCAACGCATTCCTGTTTGGCCTCCTGAAGTAAGTTTGGTTCAATGTTACACACAAAAATACAACACGTGCAGAGAATATAAACCTGTAAATGGCTTATTTCTCTTCAACTCATCATTTTTTTATATAATGCAGCTTTTTATTTTACTTCTATTTGTATTAATTTTATTTATCTTAAACTTTTATTTTATTTTTTTTAATTATCACAACTGTTTATGTTTTATCTTTTCATTTATTTACATATTTGTTTAGGGGCTATTTCTGTTTGTTGTTTAACTCTTTACCTTTATTGCATTTAGTGTGCGTCTCCAGGTTTAAATACATTACTGTTTTATGATTAGTCACCAAGTTGTATTTATTCATTTTTTCTTAAACTCTGTTTTATTTTGTGAAAAAAAAATGTAAAGTTCTGTTTATAAATAGAGATTGAGGAACATTAAGGAAAAACCCTGATGCAAATCTTGTCCTAGTCTGCAGGATCAAACGTCACCTCCAGATCACGCTCCCATAATGATATCAGAGAGTCATAGCCTGTAGAATCAGAATAAAATAGTCAAGTTTATGTCTTGGAAACCAGTACGTTTGAATATTTTGCCAGAATATTCTTTTTTATTGAAACCACTGTGAAAACACTTTGAATTGCATTTGATTTCTGTGAAAGATACCGTTTTATTAGGTGTGACTCACTGATTGAAAACCTCAAAGAGGCTGTGAGGAGTTTTTAAGTGATCATGAAAAAGTCTCCTTTGTAGATACATGCCCAATCATAATCCACACTTTAAAATGAGATTATCAGCCCCAGTACAGGTTATTTTGAAATGCTACTTTGTAGCTACCAGATCGAGTCAAACAGGACCTGCACATCTATATGACAACACCACACTGGCTGACAAAGTTTTGAAGTGAAAAGAGAAATCTGTTTTTTTCTGCTGCAAACTATCTCTGTGATTAATTTTGTAGTGATGGTGGACACAGGAGCCTAACTGTCATACAGAAAAAGGACAGAAGAGAAGAAGAAAGCTAAACTGAAGAGTGATACAGCCCAAGCTAAAGGCTAAAAGGGCTAAACTTTTTGTGATAATGTTCATTCTAACCCACAGTCAGCAGTTATTCTGCAGTGGTCTGTTCAAACTTGAGAGTCTATCAATAAAATGAAGAGTGAGGTTACGTTAGCTTTGCTTGGTAGATGACTGGCAGGACATAGCTGCTTTACTAAAAACTTACAAAGTTTGCTTGTTGTCACGTTTCAAAAAACAGGGCTATATAACTGTACTAATAAATACCTTACCTTGGTGCACTGCAATCCAAACAGATCCTCCTCATAGCAGCTTTAAGACTTAAACAAGGTAATAAAAACACACAAAATAACTTAAGTATCTGCGTTCAAAAAGATCTGCATGCTGAAAGACTGGCAGAACAAAGAGTTTTTGTGGAAATTGGTGCTCCAATTTAACACCTTTTTGGCACAAAGAAATCCTTTTAAAGAGTTTTTACATTCCTCAACACAAAATCCAAAGGAATCAAAATACAAAGGAAAAAATCCTGTCCTATCATTTTCTTGAAATGCCAACCGTAAACATGAAAAAGGGCAGAAATCAGAATTTTTCTAGTCTTTTTTTAATGAAATCCTCCTGCTCATGTCTTCTTTTTCTCACCATCTCCTCTTTTATTCCTTTTAGTATCAAGCATCTTGATTTCTGGCTCTCTCATCTTCAGTCCTGCAGTGGTAAGTGTTTCCCTCTTTGATTTGACCTCTTTTTCTCAGGAGTTGTGTCTACAACTTTCATATCTCACACTTGTACATATTCTCCTTCTCAGATGTGTTGGAGACATATTATCACCCCACCTCTTTCATGCGCCTGTCGCTGACTGCCTGCCAGCCTCTGTTTGAGGAGCTGCTCCTCGTGCTGCAGCCTCTCAGCCTGCTCACTTTCAACCTCGACCTCCTCTTCCAGCACCACCATCTAGAGTCAGACAGTCACCGTCCACATATCCCCAGTCCACCCATTCAGGATGCTGGATCAGCCCAGAGCTCACAGCCCAAATCCACAGGCTGCAGGTATATTGAAACCCTGTCAGAGGTCGACTTCGGAAGCCCAGAGCATGAGGCCACCAAAGAAAAACCGTCACCACTGGTTAATCCAAAGAGTGAGGCATCAGGGAAGTCAACACAGAGCAGCACCACACCCGTCAAGGCTACGGCCTCTCTTATGCAGACAAGTCCTCAGCTGATGTGGGTGCAGGAGAAAGAGATTGGTGCATTGCCTCCACCTGATGATGATGAGGAGAGTCTGGCTCAGCAGGCAGGACAGGTGCTAACATTTGTTTGACGGCCAGTCTGTTTCCTCTGATATGTTGTTTCATCTCTCAGGCCTGACACTGTCTTTGAATAACAGGTGATCCAGCAGGGATGGGGAGCTGTGATGCGTTTGGGAGGCAGACTGAGCAGGAACCTGGCCGAGCTGAGCCTGAAAAAAGAGGAGGCGAACACGGATCTGCCAGGTCTGCATATGCAGACAGGGAGCGACTTTGCTCCTGTCGGCAGTGGCACTCAGGTTCCATGGGGTCTGGGGCGGCTCTTTGGGGCCTCTAAAAGCCCCCACAGCCCACCGGTACACACACCACCAACCAGGTTAGCCAGCAAATGTAACACTTCATCTTCTGCTCGTTATACAATTTTGATCAAATAAAAACAACAAAAAGGAGTGAATTACTTGAAATCTGTCAGGCATGATAGAGAAATTGAAGAAAGTGTGTTTTTTCTGTCCTCTCCGCAGGCGTCCCTCCCAGTGGCTGGCTCCTGGTGTAACTGCACTGACACGAATGGTGAGCAGCAACTCCACTCCAATCTTGAGGAGGGCCGCAGAGCTGCAGGGGGAGAATGAACCAGAGCCAGAGAAAGACACTGATGCACCGGAGGTGAAGGACAAACCCAGACCACTCAGGTACAACAGACACAAGGCTGTGGTGGTGGTGTTTTTCCTTTTTATCTGTGGAGATGCAGTAGAGTGGTTTAGGAGAGATAAATCAATCACATTTCTGTCATTTCATATCTGAATCTCATAACAGAGATTTAGTGTTGTAACATTTTTAAAGCCTGTTTATAAAAATCATGAATAGTTTATTGATCAACCTTGAAACCTTGGGTAACAGTTTCTAAATTTTAAAAGACACAATTTGTTCACTTTTTTTTTTTGATTGTTTTGAAATCACTCACAAGGAGTGAAAGCTTTGATTGTTTCTAATAATGTCCCCACATTTCATGCCATGCTGAGAGCATTTATGAATAATTGTACGTGTTGATTATTGACTCAGTGTAAGAGAGCTCACTCAACTCACATTGAGGTTTCAGTCATTTTTTGGGAAACATTGGAACAAACATCTCCTAGTGTTTTAATCAAATACGACAGGAAACATGTAGCTTTTTATTTTTGTGTTTTCTGGCACTCAGGGGCGTATTTAGTCATTTGGAGGCCCAAGGCAAACCCAGTCAATGGGGCCCCCCCATGTCCTTGTAACTCATCTTCCTCAGAGCTAGACTGGCCTTCCCTGGGTCCACTGTCTCTTTCCCAGAATCAAGGCATGAGACAGTGCAAATCTTGTACATGGTAACTCAACGCAACTAAATGCATTTCCTCAAGTTCTGTTTTTGAAAAAAGTGAATACATAATTGAGTCCACTTTGTCCTGGATTTGAAATCTTTTATGACCAATTGAGAGCTTATTTGTCCCACAGTGGGGAATTTACAGAGTAACAGTAACGAACAAGAAAGTATGAAGTGAAAATCATTACAACGGGTAAATATTGAAAAAAATAAATTAGTAAAGAAAAAATATGTAAATATCAAACACAACATAAAACTGGAAAAAAAATCTACTGAAGAGGTGATATTTACAGTTACCATACTTTTTGGTACTATTATTTTAAATTTAATGTATTTTTATTTGACCCCCTGTCCAGTGAGTTATGTATAAAAAAAAAAAGAGATTTTTATACAATAATGTTTATCACGAACTCAAAATGCTTGATTTTGAGAAAATTATCCTGATTCCTGGGCTACATAAAGTCCTTAAAATCCTAGTAGTCTTATATGTTTATCTCAGATCTCAGAGCAATATTGTTTTTATTTCCGACTTGGTTGGAAACAAGAAAAAAATGATATAAAGGTGTTTTTTACCACTTTCTTCCTGAATCAAATTGTCAGATCTGTTGTAACATGGAATAGCCCATTGAATAAGAAGGGAGGGGGAGTACCCAAAAAGGTCATTAAAGATTAAACCTTTTGATGTATTTTGAAGCATGTGAAGTAAGATTTAGAAAAAAGGAAATGCCTTCAATTGAAGAGAACTTCATAAATCAGTTTTTTTTAAGAAATGCTTTTGGGGCCCCTGGGAATCTTGGGGCCCCAGGCAACAGCCAGTGTTTACGTAATTGTAGCTACGCCCCTGCTGGCACTCTGGTGTATATTTAAATTTTTACTTCTTTGTGTCTTTTATGTTGATAAGGACACATTGGTCTGCATAAAAGTATATATATATATATATATATATATATATATATATATATATATATATATATATATATGTTTATAGAGAAAACTGAAAGCATTTAGCAACAAGTATATAAAAACAACTAGTTAAAACTAGTTAACTGGACCTTCAGCCTGACTGTAGAAAGAAAACCATGAGCGAACCAACAATTCAAATAGTGCTTTAAGTTAACCCTGGAAAATAGGTAGCGAAAGGGCTACACATTCAAAAGTTGGTGTAAGAAGTATGTTTTGTTTTTCAAAAATCCTCTGGTGTTGCCAGGGAGATTGCAGCCAGAGTTTTAATTTCTCTGCAGCATGCAAGATTTATTTGTGGCCCAAACCCCAGAAGTTAATCACAGTTTTCTGCTGAGAGAGGTGGGGTCGTAATTGGATGATTTGGCTTTAAATCAACAAAATGCAGCTGAAACTGCACGAGGACTTGTTTAAAAGTGGAGTGCACCAATCACTCCCTAGATATGACAGTAGGTTTTTGGCTCAACAGGTAATCCCTAGTTAAGATGAAATGTATCAGGAAGTCACGTTTAGCTTTTATTTTCAGAAATAAGCATCGTCTGTTGGAAAAGCAGGATCTAACACTGAATGGTTCAATCAGTGGTAGGGGCTTCACATAAAGAGTCCAATTCTAGGCTGAAGCTTGAAAATGAAACTCTCCTTTCATACAGATTGACTAAACATATTTCAGCTCTCTTCAGGGTGTCGTCTCTTCTCTTTTCTGACATGTTCTCTTTCCCCTCAAAGAGCACACATGGGTTTCGGATGCGCTCCAGCTCTTGTTTTTTTGTTTTTGAAGAACGACGTCTGGTGACTCACTAGCTTGACTTTGAACAATCCTGCGATGTGACTCATCAAAGATTTGCCTTCATCGTTTGTCAGGAATGATGTCATTGCTTGTGGCTGGCTGGTGTGTGGATAAGGGAACTGTAGGCTTTGGCTGAACAGGACTGTGTTGTTGTGTGTCCTCAGGTCAGTGCGAACGCTGTGTGACCACTCTGGAACAGGTTCAGAGCTCAGCTTCTGCAAAGGGGAGGAACTGGTGGTGTTAGGAGGAGTCGACCAAGACTGGATCCGCTGTCGTCAGGGAGACAAAGAGGGGCTGGTAGCTATCGGCTACACCTCCCTCATCATGTAACTTCAGCACCAAAACTGCTGCACTCAGACAATAAAGAGAAATAAATAAATATATATATATACATATATAAAGTGAGTTGAGAGGTGATGGTGAGGCTCAGTTACCCTTAAAGGGATATTTCACACTATCTTGGTTTGGGTTTGACTTGAGTACAAACGCCATCTGCTCCACTTTATGAGCATCAGGAGCAGTCTGCAGCCCTTCTCCCTGTACGAACATATGGGAGCTTTTCCTCTCATCACGATTCATCCAGTTTGGTAGCATTAAACTAATGGGTTTTAACAGCAGGAATGCAGCAGATGGTGTGAAATAATGACTCAAGTCAAACTCCAATCATTTCACACTGGAAGACCTTTGATCTCAGAGTGAAGTATCCCTTTTAAAACGTCCTTTTCCCTCAATTTCTGCCTTCCCTGTCAGCCACTGATCTGAAAATGATCACAGGGGGATAACTCTGTACACTCCATGTAATCAACCACTAGCAGATTCAAGTGCTGTCAGATCAGCGGCTGCCTGTTGTGAGGAGGCGACAGCCTGGAAGTAGCCGCTTTAATATCTCCTCTCTCGGCTGTAGGGGCTTGTGGCTCGCAGGTTGTGGGGTGGAGAAGGCATGTTGGAGAACTGGGCTATAGCTCCTGTTGCATACTGCGTAGTTATGTAGTGAATTGTAGCTGTGTAGATCCGTGTTCTATTGACCTTTCACCCCTGTTGACCTCTCACCTTTATCGCCTGGTTCACGTGTGTTTGACATGTTTCTGCTACTATATTTGACTGTAAAAATATACATAAAAATCTATATAAATATATAAGTATATAAATTGAGATTGATATTACCAAGATAGATAGAAAGATAGATGAAGAAGAGTGAACAGGTTGTGAAACACAACAAGCAGCCTGAGGGAGGGATATGATGAAAACAAATGGATTACTTCTTTATCTTTACATATGTAACTGAAAATGAAGTGGTTGTCATACATGCAAAAGAAAAAAAAGGTAAATGTGTTTGTTTTAAGTATGAAATCCAGTATCTTCCCTCATGTGTGCTTTACGTATCGCCATTATCTCTGCATCTTAAAAATGATTAGATTTAGCCTCATACCTTGAAGCATAGTAATGTGCCATGAATGCGATGAATGAGAAATTTATCAGTGTAACCAACTCTGTTATAGAAGATAACATCAGACAACAGCAATCTGTAGCTAACCTCTCAACTTTGACCATAACCATAAAGGGGCGGCATGTGTTGGAGTAAAAAACTTAACAACAATCCTCTCAGCTCTCTAGCAAACCACCTGACCTTAAATTAAATGCAGTGATTAAAAAAACCCTAATGTTTGTAATCCATGAATGCTTCTGTAAAGTCTGTAGGTTTGGTGGCTGGTCTTCACCTTGTACCACAGCTTTTGTATTTATCTCCCTCGCCATGTTTGCTCATCATAGTCATTGATATTAATGATAGTGGTTGTACAAGTGGTTGTGATGTAAAGTGATATGTTGATTTCAACGTTGCTCATAAGAAACCCATCACTTTCTGTCATATATCAGTTTGTTATTCTCTATATTATGTATTTATGACTATGCATATTGTTTTATATACAACATAAAGTCTGTTTTTGTTTTTTCGGTTACAGCTTTGGTTACATGTTTCACTGCAAGCTGACATCTGAAATCCCCAAAAAGTTGCTAAAAGGTTGATTTTCCAGAGCATGAGTTTAAGGCAGATGCTAAAAGACTTCTGTTTGACTCTGTCAAGACCAGTCAGAAAAGCTCACTTCTTTCTGTGTTATTGCGTGGATGCCATGTAGCATGACATCACAGTCACAATGGCATTACTGTCTGGTAGCATTCCTTAAAAACAGTGCTCATATTAAGTAACTTCTGATCATATCAAAAAGCCATCAAATGGATAGTTCTAGATATTTACTCATTGTCCAAATAAAGACACAATATCAGTGGACTGATTGAAATGTATTATTTCTGTTTGTTTCTGTTTTTAAAGTGATGTTTTAGTCTAAATGCATTTAATTTATTGGCTGTACTATTTATTGATCATGAGGTCTCTGAAGGAATAGCTCTATCTGACCCATCTAGTGTCTCTCTATCTATCTGGGTTCATTATGTATGTATGTGTGTGTGTGTGTGTGTGTGTGTGTGTGTGAGTATGAACGTGCACATGGCAGCGCGAGTGGCAGTGAAAGCAGAGATAAGTGTGTGCACATCTGTGTGTCTGCACATCCTGCACTTTCACCTACGTGTGTAAGTGTAACAATAAGTCCCGTACCTTCCTCTTGTCCCCCTCTTCTTCCTCCCCCCTCTCTCTGGTGTCATGTAGCCTGTAGACATCCCCCGTCTTACTATTGCATAAAGTTCAGTGCCCCAGTAGTGTCAGTCACTGTCCACCTCCTGCATGTGCTTGTTTGTAAATACACTAAATAAAATGATCAGTATGAACCAAACCTATATTGCTGTTTGAGTCGTATTTGTGCACTTAAAGCTCCTGTGGGAAGCTTTGGGTTGGTTTTGGCGCCTCCTGTGGATAAAGTGGTGACTTTGATCTGGTCCTATATATGTATCGAGTAGTATTTTCTGACAAAGTATTTCATACTGTTTCTCTTCTAACAGGGAAAAATCACTCATGGTGAATCGTTGCTTTGGGAAATGAAATGTGCTGTAACTGCCTCATATGGCACCTACCCTGCGGCAGCATTTACAGGCATTAAAATATATAGAAACTATAAATTCTCCGTTATTTTCTTTGCTTTGTTTTTGACTCTTTTGGTAACTGAGAAGAAAAAATATTTTAAGTAAATTCATTACAGTTAAAAACTCTTCACAGGAGCTTTAATGACATGTTTACAACCTCATCACTTGGGGTTTCTATGTAATCATAAAAAAAAAACGTGATATCTTCGTTTGACTTCAAAAAGGAACATAAACAAGACAGTATTTTTGACTTCCTCCGGAAACCACCTCAATGTGTTGCTCTGCAAACTAAATAAGGCCCTCTGCAAGCACCATACCAAACACCCCTCTTTCTGAGCTAATGGTAGATACCTTTTCCACTTTTTTCCTGAATGTAAAGATCCCAGGGTGCCTTTAAATGTTGTAAAGGACAGAAAGGGGTGAACAAATCTCCAGGGGAAGCTGCAGCCCTCCCCCATCTTGTAATCATGTTCCTTTGATAGTGTCCTCCATTGTGGGTCATTATGGAGGACAACACAGAGTGAGATATTCAATCTAATACCACTAGATAGCACTGTTTGCCAAAGCTGATTAAAATCACTGCAGTAACCTCTCAAAAAGACACACCTTCACATGAAGGTAAGGGCCTTGAAAGTGATGAATGAAGAGTCTGCAGGGTTTAGTTCTAGTAGACATAAAATGCTTTTATTATTGTGGTTATAGAGGCAAAAGTTTGAGCTGACATTCTATGGCGTTGGGTTATATCTGTTTTTGATGTTTTGTTTTTCAGATGCACGTTATAAGAGGCAACAGGCAAAGGTTACAAGTCATGCAAACTAGATAAATAACTCTTTAGGTGTACCTTTGCTATAAAGTTAATCATCCACTGGCAATAATGTAGTGCTCTTAGTTAAAAAAGGAAAGAGGAAAATATACATACAGTATGTAAACAGTCAAAGAAATTGCACTTTCTTGGCTCATTATTAGAAGCCACACTACTGAAAGAGAGCAGAAGTTTAACACTGGAAAAAACTAAGTCACTGTCATTGATTGTCTGACCAATATAAAAAACAAAAAGTACGCTTAGCTAAAAAAAGAGACAAATTATGTCATTCTACAAAAAAAAAAAAAAAATACAATCATAGTCAATTTGAAGGAGAAATGACTGAAATATTGGTCAGCTTTGTAATCTGTTAAAAACATGTTAGTAAAATGACAGATTTGATTATTAAGTGTAAAGTATAATCCCAATAGTATTGTCATGTTTGGTAGTAATTTTACACGCTACTGCTGATAGAAGAAACAGGTCTCACTCTCTCTCTGTTTATGTACATTCACATGAAACTTAACACTTATGGTTACTTCCGCTGGCTTAGCCCAATGCTCAAAAATGAGAACAATCTACTATGCAACTGTACATAAAAATAACCTCCAATCCTCAAATATTCACAACTTAAAAAAACATAGCAAAAAAGTCCTTATATAGTCCTTATCAGAGGAGATATTGCTTTTAAAGACTGCATGAGTTTGCTTAGGTACATACACAAGACAACATGGCACTTCTACAGAGCATTTGGGGCAAATTAATTCTACTTTTCATTCCCTTTCCTCTCTCGTTTCTCCCCCCGAGGACATTCTGATTGTCAATGCTCTGGAGCAAAACATTCTCAAAGGCAGTCTGAAGTAAACAGAACACTTTTTACCCCCTTCGCCAGGAAGCAATACTGAAAATAGTCAACAATAAACATTCCTCTCTTGAATATACTTTATCTATTTTTTAAGCAGATAGTTCTCAAGCGGTTGTTTTTTCAAAAATATCTTCTTTCTTAAAACCTCATTAGAAATTCTCTTGCAGCGATGCCAAAATTCCTATCACTAAGCCCACCCCTCCTCCCTCCCAAGCCTATTCACTGGTACATAGCAGACACTGTCTTGGTAAAGTGAAGAAAACCTCCAACACTGTCTCAACAGCTTTTAACTGGTTCACTCCTCCTCATGTCTTTTTTCCCAAAGGTGCAGTGTGACTTTGAAAGCTAAACGATTAAATGAGGGTTCAATTTTGACCTACTTAGGGCTACATTTTTGTTCCCTCTGGCTTTTTATGTGAACTCCTCGTCTTTTAGAAACTTCAGAGCCGAAATGCTGAGTACCATATATGTCCACTTTCAGTCTCTGAGCAAAGTATGTCTCTCCCAGTTTGCTTAAGGTGCCAAAGTAAGAGCAATCAAAGGGTATGCGTGTGTGTTTTAAAGTGTGTCCACTCTGCATACATACAGTCTTTAGTGTGCTTGTTCATCCAGCACTAGTGCAAATTCCTTTCAGCTGGTCTGTTTCTTTCTTTTTCATCCGGGACAATCTATCTCATCATCCCTCGCCGTTTGGACAAAGGATGTGTTGCCATGGTTTCATCCTTGGTGTGATGCCCTTCAGAGTGCTAGGTTCAACACACTCATCTGTCAGTGTGTGAGATGTCTTTCTTGCCTTTTCAGCAGCTATAACTCTCCAGCTCTGGTCTCTCCTTTTTCTCACTTTGTTCTCTGAGGCACTACTACTGTTAATAGCAGTGTTGTGACATCACATCCTGTCCATCTATCCTGCGGTGGGCCTGGTCCCTTTTTTCAGAGTGGTCCCACCTACACAAGAGCAAAGGCACCATGAAAAATAAAACAATCCTCCGTTTGCTTCTCAGAGTTTGAATATTATGCTTGACTCACCTTTCTCTGATAGCTTATAAATGCTGCAGGGTCAAAAGTAAATCATTCAGCCGTTTCCTCCTCTGTTCTCTGCTGCAGATTTCTTCCTCCCCTCGTTTTTCTTCCTCTCCCTCCTCCTCCTCTTGTCTGTTCTGGGTTTTGGTGGACTGTGGTGAACAAATAATTGCATAAGCAGATTTTTATCCTTGTGGAAATTTGCATTCTTTAAAGAAAATAGTCTCTCTTTTTTGTTTTTATGTGGGTGCCTTGGTTCACTCACACAGGGGCTGGCAGTGAGTGAGCTGGAGGTGTCCTGGCTCTGATGGTGGGGGTCACTGCTGGTAACGGTCACCTCCACCCCCACTAGCTGGTCTGAGGGTCAGAGGTCAGAAAGTTTTCTTAATGTTAGTGTAGGCGATGCGTGGCGGAATGAAAGCAGCACATCATTTCTTTCACAGATATATCTCAGTCGTTATGCCTTATGTCATCTTTTCCGCTTGATTTCTATCTGCAATCAGCGAGGGAGCCTTTGATGGAAACTGTGGTTTGACTGCTAATGGAGAAAGTCAATGCCTGCTTGGTTCTTGGACACCAGCAGAGGATGACAGAAATGGGAAACATTTCTCCAGCCTGAGATTCTGTGGTTGGAAAACCACTTATTTTGTGCCGCTGAGTATGATATGGGAAGACAAGCCAAACATGAGAAAAACAGGCTGTGCACAGAGCACACACACACACATACACACACGCACACACATACATGCACACATTGAGCAAAAAGACACAACACAAACACAAGAATACATCAAGACGGATGTACAGTAAATAAAAATGTAAAGAGTTCAACCACGTACACGTGTGCATTCACAAACACCTACAGAAACAAAAACTAACACACACACTTGCTTCATGGACCTGACTTGATGTGGCTGTCGTCCCCACTGGCTCCATCATAAGCCGGCTGCGGACAGTCCCTCTCCTCACCCTCCAGGTCTCTTTCCCTCTCCCTCTCTATCCTCAAGCGGATTTGTCTGTCTCTCACCAGCTCCCAGTTCCTCACAAGGAACACGTGCTGTTTCACCACAAAACTCCTGGAGCAGAGAAAACATCAGAATCACACTCGTTTATTTGCAATGCACAGGGTCATTGATGTAAAACACATGATGCTGGAGTTTTCATACCTCTCACTGCTGGTCAAAGGATCCATATCAAGGTGGGGAAACAGGCTGGTTATGTCACTGGCGCTCTCCTCCTATGAAATATAAAGATAGTAGAGGGTTAAACATCAGTCTTTCTAGTTTAAAGATGCATTTTTCATGGCAAAGACACGATATGCAACCACATGAACTCACCGCGGTCTGGTTAGAGGATAAAGTCCTTTCCTTCAGTCGGCCTGATTGAAACAGAAAAAAAACAGGTAAGACGCTGTAAAAGGTGTTAATCTGATGTATTAGATTAAGCTAGCATATCAAATTCACTGTTTTACATGCAGAGGCCATTTTTCAGTAATATCACACTCAGGCTCAATTTCATTATAATATTGAGGGAGAATCTAAGAATTTCCTGTTGTATCATATAACATTTCAAGATGGCTACGTTAGCTGACAGACACTTCCTAGCTCAAGGCATGACACAGCAGTGGCTGGATACTAACATAACACATTCCCTTTGATCTGTTGATCATTTTTTATTAGTATCAGATCAAATCATAGACTGTACAATTAATAGACATTGACTCCTCGACGTCACCCGTCTGTTTCTGAAACAGATTTTTGAAGCAAGTCACGTCCATATTGGAAGTGACACAGGCTTTGGGTCTCCACATAGGGTGCCCGTTGGTCACATGAGCTGAGCTGTGCCTCTGATTGGGCAAACTCGCATCTTAATATCCTCTAAACTACTGAGTTAGAAAGACATGCACCCATGTTCCAGGCTGTACATACGTTAATTTCTGCTGTGAAAAAAACTTTAAGTGGCTTGGTGTCTATGTGACATACTGTACTTTCGGAGCCAGCCTCAAGTGGACACTCGAGATACAGCAGGTGTTTCACTTCAGCATTGTCTCATGCTTTTAGACGGGGCATCATCATCACTTCTGGGCTTCATGAAAAGATACCACGGACCCCCATAAGACAATAATCATGGCCTTTCAGTTCCCTCACAGGCTGGCCTTGGGTTAGATTCACACACAGTACCATCTTCTTGAGAGGCCTCAGGGATAACGACTACACTAATGTGCTGCCGCTCAGTGCTTTCTTGTTTGGGTTTATTTATCTCTAAGTACGCAGTTGTTATTCAAAATCACAGTTTAAGCACTTGTTAGAAGATGGACATTCAGTGCTCAACCTGCCTTTCAGTGCTCACCTGTTGAGGTTTATTTACTCTTTAGATCAAGACAGTGATAAAAGAAATCTGCTGTCTACACTCCATTAGGAGAAATCCAAAACACTTAGGGTCCAAATGTGAAGGCCCTGTGCCTGGATTTACGCAGGGATCCCTCCTGTCATCCTGTCATGAGGCAGCAGTGTGAACAAGTAAAGTGTGCTGCAGTGCTTCTTTTTAAGGGTTTATATACTTTCAAAATCAAACTTGTAGTGTGTGTCTTATCAAGGATAACACAGTTACTCAAAACCAAAAGGCCCAAAACACAATTTAAATCATAAACCTTCTTGCAATAAAGCAGCAGTGCTAACAACAATTTGAACTGCGTGGAAGTGCTTACTTGTAAGGGTTCATTTTGTTTCCAGATCAACTGGTAGTTTGAAATCTGTAGTCCACATCTCAATGAAAAAAGACAGGAAACAGTCTGGAAGGCTTCATGGATTCAAACCCAGAACCTGCCTGAGGTGGCAGTGTTAACCAACATCAACACATTTCCTTGCAGTGTTTACTTATTTAGGTTTATTTACTCTCCAGGTCAAAAATCACTGTGCACACTCCAGTGGGAGAAAACCAGAGCACACACGGTCAGCAAAAGGAATGCATGGCCCAGCTGTGAACCCAGAACCTTGCTGTGAGGCTGCAGTGCAAACAATCACACTAATGAGCCACCTAGCAGTCCATTCTTGTAAGGATTTATTTACAGTTTAATTCACTCTGGTAGTTCAAAATTCATGGTCAAGACTCAGGCAGGAGAAAGCCAGGACGGACTCATTCACAGGGGAAGGCCTGAATATGAACCAAGAACCATTAAGCTTGTACTTGTGATTACAACCACTCTATCTTGCTACAGAGCAGGGCCTAATAATGGGTTGCTTTTGTTCCCTACAAGTCATTCTAGTTCTTAATTTATGGTCTAGACTCAAGTGGCAGAAAGTCAGCACACTCAATCCCAGAAAATGATCAGCCTGGATTCAGATCCCCCCTTGTTGTAGTAATAGTGCTAACCACTATTCACCGTAGATTATGTGTTTTTATTCATTTTACAGATCAAACTAACGCTTTAAAATCCATGGCCTACAGGTTAGTGGGAAACTATCAGCACAGAAGCTCTGTAATGAAATGACTGACCTGGATAAGAACCTAGAACCTGCCCCCACACCAACAAGCTGAACAGCAGGATGTTTTTCTACTTTTACATAGTTGTGGTTATTCAAAGGCTTGCTTCATTCTCAGGATGCCAAAATAATGTAGCCCCACACAGCGAGGCCCATGCTGGAATTTAAACCCAAAACCTACTGTTTGTTGGTAGGCAGTCCAGGCTTCACACTACCGTGCGCCTAGCACAGCTGCCTTGTTTGGGTTTACAGACACATTTCGGCTGTTCAAAAACATTGTCAGACTGGAGGATGCAGAATCATGTGATGTGAGCCAGAACATTCAGGATCAGCTCTGAAAGGCCCCTGCCAGATCCAAACCAAGAGGCTCCTCGCTGTAAGGCATCGGTGCCAACCGCCATGCTAATGTGCCGCTTTGCCAGACCTGCCCCAGGATTATGTTTTTTACAAAAGAACTTGTTTCATACTCCATGGGTAGGAGGCAAGAACATTCTGGCTCTGCATAGTAAGACCCCTATCAGGATTCAAACCCCAAACCTGCTCACAGTCAGGTAGCAGTCGATAATACAATAACAAGCAGCTTTGCAGGGCCTTCTTGTCGTTTTTTCTTTTACTTTCTAGTACTTTATGGTTATCCAAAAGCTTTGTCCATCCTCATAATGCATAACAGTCCAGCCCTACGCAGCAAAGCATGTGGTGGGGTTTGATCCCAGGACCTGCTGTTAGGTCTTCAGAGAACAGCAGTACTACAATTATAAAAGCATTTGAGATTTGCATTTATGATGGAAAATGTCCATCATGATAATTTGGCTAATATTGTCAACTTACAGTAACGTCGCTTCCTCTTCAATGGCACAGCAGGCTGCTTTTGAAGCTGGAACAATACATAAAATTACTTGTTAACTGATGACACACCATAAAGTCACTATTTCTCTTATAAAATGCTTCACCTCTACTTTTCCTATGTGTATAATTTATGTGGATCTCATTTACCTTATTATGCTGCCAAAGCCACATGACATCATAAGGTAGCTGGAAATTAATCCGCTTTAGCCTCAAGTACTTCCCTGTAGGACACAAAGGGAGTTTGAATGAGCTCTTACATCTGCAGCTCAGTACAACAGTGTTCTTATCTTCATATACATACTCACCAACATGTATGGGAGCTGGCAAAAGGCTGTAGTCACGCTCCTCCGGAGTGTATTCCATGCTCTCTTTGCACGACTGCTGTGCTAGTGAGGGGGGGCTAGAGAAGAGACACAGTAAACACATGAACAATAAAAGTCTGACAAACTCTAAAAACTTAAAAGATTTTTTCCATAATTTTAGTCAACTCACTCTGTGGTTTTGTAATCATCAGAGTAAAGACCTGCCCTCAGAAACTTTTTCCTGGGAGGACCATCTGCTCTCTCCGCTCTTTGTACGGTAGCCGGTTGAGGTGGAGCCTGGTCAATCTCTGATTGCCGGAAACCTTCAGGAGGGGTGTCACACTCAGGTTTGTCCTCAATGACACTAAAAAGAAAGCATGAAGAGAGAGATAGAATGATAGAGAGGAAAAAGATAAAGAGAGAAAAGGCACTGGTTTAGCACACAGTGCTGAAAACGATGGGTTAATATAGCAGTAGTGAGTGGTTGTATTGAATTTTCAAGTCAACCAGCTCAGGTACTTAGTAATATTAATGTGATATTTTACCTTTGATGACAAGGAGAGTCACCATGTTTTCTCTTTCGTCCTCTCTTTCTCCTTGCCTGCAGCTCCAACTCTGTCACCTTCTGCAGTGTATCGCTTACTTCATCTTTCTCTGGCCTTCTTTCTTCTTTTTTCCCACCCACTTCTCTCCCATCTCTGTTGTGGCCGTGTCCTGGCAGGAGGTCGGTTGATGACATGGAAGGAGCAGCAGATAAGTGTGTGGGGGAGGACACAGTGGAGGGCAGTGGGTGCTTTCTTGGCCGCCCTGGCCCTCTTTTGTTTGTCCCTGCCACACTGTCTGGAGTTGGCACACTTTTTTGCTGCCCCTGGCTTCTTGAGTCACCTTGTAAACCTGCAGTCATTGAAACAGAGAGAGGGAGGGAGGGGTTGAGGCAAGAGGAGGCAGGAGGGGAGGGTGGTGGTGGGGTGTAAGTGGTGGAGAGGAAATGAGACAGATGTGGATCAGTGATTGAGCCAGCAGGAGGTGTGAGGTGAGGCCAGTCTTGGCTGAGTCATGCGGATGGGCCGCAGATTAGGTGAGTCACAACATTTCCTCTGACCAGATCACTTCTGGGAAATGCATTAAGTAGTGATTTATGCACATACACGCGCACAAAAACATAGTGAAAAACAATAATGGGCACAAACTCTGTGCGGAAAGCATATTTTTCACATGAAAATGCAAACGTATGCACCTCGGCACACAAACATTTTTTGTAGTTAATGTGGAACAGTGTCTGAAAAAGCTGAACAGACAAAGACAGAAAAAGAAGTGTGAGTGTGCCGTGCTAGCGTGTCATTCTTGAAAACACATGTGGGTTTAGTTAGACGATGAGCTGATGTCAAATGTATTCCACCTTAGAAACAAAATTTTCCCCTCACAAGCTCTCTTTGCCCCAATTCTGACCTCCATGCAATTCTTTCATCAATCACTTCTGTGGTCATCTATCTTTTTGTTCCATTTTCCACAGCCCCTGACAAGACTGACCACTCTTTCCTTATTGAATTTTTCCAAGTCAAATAGGCCCTGTTGGCCAGCAGTGAGGGATAGGCCAGGCTTTAAATAGCCAATCTGGTGGTTAACTAATGACTGTGTTCACTGAGTAGCCCTGGCCTGAAACAGCATGTGGTTCGCTGCAAACCGAAGAAGATTTCAAGCATTTTCTGGAAGATTACCATCAAGATGTTACCCTCCTGCTATAGCACTCATAAAAACTTCTAGCAGTGTTGAGTGTTTGCATTTGTGTGAACTGGAAATGTGTGTGTGTTTGTGAGTGTGTGTGGCATGTTCCTCGCACAGCAGAGCAACACTGAAATTGGCTATAAAAAGAACAGAGTCTGATTTCTTCTCAAACACCCCCAGGCTTGATGCATGGCTCAACAACACCTGAGGAAAAGCATTGCTGTCGCTTTTTTTTTTTGCTAACTATTGGTGCCTTAGTCTCATCTCCAAACTGTGTAAATATAAAGATCTGTCAGACCGTGCAAGTAAAGACCTCTTTGCATACAATTTTCACTCAGCTAGCTGTCATGAGCACTCACTACTAATTTGATCACATTAATTAAAACTTTAAGTCAGTTTCTTAGCCATGTGCAAAACCTGTACACTGCAGAGGTCAGGGATCAAACTGTCAAACAACCCACCAGTGGGTGACAGCCAAAAGTGCAACATTAGAGATAAATTTAGCAGCAATGCTGACACAACCTCCTATTTAGACCGCAGTGTAGCAGCATATCATCGGCATTTTCATTTATCAACAGTTCATACACGCTTACCTGTTTCTCTCCTCTCAGACCACATCGGTTGATCTCTCCTCCATGATCTGTCTCCACACCCTGGAGTCCGACCCCCCAATCCACTCCTCAGGCCTCTCCCCCCAGTTGTAGTAACAGCGGTTGTGAAAAGGTTGGTGTGTATTGGGGAAGGGGACCTTCTGTACGAAAGTGACTCCTGAGCATCTTCCCCATCCTCTTCCTCTCCGTCTGACTCGACTGGTTGGCCTTTACGTTGCTCTGCAGCTAAGCCTTTCCAGCTTGGGTTTGAGTTTCCGAATCCTGTCCTTCCCAGGCCCCCGAATTTTGTCCAGCTCTGTCCTATGCCACCCCAGCCTCCACCAAATGAGGAGAGGTGAGAAGAACCCAGACCCAGTGATGTGAGTGATGTGTGTTTGTACCTTTCTGCTGAAGACGAAGATGAAGATGATGATGAGGCAGCTGTAGCAGAGGAAAAGGATTCATTCCTCTTGTTACATAACCAAGGTGAGTCTTTGGACAGCATCCTCCCCATCCCTTTTGCCCCTTTCCTTCCTCCATCTCCTGGTGTCAAAATGAACCCTGTCCTTCCCTTAGAACTGGCTAACCCCTCTCTTTCCATCCCATCCTCCTCCTCATCATCTCGTAAATCTTCCTCATCATCCATGTCCCGCTCACAGTGCCTGTGACGGTGCTTATGCTTGTGTTTGTGTTCGCTTCTCCCACAGCCACAGATGAGGCTGGATGTGAACCCTGAGCTGAGGTGTTGGCCTCCCCCACTGCCTCCTTCAATATCTCCATCAACATCTCCACCTAGTGCTCCTTCCCTCAGCAACCTGCTCCTCCGCCTGTGGAATCTTGCTGGATTGAGGAAGAAGTGGGCATGATGGGGCTGATGGGAGGTGTACTGGTGTGGGGTGGGGAGAGGGTAGGAGCTGGGGAGGTGGTGGTAAAGTGCAGTGGTGGGGGGGTAGCTGCTGTAAAAGCCCATATTTTCAATGGTGTCCTGGAACTTTGAAGGGCAACCACACTGCCTTCGATCTGGCTTTCTGTTACAATGCACAGGCTGGCAGGGGTAGAAGGAGTGTGGGGAGAAGGAAGGATTAGCAGAGTAGGATGATGGGTGAGGGGAGTAGAAGCCATTCAGATTGATTCTGAAGATATTGGAGCGCAGAGAATGGGAGGAGTGATGCCGTCTACCTCCAGCAGAATTCCCACTCCCGTCAAAGCCTTGTGCAAGTCCCGTCCTTGCCCAGTTTCGTCTCCCGATATGGACCTCACTAAACTGCCCAATCAGATCCTCTAACTCTGCTAGAAACTCTGGGTCCTGCATGTGCAGCTGCTGGTGCTTCTTCTTATGCTTATTCTTTTGTCTCTTTATTGCATTGTGCCCAAGACAAGGGTAAAAATCTGAATGACTGCATTTGTTGTGTCCTGGGCATGGGCATGGGCACAAGCAAGTGCAGGAAGAGGAACAGTCGTAATCCCTCCTCCTGTGTCTGTGCCTGTGGCGCTCCACAGCACTTGCATTGGTGACAGGGTTTGTTTGCCTTGGTATGTGAGAAAGAGGTGAAGAAACAGGAGAAGGACGATCCACAAGCGAGGAGAGATGTCTTTGTCCTCCCAGAATTACCCCAGACCCCTGGACCAACCTATGCAAGCCCCGAGCTCCCCTCATCTCTCCTCGCTCAGAAACACTGTTGTTGTCTGTCCCAATCCCACTGTCGCTTGGCAGCGTCTCCTCGCTGTGTGATTCACTTCTGGGGGAGGGGGTGGCTTCCTTAAGGTGGCCAGGGGAGCCAGGTGTGTTGTGCAGCGGAGGTGTTGGACAGGAAAGCTTACAAGAAGACTGGTGGAAGGGAAAGTGATGCCTTCCCTGACAAGGACAACTCTTCTTCACAAAGGGAGAGAGGGATGAGGGGGGACGAGGTGAGGTACAGGAAGATGATGGGGAAGGGAGGGAGAAGGGATGGGGGAAAAGTAGGGAGGATGCCGGTTCTGTGAGGCTGCCTTCACTATAAGGACTCTGAGCCCCGCTAGAATGTGTTAGAGATGGGGAGGGAAATGGGTGAGAGCTGGGCTGGTTAGAGAAGAGGGACACCTCAGTGGGGTTGGTAAATAGAGATGAGTGAGTGGGGTTCTTGGAGTTAGTTTGAGCGGTTGGGTTGGAGTGGGCTTTAGGCTTGCGCCCTCGCCTCTTGCCCATGTAGATGGTTCCTCTCTTGCTAACATTGATCTGAGGGCCCAGCTTACTCCCAAAGGAGGAGGACAGGGCTGAGAGCGTGTGTACTGTTGTTGCCTCAATCGATTTACACGTTCTCAGAGAGGTCTCCCCATCTGCTACCTCGTTTCCCCTCCCTTCCTTTCTAACATACCCAGACAGCAATACTTTGTGAAGTCTCCTCTTCTTTCTTTTCTTCATCTCATTAATCAGCCTCCGGATTTTTAGCTGCCTGTTACCTTTTTCAGGAGGTTGAAAGTCTTTACTTCTGTCTGTGTCATCAGTGCGATTCAGTGCATCTTCACTTTGGTCCTCTTGGAGGGGTCGTTTGGGTGGACGGCCACGCTTCTTGGGGCTTGATAAAGACTGAGTGGCACACTGCAGTATAGAACTTGGCTCCAGTACAGGGGCTTTTTGAGTACCGTCAGAGCCCAGAGGAGGCACCTCAATTGGGAAAGTGTTTGGTGAAAGTCTAGGGGGAGGATCATCTAAGTTAAAGCTCTGGGATTTGGGGCGGCCTCTCTTCCGAGTAGGAGTTACAGGGCTTCTGGAAGCAGGAGAGCCGGGGTCAGAAGTTGGGTGACTTTGCTTTGGGGATGGAGGCTTGGTAGGGCAGGAACTGCTAGTTAAGGAACCAGAGGAAGCTGAATGACTCTCGTCAGTCTGCTGAGCGGTAGCTTTGGCTGAAAGCAATGTCTTGGGGTTTTGGGGGAAATTTAGTAAAGAATTATGCTGGGAATCTGAAGGAGCTTCCTGATTTTCCACCCTCTGAGCTCGATGCACCAGCTTGGTCCAGCTGGGCCGTCTGGCTTTGCGTTTCTTAAGTGGGCGGCTGTCCTGCTCTCGTGGGGAAGAAGGGGGGGAAATGGGGGCACGGGCTGAAGGATTGGGTAGAGGGGGAGGAGCAGAAGAAGAGGGGTGGCTTGGAGGCAAAGTTGAATGTCTTGGGATGTCTTGTTCTTTTGATTTAATGGTGTCACCTGTTGCAGGCTCGGTTTGTTTCACTGGCTTGCAACTGTCTTCTGTCTTGTTTATCTCATCTGAACTGCCTGTACCAACTAATTTACAGTTTTTATCTATTCTACAACCAACAGGCGCTTCACCATTTGCACTATTATTCTCTTCTGTTCTTTGTCTTTCTGGACTAAGCTTATCCTTCCTGGTCTCACTCTTTCCCCTTTCAAAATTTAGTTCATCCCTACAAGTGTCATCAACCTTGAGTCTTTCATCCTTAACTTTTCCATGTCTTGATTTCCCATCCTTCCCTTTCTCCTTCTTTTTCTTCTTGCCGTCTTCCTTTCTGCTCTCAGTTTTCGCTCTTTCAGCCTCCAGTCTACCTCGCTTTGACTTTTTGTCCCTCCTTTTCTCCTTCTTGGCTTTCCTGTCTCTCTCTCTCTTTTTCTCAACTGAGGGCTGCAATGAGGGGTCCTGCTCTTGGGAATAGGCAGAAGAGTGATCAGCTGGGGAGGACTGTGGTTTAGGGGTGACCAAGGGTAAATAAGGAGAGTCTGGCCCACTCTTATTGGGCTGGATAAGCTCTTTATGGGAGCTGCTGGAGACTGGAGGTCTTGTCAGAGAGTCCACAGAAGAAACCAAGGGGTTGCCACTGGGTTTTCCAACTTTTGACGGGGCAGAGGTGCCAAGGGTGTCGGCAGAGTTTTTCCCACTGGGTAATCCCTTTTGTTTCGATGTCTGTACCAAACCATTATGTTTCTTAGAGGTCTTCCCCTCGTTTTTGGTTTCTGATGCAGACAGAACTTGGGTGTATGGGCTGGAAGGAGTATTCAAAGTTGTCTGGTCAGCTGATGGGGAAGATGGTTTATGCCCTGCAGCAACAGACTGGCCATTGACACTAGGATGCTTTTCTTTCTTTCCTTTCTCAGAAGAGCCAGTTGAATTTACCTCGGTCCTATCGGCCAGCTTGATAGGAACCTGTAGAATGCAAACACAGAATCTTTGTCATCAACAATGGCTAGGATGTCCATTCTTTTGCTATTGACAACAGTCAAGGACAATAGGACAATACCCTAAATACTTTTGTGTCCGTCCTACCAATAAAAGTGAGAGCTAGGACAAAATGGCTCAATCAGGCAGAGAAAAGAGGGCATATTGAGAAGAAGGAGAGGGTGAGGTGATGGAAACAGGAATGGGGTTGACACAGAAAGGAGAAATACAAAGGCAGAGAAACAGAGAGGAGGGGAGTGGGACAGGGACAGAAGGGGAGTGAAAGATAAATGAGAGCAGGTAGAGAGAGAGAAAAGAGGGGAAGTAAAAATAGAAGAGAGGGACAGATATAGAGAGCCAGGCAGAGACAGAATGCTGTGAGAGAGAAAGCCATGCTATTGGTAGCTATAAATTGCCACTAATACAGATGAGAAGGCTTGACATTTCATACTTGTCCTGTAATTTTGGTATGCTGCAGCTTGAGTGGTGTTTGTGCAGCTAAAGCAATAAGCTTCCCCTTGGGTGATTGTCATAGGGACTGATGGACCAATGTCTGTAATAGCTCCAAGTGGTTGCCGTGCTGTTGTCCTATTTATAGGTCTGTTTGTTTAAATGGGCTGCTTAGGTTTCGCTATTGAGACAATAGCTCATTTGACCTTATTACATCTGAGCATAAAGCTCTGCAATTTTGCACCATGCCAGCCTGTCTGGTGATTAACTGCAAAAAAAAACAAAACAAAACTACAGCAAATGTTTGTCATTAATAATGTCTGCAAGTCTTCAACAATGACAAACTTTCAGATTTTTTTTTTTCAATTTTAAATTTATTTAAATGTTTTGCAGGTTTAAAGCTAACACCTGAGGATAGGAAATTAGTGTTCTGTTTTTGTGTGTAGGGGTGACAGATTGCCCTTGTGTTGAACTTACTTGTTTGGCAGATTTTGTCCCTTGACCAGTTACAGCCGGGACTGAGGCCGGGGTAGAAGCTGTAGGTAATGTTGATGATAAAGCCAATGGTTGGGATGACGATGATAATGATGCAAGTGGTGGCGAAGGAGCAGATGCAGCTTGTTTTGATGTGGTCTGGACAGAATCCAGGTCTGAGCGTTGATCTCTGGTTGCCTTGTCAGGAACGGAGCTGGTTTTGCTCTGCTGGCCCACTCCTCCTTCTCCATCCCCCTTCGGCAGTATCCCCTTGCCTTGTCTCTGATAGGTCCTGATAGTGGGTTTGCAGACGTAGCTCTCTAATATCTTGGGCGGTTTCTTTGTGCGTTTGGTCTGGAGTCCAATCCGCAGTCGTACATTCCCCTCAGGACAGCTCGTCTCCCTACTGGAGATCTGAAGCTGTTGCTGCCCCGTACTTCCACAGCGCCCCTCGATGAGCAGCTCCAGCACTGCCCCCTTGTCTCCGTCTCTCGTTTTCCCTGCTCCTCTTTTTTCACCCTCCTTTTCCCCTACGTCTCCATCCTCCCCCTCACCTCTCCTCTTCTTCTCTGCCACTTCGTCCTTTTCTGAGTCTTCAGGTGCAGAGGTGCGGTCCAGAGGGGAGTTTGTTGTTGGAGGGGTTCCCCCCTTCACTCTCTGGTCCATCAGAGAAGTTAGGGGGGAGTAGTATGATGTTCTTGGGTTTCCAGTATAAAACACTTTTAAATGACCCTTATGGAGTGAGTAGAGCGAGGGGTGAACAGCAGGATGGAGGTATTATTAATGAAGAGATTTCCAGAAGAACGTCCTGTAACAGTCCATAAAAAGTTCCACTCCTTCATCCAGCAAAGGAAGACCTCTCTCCTGTGCGTTAGGTTTGAAATGAAAGGCAGTAAGTCTGAGGCAGAAAGAGAGGGAAAGAAAAGACAGACAGAAAGACAGAAACGCCAGTGATTAGTCATTTCAGTGAGCTCAGATGCTGAGTAGTAGCAGTACAGGAATTGAGGGGAAAGTCCCCTTCCTGCAGCAGCTGTAGAGAGGTGCTAAAGTCTGTGTCCACAGAGATGATCTCATACTGAAAACCCAGGGGGCCAATCAACGCTGCAGATTCCCTGAATGTTGGCACCAATTGGAAGAAAGAACGGCTTACATTCTTCAATATGAAGCCCCAGATGGTTTTCTTTTCTCTACCTGTAAATAACAGCAAATCTGAAAGACAGCAAACACTCCTTAAACCTATGAGGTTCTAATCCTTTCTCCACTTCTCCTCAAATCAATACATCAATCAATCAGCTTCTGACTAATTCAAACACTTGATCCAGTCTCCTCCCCTCCTCTCCCCACTGTCTGTGCGCCTTCTGTTCTCAGCTACTCCCACAAGCACTTCTCCACCCACCCTTCTCTCTGCTGTACTTTCTTTTCTCTCCGAAAAAAAACTCCCCTTTTCATGTTTGGCAGAAAGCTTTTGCATGCATTCTCTATTAGTCCCATCCACTCCCTCCCTCTCTCCCTGTAGACCACACAGTAAAATGGTCAACTCATACACTGTATCCATGTTAATCAGAACCATATTTCCTCCTCCGCTCCGTTCTTTTCCTCCTCTCAAACCTAAATCCCTCCATTCACGATCCAACCGTTCCCCTCCTCCCTCTTTCAGTAGTGGTAACACAAATCCGTAGGAAAGGGTAAAACTTATTTTTGGAAAGGAGCGCAAATTCCTCCTCCTCCCTTTGCTTCCTCTAAGTCAAGTAAGCTTTTAGTTGACCCCATTGTAAATTGACTTTTAATGTGACATTACAACTAGAAACACACACTGAAATAACATTCCTCCCAGCAGAAAGCACACACACTCTCACTCACACCGTGTTCAGGGAAGGGAAGGGAAGCAGCATCTTCTGTCATGCTTCCCTCATTATACCCTCGCTCATTAAGAGAGACTCTCATGCATCTTTGAATAAAACACTCCCTGCTTGCATTCTCTCTTATGGAATTGTCTCTCAACACACAGGACTGCACCCTCAAACTCAGAGGAGCATCTCAGTTGATGTTTTCATTTAAGAGCTCAGTGGGCTATCTCTCCTGCCTTTTGGTCCCTCCACACCCAAACTCTTTCCTTGAATCATACTGAGCTCAAATCAACATCTGTTCCAGTAACTGCTGTTATGTAACCATTTTGCAAAGCATTTTCCAAGGCCCAACCTCCTGACAATGAAATGAAAAGAGCATAAAGATACACAGTGGCCCTCTGAACAAAAACTACTGCTACTTGAATTATATCTAGAGTTTTCCTGACACCCACATCAGTGTCAGTATCGGCCTTCAGTGCAGCCTCAGATGTGGTTACGTGAGCATGCCAGTCATTACGAAGATCTGACACAATAACAAATGAGGCCCCCAAATATCAACTGGGGTAAGCTATCATGTTACAAAAACCAAACAAACTACATACAGCAGTGTGGTGCTAGCATTGAGTACAATGTTAGTTGAAGCTAACACAGTGCCACTTCCAGTGTTTTTGCATCAAATTTATGAAGATTTTTTATTTACTCTGGTATCTGAAGGGTACTTGATACCAGACCAATAAACAAGTCTGAGTATCTGAATCAGTACTAAGAAGGGGAAAATGATATCTGATAGTTTTTATGACCTCTTACCTAGAAGCATGACGGGTAGAGAGAAGAGCAGTCTAAAGAGGCTACAGGCCTGAGAGAAGCACTGACTCATATTGGTTTCAATCTGTTTGAGCAGAGTGACTATAAGAAGAAGAGCTCAAGAGTGGCAGGTTTTCAAACTAAAAAGGGCAAGCCCATTCAACATCAGTCAAAGTGCATACTAATAGCTTTTTATACTCTCTAGAGCTATACCTCACAGACATAACTCAAAATTATTCTAACATTAGAAGAGAAGCTATTTCCAGTGACAGGATGATGGGTGGACTTGACACTACAGTCAGTGTGGTTCCTCGGCAGCGCTGAGGCGACGATTAAATCAAGATAATGGCCCACCATATTTCCAGCCATCATCACCAACCCATGACGGTGTACTTATCATCAATAACTACAACACCATCGTCGTCTGCCTGACAACAGCACGAGCACAGCAAGCCCACAGCTGGAAGTCAAGACTGCTGTGATGGCATCTCAAAAAACTGAACCTCGCAGACTCACATTGTCAGTGAAGCTACACTCCACGCACACTTGGAAGTTTCTCACGTGCGTCTCCACACGCACACGCGCGCGCGCACACACACTTTCTTCTAGTATAAAAAGTGTGTTGGTCGTACATTGTGTACCCAGGTCGCAGCTGCGTAGGCTGACTGATGTTGCTACTGTAGATACAGTACGGGCAGTGGGGGTGTTACCGCACTGGAGCAACCTATCACTGGTTTACTGAGGACGTCAACAGGGGCTCCCTTCTCTATAATGACTTTGCGCACCTCTGAAAACCACTATCCGCCTGATGCTGTCGCACTTACAAATTATACACACATGCACGTGTTGTTGTTGTCGTCACTCCGTGATAAAATTATAACCCACATTTAAGCGTCCGAAAACACACACTGATGCAAATCTAAACTCAATATGGAAGTGGGGTGCTACGTAGCATCAAAATGTGTCTGCATGTGGTGTTGGTGATGTAGATGAGACCCGATTCGCCTTTTTTTCTCTCCTATCTGTCCTCTGCCAGCCCTTCTGCTAGTGTCAGCAACACTGAAATAAGAAATATCACCATGCACGGAGAGACACTCTCAGCAACAAGGGATAAAATTAGCGCAAAGCGGATGCACAAAAATTCTCACTAACCTACGGGGCTGCGAGCTCGCTGCTGATGATGACAGGCCTGCACACATTAATACGGGCTGCCATGAAAATCTGAAATAAGGCTACGTAGGCTACTTACCCGAGAGCGCGTCCCGAAGCCAACTGCGTTTAGGCAGGAGGTTAAGGTGTTGCTGTCCTGCTCTCCCTCTTCGCACCAACAGCGATCCGGAGCTTTTGGTGCATTAGATGTTGCTTTGATTACATAACTACGGCCAGCAGAGGTTAAAACACCTCCTAAAACCGAGTTTCAGTCCCATCGGAGCGCGAAGCCTACTGTGCAACAACATTGGCGCGGGTGTTTTCATAATCATACAGTCGACAGATCTTCGTCGGCGCGTCTCCGCAGCTAGGTGGCGGACTGGTAACACTGGATCTTATTTTCCCACTTCTCTCGGGGAAAGTTACGTCTCTCCCGCCAGTAATAATGGCTCGGATTGTGCTCTCGTATGCACACGGGCAGTTAACGTGTCAGTGAGCCGGGGTGAACGCTGCAGCTGAGTGTGTGCGGGGCTACAGGCTGACAGCGCACAGGGGTTGAAGGATGTGCGGGAATGCAACTGCGTGGCCATTTTCATATGGCCAGAGGAGGGGATAAAACGGTGAACACGGCACAGGAACTCATTGCGGTTCATAATAGTCGATTGGGGAGGGCTATTTAGACGCTTAATAAAATGGCGACGACTTGGCTAAAGTTAGCTGCTGGGAGGATTTGGGGAGCAGCTCAAAAGTTGTGTCGCGTTATGTAACAGAGGATACAGTTTACATTAAAGACAGGAAGGTACAGCTGAAAAAGTTAAAGCAATCGAAGAGCTTATCACGCCCCAGTAAAAGACATTTATAACCGTCAACCTTTCTCACCTAGTGTGTTAAACATATATTGGTAGCCAACAGATTCACAAAACAGTCACAGTGCTGATTTTTTAATAAAAACACACACACACAACACTATTTTAATGTTATTTATCGTACTGAGGTTTTAAATTACAAGGGGCTAAACCAACCCATTTTGAAACGTTGGGGAAATCAAGCTTTTGGAAGATTTGGCCTGCATTGGTACATTCCAACATTAGCACAAATATCCTGTAAAATACCAGACAAAATTATGAGAAAGACCACATTTCTTGAAATCATGCTGTAGAGTCTTATTTACTAATAGCATTTGAATGCCACTGTAGTGTAGAAAAAGTGAAACACAACACTGACCTCTTCAGTCCCATGGGATACTAAACTTTTTTGGTGCTGACATTGACTGGCTGATCCATCTTCTGCCATACTTATCCTATACAAAACACAAGTTGGCTTGGTAGTATGTTAATTAGTCTGCTTTCTTTAGACCAAATTGCTCTAGTTTCAGATACAAATGAGATTTGAAAATATGGCAATCTGTGGTATTAGTAGTAAGTTTCCAGTCCCATGGACTATGAAAATTCTGGTTACAAAAGAGTAAGTAGAGTTTGTTTACATTGCAAATTTTAAGAGTAGAGGCCTCAGAGTGCTTCTTAGTAAAGATAATACAGGGGAAAAAAGAAATTACAATAAATACAAAAAGATAACATAAGCAGGCAAAGACAACCCAAACAAATGTAATTCTGTCCAGATCTGTATTGCATCGATTTATCAAGAACCCACATTTCTGAAATTCAATGGGAGACTGTTCCAAAGATTAGGACCAACATCTTCAAAACACAGTCTCCTTCAGTGTTGAGCCTGGTAAGAGGCACAACCAGCAAAACACCCGGAATGGAGGACCTCAGGTCGAGGCCCACTGGAGGTTTCAGGAGCTCACTGATAAAAGCTGAAGCCTGACCATTTAGTGCTCTATGCAAAGTGACAAAAGATTCAGTTACTTAGATATCAATTTTCAAATGTTATATAATAATACATTTATACATAGTAATTTACATTTATATAAAAGCAGATTAATACTGTGAAGACTGTTTGGTCTGAAGCTATAGCTAGGGATGATACGTGATAAGTATATACAAAATATACAACAAAATAAGTAAAGTGAGTAGGCTATCAGAATAGTATAAAACAACAAATTAATCAAAATTACAAAAGTACAGTTGGTAAAACAAATGCAGAGGTTTGTTTTAAATTCAGCTTATTCCAATCTTGTTTATGTCGAAGTAGTTCATGAAATTACTTGACTAACAATATGTTGTCTTTAACTAAAATAGCTGTTTTTTAAGGCAGGTAAAATGTGTCATAAGTCTATGTAAATATTTCGTTCTGTTGTTGCTGCCTGGCTCGTGGGATGTCACCTCATTGGTTCCGCAGACATAGATAGGCTCTACGTCACATCCGGCTGTGTGCTTCATGATGGCGGTGTCCATGACAGATTTGGCACATTGAGTTCAGCTAAATGTTTGCTATTTAGCGTCCCTAAGAACATATCAAGGGAGATTGGTCTGCAGTTTACCCAAGCCTGAAATTCCCGTCAGTGAATAATAAATGAAGTAATTCTAAGGTAAACACACTTTCTGTGCTCGCTTAGCTCCGCATTGCTAACATCATCTGTAAGATGCGTGTCTACCACTGTTAGCTGTTAGCTAAATGTTTACGCAAGGTTAGAGGACGTCCGTGTGTCACTATTTCACACATTTCGTAACATTTTGGCTATTTGGATCCCAGAATTGTGACTAACTGATATGTTTCCCTGTCTTCAGATTATGGCGCTCTACAGACTGTCCTTCAGACTACGACGAACGGTAGGATTACTGCAGTCTGTTAAAATAAAACGAATGCTGTTCAAGTATCACTCTAACATTGTATGGACAGAACACTGCCGCAGAACACATTTCTGTATTTTTCACCGTTTGTAGGTGAATTTGCAGCACGTTTATTCCATAGCTTGTCATAAACTTTACTTAAATTGCTATCATGATATCCTACGTTCGTGTAACTTCAGCTCATTTTCAACATGTCATATTTTTACGTAATGTTTTGAATTATTTTTAAAGATAATTATAAGGAATATAAGTAAAACCAGTTTTTAGGACAGTCATTATATATTCATTTTATTCAAAGCTGTAGGTAAGAAGCTTCCATCACTCCCAGAGAATCACAAAACATAAGTACTTCAGTATGACCCGAGGTGAAAATGCATTAATCATCTCATTAAACTTGTGTGTGTGTGTGTGTGTGTGTGTGTGTGTGTGTGTGTGTGTGTGTGTGTGTGTGTGTGTATGTGCTTGGCGCTTATAAGAATCAGATCATGACCGATTAAACTTTCATTGTAACACTTTTTTATTTACAAAACATTTGATAATGCTTGTCTTTAGTTATTTTCTTTAACATCATTGTTTATTTAGACACTGACATATGAGCCAGTTAGGGTTAGGCTTTTGAAGATATTTATGACATATAGATAAAATAAGAATATTACTGATTTACCTTTTGTAGGTAACCCATGCAAGGTTACTTCATACCAGTGGATGTGAGCAGCAGCAAGAAGCTTTGGTTTTAGATCCAGAGCCAGAACCAGAGCCACTCGCAGTCTTCAGAACAAGGGAGAATGATCCGGTATGCAAATCTGACGAGACCAGTTCAGATATCCTCGTGCTAAGAGGTTCTGAGGTAACCAAATTATGGAATCTCACTGTTTGTCTCTTTGCAGGCATGCCATACAGAGAAACATATTGGGCAGTATTACACTTTGCCCCCTGCACACACACACACTGCTTTTCCTCATGGTCTCCCTCGGTACTTTCAACAACAGGTATGTGCATTTAGTGTTTAAAAAAAAAAAAAAACTAAAATATTTTTTTCATTTTTAAGATTCCTTTTTATTTTGAAGCAGTAAACATCTTGTTTTTGTCATTTCAGATGAAAACATTTAATGAAGCCTGTGTGATGGTGAGGCAGCCTGCTCTGGAGGTCATCTCTTACCTGAAGAAAGCAGACTTTAGCAAGCCTCCTACGCGTTATGTATTCTGTATCCTTCAAAACACCTGTTCCGTCTCTTACACACACACGCACACACGCACACACGCACACACGCACACACACACACACACACACACACACACACACACAACACCCTTCTTCTCTTGATCTATCCTAATTAATCTGTTGTTCACCTTAATAAGTTCTTCAGATGGGTTGAAGGGCAGTGGGAAGACGATGTCTCTCTGTCACACTGTCCACTTCTGCTACATGCAGGGATGGCTGGTGCTGCATATTCCTGATGGTGAAAAAAAATCCTATACATTAAGTGTTTGACTTACAGCTGACCCTACAGCAGTCCAGGGATAACATCATGTTTGTTTGTTTTTTATTACTGCAGCTCATCTCTGGGTTAAGAACTGTAAGGAGCTGCTTCCCTCTTCTTTCAACCCTTCTCGCTTTGATCAGCCATTACAAGCCACCGAATGGTTACGTCACTTCAGAACAACTAATGAGCTCTTGCTTACAAAGGTAAAATTTGGTTTTAACGCTTGACCATAAAAAAAGACATAATCAATACTTGTTAAGATAAAAGTTATTGAATAGTAAATTATTTAAGTACACATGGACAGAGTAATACTTATAGAGTAGTTTCAAATTTGTCACATTGTTCTCAAAAATTTTAAATGAGCCTTTGTTTTGTTTTCTGGGAGGTCACATGCTGATTGATAAAAGCTATTACTCTCCATGATAGCAACACTGTTAAGCAATATGCACAGCTGTAACAGAAACGGTGTACACAGTGCATATGAATGGCACAGTAGACATTAAACAGCATGACGTTTTTTATCAGTAAAAGAGATTATCTTACATTTACAGTTTAATGCAATAATGATGAACAATAATAAGCACCTAGCTCAGCTTATTCATAGTAGTGGCAGGGAAAGTAAAAGGTCAAGCTCATGTAATCAATCTGTCATCTGTACTTTGCTGTTTCTCTTAGATAAAGACAAAGCAGCGTTACATGTGGACAAAGAGAGAGTTCTCTGAGGAGGGAAGCTCACTACTGGAGCTGGTGGATCAGGTAAGTCTCTCAAAGGTCTGTGTTAGGAATTTATGATATCCTGCCTTCATCTCTTGATTTTACTAGCTCTTAAGTATTTTTAATGTGTGCTCATTGGAGACCAATTGATCACCACGACACGTTACATCTGCCAGTCATCTTTTGTGTCTGTTAGCTTTTATTTCTTCCACCCCAACCATTTCCCCATAAAGGTCTTGAAGGTTTCATCTTTCACCTGGCTTGTTTTTATTAATGATCAATATTCAAGAGGCCGACCTGGGGGTGGATCAGCACATTATTTTTGAACCACACTGACAAAGGCTGAAAAGGGCAACAGATTTATGTTAAGCCATTAAAATTTTCATCTCTGCAAGCATTCTTGCTCTACCTCTCCCTGCATCATTTGCCGCTGTTGGAGGTAGTGTGAGCTCAATGAAGGCTGTAATTAGATCTGATATTAATTGGCAGCCACAAAGGTTTTATACATCATGTGTAGTGGAGCTCTCCAGGACATGTTATGGATATTTATGAGTAGAGTTGATGGATTCCCCTTAAGTTTCTGCTGTGTAGGATGTTGTCGTCATTGCTGACTTGGTGTTTGTCTGCTGTAGGGCATATCTCGTGTGAAGAGCAGCAGTGATGTTGTGGGGGCGTTGATGAAGGAGCTGAAGCAGCAGAGCGGGCAGCCGGAGTCAAACTTTCGCCTGGCTGTGGCTGTGGATGGTGTCAATGCCCTGTGGGGAAAATCTACGATTAAGAAGGAAGACAAGAGTGCTGTAAGGAAGCACATGCAGTCCTTGAATTCTTGTCTTCATGTGTGTGCGTCCACAGACTGTTTGCCTTATATTCCTCTTTCTGTTCATCAGGTAGATCCAGATGAGCTCACTCTGGTCTGTAACCTGAGGAAGCTGCTGAATAACGATTGGGTGAGAAGGAAACACTTAAGCACCAAAGTTGTTTGAGAATGTTTGATTGCAGATTTTTCTCCAGTAACACTTGCTCTCTCTGTCACAGACTGGAGGCACCATCATCACAACTCTGTCTCAGACGGGGTCGCTCTACACTTCAAAATCTGACTATTTGCCTCAAGAGCTGCTGGGAGAGGTCAGAAGTCCTTTCATTGTACTGAAGTGTCTTCCCCCTGAGCTTTGACAGCAGATGAGCCTTTTTCATATCTATTATAACCTTAGTCATTAGTCAGGAAATTGCAAACCTGCCCTAGAGACAAGATTTCAGTTATGCTTTCCTGTTTCTTTGTACTGAGAATCTCAACAACAACAAAACAGCCTGTTATATCCATTGGTATTACAAGTGAACAGATTATGTGTGACATTTGTCAACAAAGGATGAGTCCCAGCCTTTGTTTTGTGCATAATTGCTCTCGCTCTGTACTGACTGGGCTGTTAAACACACAAGGAAAGCGTTTGAGGAACACAAACTCAGCACTATTCAATCTTTTAATGTGTCAGTTCTGTTCCCATTCTGTCTACTTTGTTCATGTAGTTTAATGCCTGAAGCTGTCCCTGCTTCAAGCGTCACACCTTGTGATTGTGTTGAAGTGATTATTTTTAGTGTTAGTACTCAACTGATGTCTGCATGTCGTAAGATCCATTTCCTAATGGACCAATAAATCTATAATTTTGAAAAACCTTCTCTGTTAAAGCTCAACAACAAAGTAGAGTCACACATTAGTCTTGTCTCTTTAAATAGTACAAACATTTATCTTGTGGTGAAAAAGTAGTCATCTGTTTTTACTCCTGACCATACAAACTTGAGCATCTCCTTTGATTTGAACATGTCTTAAGATTTTTTAACCCCTCTTTCATTTAAAACAGTCACTTTTACACACGATACTATAAAGATCTGTTTTTACCTTTGAGTTTGTTTAGTAAGTAACTATGTACATTTAAATGACAATGATCTAGGTTGTGATGTTGTGTTGTTGATGTTGTGATGCTGGTTTTGTCCATCAGACTGGGTTTGACAACATGGACCCGTTTGTCCCAGTGTCAGTGCCCAACTACAGTGAAAAGGAGTTTGAGAGCTGTTACCTCTATTACATGGACCGCCGCTGGCTGCAGCATCCAATGAGTAAGTGATGAGTCTGTGGTTTCTATGCTTTCAGTGAAATGTGAGTGATGCTTTTTTAGTGACTGCAGCTATGATTTTCTCTCATCAGGTCAAACAGAGGAGGGCAAGAAAGAAATTGTGTTTTTGAGCAACAGAAACCCATGGCTGTTGGAAAGAATTTGTGCCTCCCGCTGAAGTGTCACAGAAATATAAAACAATCATACAGTTTGTCAGTTACTCAATTAAACAAATGTTCAAGTCTGTAAAATGTGCCCCACTGTAAATTATGTTGCATGTGTAACTTGTGATAATAAAATATTAAATACATAAGAAAAAAAAGTTTTGTTGTATGAGAAACTGAAAGGGCATTGTATGGTGATTACAATGAATGAAAATGGGGCCTTTTGTTTCCTTTATTTCAACTTCCAGTCTGTGCATCTTGAGAAATAAATCAAATCTAATAATAATTGTTCTTACATTACAGCGTTGAATAGAATAGTATATATGCAACTTATCAACAACAATTTCATAGTGCGTCACTGATAAGGGGAAACTTTGCCGGAAATGGATCTAAATGTGGGCTATCTATCTACAACACATTAAAGTAATTTCTTTTGTTTTATCAACAGGGTGTCTGCGGGGTCTTAAAAAGTATTAAAAGTTGATAAATCAATTTTGGGAAAATTAAGGCCCTTAAAAAGTATTTAAAAGTCTTAATTGTGGTTTTTATGAGGTATTAAGTTTCATAGGTATTCAAGCTTTGACCCAAAAAATATCCATGAATATTTATTTTCCTCCTTGCAACTGTCCCCTGATTGGGACGTTAAACAATCAGCCAATAAAGTTCTAAAATAGAATAGAATAGAAAAGAATAGAGTTACTTTATTAGTCCCAAAGTGGAAAATTGTACATAAAGACTCTAGTTACAATAAAAAACAACAATAAGAATTGTGAGCGGTATAAACACCAGCTATAAATAAACATCATTTCTAGTTTCATAAAGAGAAATCAAATACAACATTAAAGTAAATCACACAATCTCCGACACATGTCCTAAATTTTAAAAATGATTAAGTACTTTCTCATTTTTTTTTTTAGCAAGTTGGCCTTGAATAAGTCTTGTTACTTGTTGTGGGGTTGTCTATAAACCTGCCTTTAGTTTCATTTATTCTTTCAAGCTTTATTCCTCCTTAGCTTACATCATTTCTGTAAAAATGCAAACTACAACTGTTAAAAAGTGGATGCCAACAACAACAACGGAAAGCTGCGATAAAGTCTTAAAACTTTTTTAAAGGTTTTTGAAAAAGTCTTAAAAAGATATTGAAATCAACCTCAGGATTTTAGCATATAGGCCTACCCTGATCAAGCAAAAACCATTTGTATTAAATAACTTAATGAAACTGTAAAAGAAAAACCGTCTGCTGAAGCCAAATGTTGCTAAAGCAGTAAGAAAGTCTGTAAGTCTTCATAAACCTGAAGAAACGACGCCATTCTCTGAATTATGACCCCAGGGAAGCTGGAGCTCCTGTTTTTCTCCTCGTCTTGACGATGGGGTGTCGCCATCTGGCTGTAGGTCAAGGTATTGCGTGTATGTTCACGTGACGGTTTCACGTCACATGACTGTCTAAAAGTCTACTGGTCGCATAAACATGAGTAGCTTGTTTGGTGGATCGGATTAAATTGAGGTGACTGGTGGGCCAGGTTACTTTTAGAAACCCCCAGGACATGAGAGAGTTTTCATGCGGACCCTGTGAGGTGAGACAATCTCCTGAACACTGCAGTATTTAACATGACAATAAAATGTGCACGAGTCAGCTGAATGAAGGGAGCAGGTGGGTAATTGTTCAGGTGAAGTTTAGCTTGTGTAAAATGCTTCCTGACACTGAGTCTACATAGGTTCAAGCGATTTCAAACGCATGATATTTTCTGTTTCCAGACCAAATGGCGCAGTCATTGTCACCATCATCATTTGCACTCCTGGCCTTTGTTTTCCTCACAGCTGAAGTGACTCTCTGTGCAGGTAACACATTACAACAGATGTTGGTCACAGTTGTTTTCTTGCAAGCACGTCAGTAAATCAAGCAGCCCCAATCATGAATGAAATCGAGTTTGTTGAGACATGTCTCTTTTTTTTTACTTTCAGGAAGTAATAAATGTGTTGCCAGGAGCTTCGGCCACGACTCTGTGGTGTGTGAGTGTAACTCAACATACTGTGACAGTGTTGGGTTGGTCACTTTGCCTCCTCTGGGTCAGTTCGCCTCTTACCTGAGCAGCATGGCAGGTAGCAGACTGGAGGCAGCTCAGGGTCAGGTCCAGATGAACAGCACAGGAACAGGTGAGTGATGAAGGACTACTTACTGTGATGTCTTGGGTGTACTGCAGGTGTAGAAGAAATCTTGTGTTTACTTTGTCTCTCAGGTCTCAGACTGACTATGGTTCCATACCAGAAGTACCAGAGGATCAGGGGATTCGGAGGAGCTATGACAGATGCAGCAGCCATGAACATTCTTTCTCTGTCTGCTGGTGCACAGGATCAGCTGCTGAGACAGTACTTTTCACCTGAAGGTATACTGACACCTTTAACTGCTATAAACCAGTTCTGAGAAAAAACACTAATAATTTATCGAATAGCAGTGTAGTTGATTATAAGTGTGTAACATGAGCATGAAATAAGAAAATATACAGAGAATATATACAGGAATGATATAAAACACTGAAACCAGAAATTATTCTTTTAATGTTTATTAAAAGATCATTGGTACCTGATGTTTAGCTGAAAATAGCATGAATACAATCTAACAAATGTAGAAATGGAAAATAAAATGTTATTGAAATCTGAAATTTATGTTTATTTTAAATTTGATGCTAACAACATGTTTGTTCAAGTTGGGCCTGGGGTATAAATGAATGAATTAATAAATAAGTTGATTGATAAGGGCTCTATTTCGAACATATGAGAAAAATACAAAGAGGAAAAAGAGAAGAACATTGACAGAAAAAAATAAGAAATGAAAACACTGAAAAAACAATGATGAAAACAAAACAATTGAAACAATATTAACATGTTCAAAAAGGAGTAGAAGAAGCATCAGCTCATTAAATCCTACCTCTTGCCCCTTTCATAATTTGTTATTAATTAGTTTACATTATTCTGTATCCTAACCATAAACTCCCAAACACAAATAACTAAACATATTATCCTGTGCTGACAATAGAGAATAAATCAAATGAATAAACAAGTAAATAAACAGAATGGGAGGATCCTAGGACTGATTTAATTGATCAAAATGGTCTTCCATACTCAGTCTGTTCCATGATGTCACTCTGTTATTTGTTATGCTGATTTTTTTAATTGTAGTTGGACATCTATGTATCTTAAAATTTAATGGCTCTCTTAGATTATACCATCACTTCCTTTTGTGAAACATTTTCTGTAGGGGACCACTGCTGGCATGTTTATCCAATTTCTCTATAAAGTATGATCAATGAGTCATGGTGGTATGTTATGATTTCCTACATGTACTCCTGATAATACCTGAAAAAAAAAACAAGTAAAGTGAAGTGATAACTAATGGGTTGAATAGTTTAATGTACAGAATTACTCAGATATCATTTATATGTTCAGCTTCTAATTAGTCCCAAAAATGCTGGTTTTGAATTCTAAGCCAGTCTTAGCTGTTATCAATGCTGCTGCCCTGCAGGTATTGGCTACAGTGTGGTACGTGTGCCCATGGCCAGCTGCGATTTCTCCACCCGTCTCTACACATATGCTGACACACCTGGAGACTACAACCTGGATAATTTCACTCTGGCCCTCGAAGATGTCAACATGAAGGTCTGTCTGCTTTCATCACTCAAACACATCCTCATCATTCCCTCCTGATATTTCCCTCTTCTCCTCTTCGGCTCAGATCCCTCTCCTGCAGCGTGCTCAGGCCTTGTCCCCTCACCCCTTGTCTCTGCTGGCGAGTGCTTGGAGCGCCCCCGCATGGATGAAAACAAATAATGCACTCATCGGAAAGGGATCTCTGAAAGGCCAGCCTGGTGGCAAGGAGTACAAGACCTGGGCTCATTATTATATCAGGTGACATGTGAGGCCTCACCTGGATGTGATGTTATCTGTTGGTAATACTCATTATGGAGAAAGCTTACTCTGCTGTCACTTTCTTTCTCTCAGGTTCCTTGAGGAATATGCTAAACATAACCTGACCTTCTGGGCGGTGACCACAGGGAATGAGCCCACTGCAGGAGAAATGACCCACTACAGGTGCATTATTTTAAACAGAATTCACCATCAGTGCAGTTCTTAGACTGAGAAGTATCTGTTCTGCAGTTTCCAGGCTCTGGGCTTCACTCCAGAGGAGCAGAGGGACTGGGTGGCTCTGGACTTGGGTCCTGCTCTACACGCTTCATCACACCCACACACACACATCCTCATACTGGATGACAACCGCCTGCTGCTGCCGCTCTGGGCCAAAGTGGTGAGTCCAAGGACAGGGAGAGGGAGGAAGAGTGGGAAAGTCATGGTGAACTTTCATTTACCTCAGGCTGCTTTGGTGTCGCAGACTAGATTCATAGAAAGACAAAATGAGGCAAAAAAAACACATGAGACAAATTTCAAGACAAAAACAGCACTACGGTATATGTGTGTAACACATTATAGGTTAATTAGCCAAACAGTTCAGTAAGAAAAGGTTTTGTTTTTTTCCAGAGTAGAGAAGCACTGTGGTGCAGTGGCTAACACTGTTGTATCACAGCAAAAAAGTTCCTGGTTTGATTCCTAGACTGGGGAGGTTCTTTTTGGATGTACTGCCTTTTTCCCACAGCCCCAAACATGTTTGTCTGGCAAATTGGTCACTCTGAGTTAGAGCTGAACAATTTTGGAAAATAATCGAATTGCAATTTTTGGACCAATACTGAGATTGCAATTTATGGTGTGTTTTTTTTTGTTTTGTTTTGTTGGGGTGGTCTATGGTATGACCAACATGACAAAGAATACTGTCACCATATAAAACAACTCTTTCCTGTAGTCCAGGCCTACATGTTATTATGAAATAAGATGAATTGGTGCATGAATTGTTACAAATAACATATCTTTATTTAACTATTACAATCACAGCAGAATATTGACTAAGGCTGAAGAATTAATCAAATTTAAACCGTTATCGCAATGTAATAGAATGCAATTTTCAAATCGCAAATGCTGCAATTAGAAAAAAAAAGTTTCATGTACACGGACCTGGAGGGAATATAATAACTTATACTTGTTCTCCCTTAAAACCAACAAAAGTCAAAATGCTGTTTTTTTTCTGGCAAAAAAACCCTGTGAGCTACAAACATCCATCCAGTAGATCGTAGAGCCATACCCCTTTGTCACTTTTTTTCTGTATGGTTTGTTACTCTTACTGACAACTGGAGGTCAGTAAAATTTCACACTGTTCCTTTTTTCTTATTCAATTAAGAAATGCAAAAAAGACTTGTTTAAATGCTAACAGTATCTGTTGTTGGTTAGTCATACTATGAAATGACTTAAAACTTGTGTTAAGTGAACAATGCAGAAGATAAAGGTCCCCCCCAAAAAATTGCATGCTAAATCGCAATCGCAATATTGGTCTAAAAATATCGCAATTAGATTAATTTCCAAAATCGTTCAACCCTAATATTGACTGATGAATTTAACTTCAAACCTCGTAGATGTGTAATATAATTATCATTAATTACCTTAAATAAAATCGGATAAAGGAACAAAGCACTGCAGAACAACAGGCCTGATATGAACAATGATATGAAAAATAAAAATGAATCCTCTCGTCTATGAATCTTACACAAAATCAAGTGCAGAAATGAAAATAAGACCAAATATCTGGCTCAACCACTGAAATATGTCAACATGTGGAATGCACTTTTTATGAAATGAAGAAGAAACACTGTGTGAACATTATTATGAACATCAAATGTATAAAGATCCTACTGATCTCTTATCAGTGACAAAACACAAACGGTGCAGAAAAAACGAAGTTTTGGCTCAACCACTTAAGTATAAAAACGTGTGGATTGCACTTTTAATTTTAAAAGAAAAAAGGAACAGTGTGAAATTTTACTGACCTCCAGTTGTCAGTGAGAGTAACAAACCATACAAAATAAAGTAAACAAGGGTTGTGTCTCTGCTTGCCACAATCATTCTACTGTTTGGATCTTCGATGCTCACAGGGTTTTAGCCAGAAAAAAACAGCATATTGACTTTTTCTAGTTTTAGGAACTAGAACAAGTACAAGTTACTATTTTCCCTCCAGGTCTGTGTTCATATTTTTTTTTCTATTGCAGCCTTTGGGATTTGAAAATTACATTCTATTACATTGCAATGTCTGTTTTAATTCCATGTAATTTTTCAGCCCTACTCTACATTGTCCATAGGTGTGAATGGCTGCATGTTTGTCCCTATGGTAAGATCCTAATGTACCCCGCTTTTTGCTCAATGACAGCTGGGATTGGCTCCTGCCACGCGACTGGGAAAAGCAGAATGATGCATTTCAATAGTTTTCACATCTTTTATTCCTACGTTTTTTTTGTGTGACAAGCTAACAGAGCGTTTTTGTTGTGTGTCAAGCTAACAGAGCTTTTGATAGAAATTTACCTTGGAAAAAGCTTGTCTTTGTGTAGCTGAAAAGGTTCAGTCTGGTAATTGATTTCTGCAGGATTGAACAAATAGTATTCAAGGCTCTCTAAGATTTCTAACACCAGAGATTTTGTGCTATTACCTGTTTTAAAAATCAAACTGCCTGATGCGTGCCAGTGTGTTGAAAATCAAGTGTAACGATACAATCAGTTATATTAATCAGATACAATTTAACATCCTTTTTGTCTCCTTTACATTTTGCTTTCAACATCAACAAATTCTGACACAACAAGCTAGCTAGCTTTTCCCACTGTTGTCTTGGAGTTAAGAGTAGTTTTTAACTGCCTTTATAGAGCAGAAAATATTTTTCATTACTGTTTAAAAAAAAAAAAAAAAGCTGTCATAAATGAATTTTGCCTTTTTTTTATCTGACAAGATACCCACATAAATGACACTGCTGTCTGTCTCATGTCTCTGTTATACCTCCAGGTATTAAGTGATATTCATGCTGCAAAGTACATCCACGGTGTGGCAGTTCACTGGTACATGGATGGCCTTGTCCCCGCTGAGCTAAGCCTTGGAGTCACCCATCACCTGTACCCTGAGTATTACCTGTTCGGCACTGAGGCGTGTTCGGGCTGGAACCCTTTGGATAGAGGGGTGAAGCTGGGTAGCTGGGACAGAGCTGAACAGTATGCACACGACATCTTAGAGGCAAGATCATCTTTGTTTATGCATTAAGGTTAAGCCTGTTCAGTCACATCCACTGGAACAGATGCGAGACTTGACAGGCTGGGAGCTGTTCCCGTAAGGTGAATCACCTCCCTTCATGCTGCAATGCAGGTTTGAAAAGTCGCACTTGGCCGCACATAGTGCCTGCAGGCCCTCAAAGCATGCTGGAACTGGTGTTTAGTTTCTTGTCTTTGCCCTCGCTCAAAGGAAACTAGACTCCATCAGTTCTATCCATTTTGCATGGGTGCATTCAGATGTTAGACTTCTTGAGAATCAGGAGGGATTTGTTTATGTAGATGTGTTGTTCTTGTGACAGTTGAAAGAAACAGCAGGCAGCAGTCCAAAAGATTCATTTAAAGAAAGCATCACCTCTCACAACAAGGCCACAGACAAGATGCTAACCTGTGGGTGTTTTATTTTCTTCATGGCAGGACTTAAATCATTATGTGGTGGGTTGGACTGACTGGAATCTGGCGTTGGACCAGACTGGTGGGCCAAACTGGGTGAAAAATTTTGTCGACAGCCCCGTTATAGTGGATGCAAAGCGTGATGTCTTCTACAAGCAGCCCAGCTTCTACGGGATGGCCCACTTCAGGTACGAAAACACACTTACATGTTATCTGTTCACAGTCGTTGACTTTTCACCTCCTTTTCATCCCTAAAAATCAATGTCATTCGCAGCAAGTTCCTGTGGGAGGGGTCTCAGAGAGTGGGCGTGTCCCCCAGTGAGGAAACAAAACTGGAATATTCTGCCTTCATCAGAGCGGATGGCTCAGTCGTGCTAATTGTCCTCAACAGGTATGAAATGTGGAATGATTTACTGTGAGAAAATGAAGAAAAGCTTGTCATTAACCCATTTTTGGGGGGTTTCTTATAGATCCTCAACAGCAATCCAGTTTGAAGTCTGGGATCCAGCTGTAGGCTACATCCCCTCCACAGCCCCGGCACACTCCATCCTCACACTCGCATGGAATACACACTGATCAATAATTTGAGACCGAAGCTTCAACAAACCAAAAAAAAAAAGAAGATTAACTTAAAGACACATATGGCTAGTATCACACCACTCAATGCACATTATCACATTTGGTCCAAGATTTCTTATATCTGTTTTTTTTTTCTGCACAGCTTCAGTGATTTCAGTGTTCACTTCAATAGGCTTCAAGAAACTGGAAGCAACCTAATTTTTGTGATTTTATTCTTTACACCAAATTGCACTGGGAAGGTACCTGAGAGTGAAGTGTCGGTTCCCTAAAAGAGTAACTGGTGCCTTGATTTTCAGCTAAAACACTGTATTAAGTGTCCTCATCATTTCTGAAGATATCTTATTAATAATGTACATAATTTGTAAATGACTCCTGATGCTATTTAATCTATAATTTTAAATAAAGAACATATCATTGTAAAGTATTATGCGTCAGTTTTGTGGTTTGAGTGATCGTGAAGGTAGGAGTGAACAAAGTGAACGAAAACATGTCAACTGATGTTTTTTTGTCAATTTATTAATACATCATAGACATTTTTTCATATATATAATATACAGCTTGATAACCAGGTATTTCACATTTGTATCTCCATTCTCAATGTTTTTTTTTTCATTGCAAACCATAAATTGTTGGACTAAAATTATTTACATCAAAAAGAAAAAGTGATAAAAATGTGAAACAGAGGACAATCTTTGACAGAGGAATAAAATGACAGAAGGATGCCATCTGTTTTGAATATATACACCAAGAGGAGGAGGTTTTAATTGACCATGGTCTTTAGATATTTAATTTATCTCTTTTATTGCTATGACTCATTTCATGGTGCTAGAAGGTGTGAGGAATCCCTTAGTTCTGTCACAGCTTCACTTTGAGGCTGTTTAACAGCAGTGCCCCCAGAGTTGAATCCACATCTTAATCGTGACAAAAAATCCCAAAAGTTCAACATTATTTAACCCTTCATAAGTATTTTACTTATTACAGGCTCTATGTATTCTTCTTCTTCTTCTGGTGTAAGAGTTTAAGGAACCCTGACTGTATTTTCCAGGGCGCAGTTGCAGCTTTGAGCTTTAATTCCAATGACTTGATGAGGGCATGGTGTATGGCGTTAAGTCTGGCATTTCCTTACAATAGTCTATTGCAGCAGTGCATTTCAGAAACGTAAAAGGAGCTTGCTTGAGAGGTGGAAGTACAGAAAAGTAGAGAACATGGGTTTGATCACTTTCAGTCTCGGCTGGTTCGTCGTGAGGCAAAAAAAGAGGAGATCCAGCAGACTGCAGGAGGCTGTTAAGACGTCTGTAAGGGTTTCTGTATAAATGGTTGAGGAAAAAGGCATTAAAATAAAAAAAATTAAGATACAAAAAAAATATCAGACCGAGATGATTATGACTGCAACGGAGATGAAGAGAGGAGAGTGAGAAGCGTTGTGTCTTCTCTGCGTGTTGTTGGATGTGGGCCAGGAGAAGCGAGGGATGACACAGGTGGGTGTCTCAGAAGGACCATCTCTCCTGTGTGCGGGGGTCCATGGAGAGGGAGGGGGACTCTGAGGGGGACTGGCTGCTGCTGTCTTCTCCGTTCAAACTCTTCCTACACACTGGACATGTGTCATGCTGTGTGGCCGCAGAGCAGAATATTGAAAGTGTTAGCTCTGGACAGTTACCGTTCAAAACTTTAAAACAAGTTGATATTTTATTTAATCCATACATCACATGATGCTCTGATCCTTAACTTTGAATTAAAAAACCCTCCTTCATTAGTCAAATAAAGTATGTTTTCCAACTCTCTCTTATTTCTTATATTCAGCTGCGGGCTGCATGTTCTGTCGTCAGGCTTTTTCATATAATTACATGGAGCAGGTTTGTTTGTCAAATTAATCCATCCCTAAGAGTTACAGACTTTGTTGGATAAATTCAAAGATGGATTAGGAGCCTGTCCTGGGATATTTTACAGCAAAAATTTGAAGATATCAAAGCCTCTTTGTCCAACTTCACCCTGTTTCTAATATGGAGGACATAGTAGCTAAGACATGGTCAAACTTTTTTTTTTATGTCCTAATACTTAACCAGCACTGTAAATATCCTACATACAGAAATAAGTATCCACAACATGAGTCTGCTCTTCACTTTTTCTGAGTTCTTTGATGTGGCTTACCATTTCCAGCCATGGCACTATACAGTCCGAATGAAAGAAGTGGTTACAGGGTAGCTGTCTGACTGGCTCCCCCACAGCAAAGTCCTCTTTGCACACTGGACATTCCATACAGCAGTCTACAGGAGAGAGGGTACACATGTGGTTATTAAGAATCACTTTTAGTCAAATCTCAGAGAGTTTCATGTGATTTATTTATTTTCTGTCACCTACTGGGGTATTTGGTAACTAAATGTTAATGGATCTTAAAGTTTCACAGCGAGGCAGTAAAACGATGTCACCACGGTACGTGTACAGTATAGTTTTATGACTACACTTGTAAAATTTGGCCTAAACCTTTAAGTGATACTCTGGGATGGAACAAGTTGGGTCCTATCACAAGGATTAGGGCAGAAATTACCCCTACAGCAGTGTTTTTGTGCAGCAGAAGCCCAGGGCCCACGCACCAAACACCCCCTCCCTGCTCCTCTGCCAGTTTCCTCTGCACTCAGATGGGGGCAAATTTTTACTTGACCAAAAACACAAATAAACAGATTCCCACCGAAAAAATCTGATATCGGTCTTCATTCACATTTATTTAGAGAATTTTCAGCACGTTGCTTTCACACAAGAACACCGCTAAATAAGGCTCTAGTTCTCATCGTGTCTCTTTGTCCTGGCAGACTACCTGCGTTTGTTTATATCTGGCACGCGCGGACTGATACACTAAGCAGCAAGTGCCTCGTAGCCAGCTGTGGCTCTGCAGCGGAGTTAGCGCTGTTTTACGACACGAGTCCGTTTATTTGTGTTTTTGGTCAAGTAAAAAATGGCCCTGTCTGAGTGCAGAGGAAACCAGCAGAGGAGCAGGGAGGGGGTGTTTGATGCGAGCACTCTGGGCTTCTGCTGCACAAAAACACTGCTGTAGGGGTAATTTCTGCCCTAAACCTTGTGATAGGACCCAACTTGTTCCATCCCGGAGGACCACTTTAAGACCTCCAGAAAAGAGGTGCGTAGATCTTCATTCATGAATCAGCAACCAACAGCCCTGTCAAAACTGAGTACAGCATGGGACAGAATTCAGTGTGGACAAGTCAAGAAGAACAGATTGACTCAAAGAAAAGCAGCAGAGGTAATAGATCAAGAGTCAAAATATGATACCTCAGCTTTACATCTGAAGGTTAATCAGTATTTCATCCCAATCAGAAAGTTTCAGGGATATTCATTGAGCACCAGTGCCTTTGTGAGTTGTAAAACATGAACCTACATGATGATGTCATTTTCATTGGGCCACATACACACATTCATTATCTTACTCAGGTTTAATGTGTGCAACCAAATTTAAGTAACTATTCAGTAAAATAAAAACCATTATTTACTCGGCATCCTGTCATGCTTAGTACCAGGATGTCAATTTGGGAGCTTCTCTGAACACAACATTTTAATACACAGAATCAGACTAAATGCTCCAGCTGTGTCTGTGCGGCACCAGGGATCCAGTAGAAAATCCTGTTGAAGGCTAAAACAATAAGGAAACAAATGGGATACTGACCTGCTTGTTCCTGAGAGATATTGACAGTTGGGAGTGAAGAAATTTTCTCTTTCTCTGCTGGAGGGGGCCCTGTGTTCTCCAACTGACCTAGTAACTGCACACACACACACACACACACACACACATATACGTAAGCTACAGAAAACCTTCAAGTTAGGGCCGTTAAGTTAAGATTAGGTTATGTTAAGTTGGATTTACCTGTGTTATCACAGCGTCTAACCCTCCCTGTCCCCACGCGTAATCCCCTGGGTTAGAGTGCAACATCCCCGTCCTGAGAGAGACAGAGAGAGAGAGAGAGACACACACACACACACGCACACACACACACACACACACACACACACACACACACACACACACACACACACACACACACACACACACACACACACACAGGTTAATAAGAAACAGTATTATAGTTTTGGTGGATATCAACACTGTGATGTCATCCCTTACCACGACAAAGGGGGCGCGCCAGGGACTCCAGAGTTGGCAAAGAGACCGGCAAGGAACTGTTGTACAATCCTGAGACAGAGAGAAATTCACAAGAGCTAGTGCCATGGCCAAAAATAAGGAGAGTGAAGAGTGTGAGAGCATAAAATAGGACCATCATTATAATAAGTGGGAGTACGCTGGGCACAGATGAGAGCCAAGAGGATGCAAAGGAAGAACTACTCAGCGCCTACTTACCCTTCAACAGCAGGCGAGCGGTCTGGTCGACTGCTGCCTCTGGACCGGTATCTCCTCTGGCTGTGCAGGCGAGGGGGACGCCCTGGTCCCCAGTGTTCCCCGGCTCCTAGTAGACCCCCCATGGGTCCCCCTAACCCTGCTGGGACTGACCCCCCAATTGGTCCCCCTCCTAAACCTCCCAAGTCACTCAGACTACCCAAGCGGCCCCCAGGTAGCCGAGGTTCTGAGTCCGGCGTGTCGGCGTCTGTTGTGAATGGCCGCTCCAGTAACAACAGGTGCCATAGCTAAAGAGTAAGAGGAGACAACCGTTAAGGAAAAGGAGTACAGTGAGGGGGGACAAAAAAAAATGCATTTGATTATTCCTTCATCTTCACCATATTTGCCCTCAAATTCCTTGCACCAGCACTTACCTCTGCAAACTGTGTGGCTGGGTCATCTATTCCATTGGCACCACCCTCTAAAAGACTGAGGAAAACAGCAGAACAAAAGATGAAATCTTTGACTGCAACACTGTGAGAAGATCAGAGCTAATAACTTCATCGTCTGTTCACTTTGAAATCACTAGAATTACATTGTAAATAACAGTGAGTAAATGTCTCACAGCTAATAGACTTGCCTTTGTTCCAGACTACTACTAATTGGCCTAAACAGCTCTCTCAGTCTACAGGCCTTGGATATTTACCTGGAGAATAATGTAAGCCTCTTACCTGGAGTCTTCTGTTACTTCTTCTATGAACCCTGATTCACACCTTGGACAAGTGTACTCCTGGAAATAGTCATAACAAAAACAGAGTCACACAGGTTGGGAGAAATATTTATTGCATCCAACTTTTACAACCAAGATAGTTTGGACGCCGAGTAATCTTTAAACAGGATCTAATGGTTCATAAAATGACTAGAGTCTTTATTCATTCAAAATACTGCAAATGCTGCATGTCTAGTGTTAGACGTGAAAGATATTGATTTATAAAGAATACATTCTCATTTTAAATTTGATGCCTACAACGTGTCAAATAAGTCAGGACAGGACATGTTTACCATTGTGTTACAGATATACAGCGTGACAAGCTCATCAGTTTGGAGTCTCTTTTGAAGTATTCTGAGTTTCATAATGCTTTTTTTTTTTTTTCAAAAAGTGACAAGTCGTGACTTGACAGTTAAGCATCCGGACTCTTCTACAACAGAGCCATGCTGTTGTGATATGGGCTCAGTGTGGTTAGGCACTGTCTTTCCAAAAAATTCAAGGGCCACCCCCACCCCCCCAAAAAAAAGATCATCTCGATGTCAGTTTTGGGAATGTTACTCCAAAACCTGTAGATATTGTTGGGCATCAGTGGTGCTTTCCAGAAAGTCAAAAGAAAATAATGATAAATGTCAAATTTTGATGTGTCAGGCCACAGTTTTCCACTTTGCCCGAGTCCATCTTGGCAGTTCTAGGGCTCTGAAAAGTTGTCGGGGTTTCTGGATTTTTTTTTCCTTTTTACATGGGACAGTCTTAACCTGGCTTCATGGACGCAGTTTCAAACTGGGTCCACAAAGCCATGTCTCTTTTCAATAGAGTGTGAAGATACATATTTCTAGTCCCATCACTAACCTGTAGCAAATTAATCCCACCAGTTGGGGGATTTTTTAAAAGGTTTTTTATTGGCATTCCAATTTTTTTCAGTGTTTTGCACTTTTCCAAACATGACCACTACAATGTTGGCATTAAATTTTACAAGCACAAATTTCCCTAAAAAACAAACAACAAAAAAATACATTCCTAATTTGGTATATGGTCTTTGCATTCTATTTGAATTTAAAATACAGACTCTAAATTATTTGCAAACCATCAGAATGTGCTTATAACAGAATTTTACGCAGTGACTACACAGCACCCAGTCACCAGCATCCCAGAACAGGGGGTTTCATTACCTTTTCAAAAGAAAAAAAAAAAAGGATACCAACCAATGTTGCCTGTGCCTTCTCAAAGTACAGACTACTTTGTGTTTTTCTTTCTTTGTTTTTTATACAACCCCCCAAGACACATATATGAGTTTTCAGTTCTCGTATGACAACATGTGAACAAATTCAAATGAGGTGAATCAGCATGCAACAACCAACCGAATGTCACTGACTTGACAATTAATCATTTTCTGTCACCTTGCCCTGGAGGAGTCATAAAAACACTGAAAAGACCTGAGAAGGATTGTTGTTGTAAACAAAACAACGCTGCTGGTTCCTCTTAGCGAGGATAATATCAGTCAGATTTGTATGACAGCTTGTGCTGTATGAATGTAGCCCAGGAGGTAGAGCTGGTCTGCCAACCACACCTACTGTGTGCTATGTTTTAGAAACCACCTGACACTACGGTGAGGACACTACTGCCTGTTCCTACAGCTGGATCATATGCTGTCTCCTCAAGTTGAAAGCTGGAATTTCTCAAGGAAACGGGATTGAAGTTGGGTCATTTAAGACACACACACACACACACACACACACACACACACACACACACACACACACACACACACACACACACACACACACACAGGGTTACAAGAGATTAGTCTGATAGGTTTCTTTTATAACAGATGTGAAGGAAGAAGTAGGTCATGAAATAAGGGATCTAAAACCAGAGTGATGGCTGGAAATAGTGGTCAAAAATCTGTGACTTGTATGAACCATTTTGTCATAGAGAGGTTGTTAAAGCTGTTGTTAAAATGGAAACATGACTGAGAGGTGGTCTTTAGGACGTACTGTAGTAGTGTGGGGTGATAAACCTGGGGGTGTCGCAGACAGTTGGCTCGGTGAAGACATGCCACAGGATTGAGTGTGTCTGAGACAAGCAGGCCAGTTTAGATACCGTGACAGGGCAGGCTGGAATTACCCTCAACCATGACATAAAAATAAGCTGACAACAAATTATTTTGTGGACTGGGTGACTGACAGAATAACTGCTTAACAAATACACTATTTAATGCAGATGACACGCACTAAACACTTTGAAATTTACACTTATTAAATCTCAGCTATATTTATATAATTAAGTTATATCTTGAATAAATTAAACATCTTATCTCTATACATATTCCCCTTATTTAAATGACAGGTCATTGGTTGGATACATAGTAATAATAAGTCATTGAAATTCTATAAACCATTGACTTTAATCCAAGATAATGATGTTAACAAGCTTCTTCTGGTAAAGAAGACACTGGATCGATCAGTAATAAATAATTTACATTTTAATAAATGATCACACCAATTATGTTGGAATTGTAATCAAATCTGACACTTGAGCATAAATATGAAGTATACAGCTCCATACACTGTAAAGTTGCAGGAAGTCATCTCTAGAGCAGTTTTCAACACTAAGACTAAATCTCAAAAAATCAGGAAATAAACATGAAGCAGTCCTGGATCGTTTAATTTTGTCATACCTAACAAATTATGAGAATTTTTAATCCTAAATAATAAAAATATTATTGCTGTTTAATATTTTTTTAAGTTTAAAATGAACACATATCAACGTCTGGCGAGTCTCTGGTCAAAACAGCATATCCTTGCTTTTGATTTTAAAAATGAAACTAAAAACTGTGTCCATCTCCAAGGGAAATCCCGTAAGTTGTCCTGTCAGAAGTTCATTATCCGAAGCCAAAGCAGGAAATGAAAGTACCTTTCCTTACGACAACTTGTGTTAATATTGTCTGTAAAATTAAATAGCAAGGCAATAACACGAGACCTTGGCTCAGCTTTCAGTGTTGCTTTGTGCAAAACACAAATCCCCAAGCTGTCAAGGCAAGACGTCAAGCACAGTTGCTTTGACCTTACTGACCTAAAAATACAAACCTCATCAAACCTGTCTATGTGTGAATTTTACCTTTTGATTTAACGGAAACATTAACGAGTGTCACGAGTTTATTTAGAGAGTTAACAACAACAAACGCTGCTAACTGCTAACAGGCTAGCTGGATTTTTAGCTGTAGCAAGCGATCGAAACAAACAGTAATTGAAAGAGACGTCTCATCCCCATTCACCTACACGACACGAGGCATTGTGACGGATCATGAGCGAAGTAAGCGTGTCTTACCGGGAGTTTGGGGTTCACTTCTCCCTTACAACAGTGACAGAAAAACCGATGCGGTGGAACAGCCGCAGCCTCCGCCATCTTCGCAGAGCAGCACAAACAGTGACGTCGGTCCTCCACAGACTGAAGACAGCTGTCCACCTCCGGCCCGGCATGCAGCGCGGCACAGCACGGCGAATGGGAATATCCTCGCGAGTCTATCCGGAAGTATTCGTGTGTTGACAACGAGAAGCAGCATGTGTCAAGGCGAAAATATTTAGGAATACAAAGAGGAAGGATTCCCCTTGAGCAGAAACTCGTCTGTCAGAAAGGTTCGTTACAGTGAGAAGTCGCATATGATTGAATTAACATTGTGGGCAGCGTCAAACGTGTGCCATTTGTGTGCAAGCAGTAGACAGCACACGTTCACCAGGAGCATTGTAAAACTTGCCTCAGAGGTTGATTCTTCTAAACAAATCAAGCAATTCATAGATTAAACGCTGGCCTGTATATTAACACAACTTAATAAATTTAACACGCTGTGGAAAGGTATTTAAGTATTTTCATTTTCGCTTGCGTATTGACACTGTACAAGCTGAAATTATTGAAACTTCTGGGCAGTCCTGTATCTGGTTCCATGTTTTTAAATAAAGCAACAAATGGCAGATGTGCAAATGTAGGAAGGATGAAGATGTCCTAAATGTCCTGTCCTAAATTTTAAAAGTTTATGCTGAAGACCTATTGAGGTCTGGCAAGTTTCTGGCCGAGAACGCATAGTCTGGCTTTTGATTTTAAAAATGAAACTTAAAACAGTGTGTAGCTATGCAAACTTTAAGTAGTAAAACTTAAAAACTGTAAGGTACTTTATAAGCAGCTTTAACAAACAGAAATGTCACTGTAAAGGATCATTCTGTTACAGCTGGGCCGCTGTAGTAAACTGGATCAGGTTTAACTTCTTATTCTCATTTCATATAATTTACCTATAATTTCAGGGGTGAATAAGTAGTAAAAATAATACAAAATATTTTTGTCCAGGATTTAGACCTTAAAACTGAAACTGAAAACAAGCTTTTCACTGCTTCTCAGAATCCCCCAAAACTCTGCCAGCAAAGCAGGTTTTATTCACTGAAAAAACAAGGTTTCATATCTAAAAAGCAAGACTTCCTCCTGTAGTTTGGTGTAACAGAATATGGCAATCAAATTAAGATTTGTCTTTTGCTGTGCATAATGTATTTATTTTTACAGGATCACATCACAGCTTGTGTTTCGCACGCAGCATCAGCAGTCCTCCTCTTCCTCCTCTACATCTACACTTTGAATAAGAGAAGATTACTTCCCTGAAGAAAAAAAGAGGCTAGTTTCTGAAATCTTACAGTTACTCTGTAAATATTTGCCTCCCACGAGTGTCTGTGTGTCCTTTACTAACCCTTTAGTTGGCTAGCTCTTTGGCACTGACAGGTTTTCATTTACTGTTTTCATTAGTAACAGGTGTCTGGAAATGTTAGCCAGTACAACCAAGCCCATTGTACACTGAGTAATCTTAATGTACTGTCAGCTTAATTTTACTTCCATCCTGTGTTTTCAGATGACTGCCCAGGAGGTTCGTCTGTGTGGTCTCCTGCTGCGGGAGCACTTTGGAGAGGTGGTTGAAAAAGTGGGAACACACCTGCTGAAAGGTGGACCACAGAACTTAAGAACCATCCTTCATGAGACTGGCATCTCACTGGACCTGGTATTACTCCTGCTCCATCTTTTTTAGGCAGTGACTTTATCTATTTCACACCGTGGAAATAATAACATTTGACATACATTAATGAGACCTGTGAAACCTTTCCAAAAAGAAAAAAAAACAGCTTTTTCATGTATTTTTAAACAATATTGCAAAGACAGTTGGCATCTGTTTCTTTTATGTATAAATAAAAATGCCACTTAATTTCCTTTTTCTTCCTATGATGATCAATTAAATAATCTGATATGACTGATTTGGTCAGAAATTCGTTTCTAAACACTTCTTTTTGTCCTTTTTCTTTTTCCTTACAGGTAAAGAAGTCCCTGTGTGTGCTTGTCCAGCACAGTATCTGTGCATTCAGCCCGGGTCGTAAAGGGCCAGGGAGTCCCTCAGAGTACCGGACCAGCTGTGATCACATCCTGAGAATTCTGCGATACCCACGCTACATCTACACTGCCAAAACCCTGTATGGTGACACTGGAGAGCTGATTATAGAGGAATTACTCCAGAGGGGGGAGATGACCATGAGTAGCACGGTGAAGACAGTGGCTGACCGCCTCACACAGAACATGGAGGGTTAGTATCTTAATGCCAGTGCCTATCAAAGACTGTGAAAGAGATTACATGTCTCCCACTTCTGTGTGGAAGCATGTTTTTCTTATCCATTAGTTGATATCTTAAAAACTCTATTTTCTCCTTTTCCTTTGATGCTGACCCAGATGGCCGAAGCATGGACTACAGTGAAGTGTCATCTGCTTTCTCCAAACTAGTGGAGACACATTTCCTTCAGCGCTGCCCTCCAACTGGAGTGGCAGCAACAAAAGAAGGTGCTACTCCAGCAACACCTGGTACACCTGCTGCCCCTGCTAGTGCAGCTCCACCGAAGGCTGAAAGCTTCCCTGACTGTTACAAGGTTCCCCATGTGACACTCATAGGGCGAGGCAAACGCCAACTCTCCAGCGAGGATGGTGACGACCAAAAAAACGCTAAGAAGGCTAGAATGGATACAGAGGTGAGCATTCAGTACACATTAACAACACATCTGCTTTATGCTCACTGAATATTTTTATATCTTAGTTTCTTATCTTAGTGCTGTCAATTGCTTTTCTTTTCTGTGACCTTTCACCCCTCTCTCTGTCGTTTTATTGTTAATGCTCAGACACATGGCGATGAAGGGATTTACTGGCAGGTGAATTTTGAGAGGTTCCACCTTCACTTCAGAGACCAGGCCATCATCAGTGCTGTAGCCAACAAACTGGACCAGGTCAGCTTTACATTGAGATGATTGACAATATTATTCCAGGAAAACTCAGATTCGGAAATACAGTTTAAGCTTTCTGTATAGCTCTTCGGAGTTACTGTCTGTTTTGTGTTTATCTTGGCGCCCCCAGTGGAAAAAGAACAACCTTTTTTTTCTGTCCTGATTCTTATCTGAACTTGCTACATAGTTTTTTTTTTCTAACAAAACAATCTCCCCTGATTTATTATAGCAGCCAAGTGTTTCACTCATTAAGAGTATTTGCTGCAGAAAACATAAAAAAAAGATTGTTTCAGCTATATGCATATATAAGCCTTGATTGACACATACCTCTCACCAGAGGTTTTAGACGATGAAAATGACATTGTAAATCAGCATTCCATACTTAAATGGTCTTGTTTGCTTTTTTAGCTCATAAAGAAACATAAAGATGAATTTAGTCTGTTTTGTTAAAAGCTAAAAACTCCTCATAGGCAAGGTTATTATAGCTTAACTTAGTTTTCTTTTTTGTTTAGACTTCTTGTTACCAGTTTGAGTTAAGTTAAAATTACTTTTTTATGCTGCTTTAATAGTTTAGTTTAGCCTTTTTTTTTTAAATAATTTGATAAAATGTTATTAATGGTATTGTTTTTGAGAAGTGTTTTGAGATAACACTTTTTATGATTTAGGGCTATTGATTGATTGTTTACTGATTGATTCATTCATTCATTGAAAATGCTTAGTTTTAGTTCAGCTTTTATTGTTTTTACCTCTAGTTTGAGTCTTTTTTGTGATATGGGATTGTTATAAAGAGTGAGATTCAAAAGTGTCAGGAACAACAATTTGTAGAAAAAACTCATAACATCATACCATTTTTAAAATTGTATTCACCGAAGACAAACATCAAAATGTCACTCTGTTATTCTGTAAGGTCGCAGGGCAGATGGTTAAAAAACAAAATAGTGAGTTAGTATATGTAATAGATTTACAAAAAGATATTTCTGTATTATTTTAGATTATTTTAGTAAGTTTTGTAAACTCTAAATACAGTGTAAGTGTGTTGTGTTTTTTGGTGAAACCTTTTACTTTTATTTCACTTAATGAAAATGTTTTCTCACCTTGTTTTCGTTATTTCATTAGCCTTTGTTAAGTATAACAACCTTTGCTTAGAGGAAACCTTAAGAGAGTTAAGACATCCTCCTATGTAATGTATGAAGTCAGCAGCCTGTTAGCTTGGCTTAGCTTAGTTTAAAGACTGGAGAAGGGTTGAGAGGTAGCTTGTGTCAGTAAAAGGTATATGTATCCATTAGTTAGCATTTTTATAGCTCATGAATGAACATATAGTGACAATTTGTCTTATAAAGCAATTGTATTTAAAAAGATAAGTCTTGGTATTTAGTAACTTGTAAATAGATTTTGTTACACTTTCAGTTTTATCAACTTTATAAGTCCTAATTGTATGCTTAGCTAAGCTGAAGCCACACATTGGCTGTTTAAAAGTGGTAAGAAATCTTTATTCTATCCCGTGCACAGAATTAGACATTACATATAGTTCCCCAAAACATACTATAAAATACACTGTTTATTTTTATACACACCAAAGAAATGATTTTGTCAAGCACGCAAAGCCTGAAACCAGGATCAAAAAAAGTTGGATGCATTCACTAATTGAATTTTTACAGAAAAATGAAAGAGTTCTAAAAGAAGTGGATCAGAAACACCAGTTATTAGTTTATTTGAGAAAAGAGAATTCTTACAAGAATTTATTTTTATGTTACATTTGATAATTATGTTGTATTACATTTGATATTTTGATAACACAGACTAGCAGTGAGATTGTAAGGACGATGTTGAGGATGAGTGAGGTGACAACCTCGCCCACAGCCACCTGCACAAAGCCGCTCTCAGCCAATGAGATCTTCAGGTCCCTCCCCAGTAGCTACAACATTGCCAGACCCATTCTGGACCAGTACCTCACACTGCTGGTTGATGACCCAGTAAGATGACTAAAAGATATGCCACATCAATGACTCCAAAATAGATACCAGCACTGGTTTCACTACGTCTTACTGTCCTTTTCTTTGACAGATGGAGTTTGTGGGAAAGGCTGGTGAAAGTGGAGGAGGGATGTACGTTGTCAGTATCCTTGTTTTAAATGCAGAAAGTCCTGAGCGTGTGTTGTTCATTTCATGAGCAGTGAGGTATAGATTCTTTCCTTAACTCGTCTCTCAGACCTGCACAGGGCGCTGGCTAATCTGGCTCGGGCCACACTTGAGTCTGTGGTGCAGGAGAGGTGGGCAAGTACATTATTTGTATTCGTGTACATCCCTTCAGTCATCAGCACATTGATCTTTTTTTTTTTTTGGTGTATCTTCTCAGATTTGGTTCCCGGTCTGCACGCATATTTCGTTTGTTGCTAAGGAAACGTCACCTGGAGCAGAAGCAGGTGGAGGATTTTGCAATGATTCCAGCTAAAGAGGCGAAAGACATGCTGTACACACTGCTGTCGCAGAACCTGGTGCAGCTACAGGTACAGTGCTTTCTGTCTCTCTTCAGGCCACTTCTCTTGGTGTATTAACATGAGTCTCTGTCTGTAGAGTGGAGGTAATAGAGAAGACTAAAAATATCCTTTGAAAATTATTTGGCACACCTTTTCAAAGATGCACGCAGTGAGTCAGACATTTCTGAAACTTTGTAAGTACAGTCCAGCCTTCTGTGATGGCGTTCTTGTCATCATTGGTGTAAGAAGAACTTCAGAAAAGTGACCATTTGGCTGTTTCACTGGCAGCTTGAATGAGCTCACTGGAACAGCTCCAGTTCCTGTTTCATAATCTACCTACTCACTCTCTGAAGAGTCATGTTTTATTTCACTTTCAGGAAATCCCAAAGACTCCCGACTACGCCCCCTCTCGTACTTTCTATCTTTACACCGTCAACCAACTCCCAACTGCGCGGATGCTGCTTCAGAACTGTTATAAGGTAAAACAATAAAAGAGGTGTCACAGCTCGGGATAGAAAGCTTTTTGTGTCCCTGGTTGGTTTGTTTCCAGTAATTTCCCATCACTGAATATTGTTTCTCTGTGCAGACAGTAGCCAACCTCATAGAGCGACGCCTGTTTGAGACTAAAGACAGCAAGTGAGTAACTGTACCCCTTATCAACTTTTAAACTTTTCTCACCCACACACTTCGTTGATTGGCTTTCTCCTTGGTCGACAGACGTCTGCTGGAGAAATCTCAGAGAATTGAGGCCATTCTAGCGTCTCTTCAAGCCAGCGGGGCTGAGCCTGAACAGCTGACAGAGGTGGAGGAGATGATCACTGCTCCAGAGAAGCAACAGCTGGAGACTCTACGTCTCCATATCAACAAGTAAGAGACACAACTGAGTCTTGAACAAAACAAAAACTTGAGTCATGCTTTGATCTTCTGCTGTAGCTTCCTTTCATGTTGTTTTTATCCCCTGCAGGTTAGATTCAGCAGAAAACCAGGTCGATGAAACCATCTTTCTATTGGAATCCTACGTCAACTCAACTGCTACAACCACAAGCTGAGCCAGATGTGCTTCAGCCTCTATTTTTTGCATAGATGCTGTTAAATTTGGCTGTTTTATAGTTTATATTTATGACATGTTTCTGTTTGAAGTGGAATAAAATCTGCATACCTTGTTTCCTTTCCATGAAACCACAAATAAATAGTGCAGAAATACTTCTCTTCAACACTTTGTTTTATTTTATTAAAGAACTAACATTAAACTATTTGACAAACATTGAACAAAGTGATCGTCTGAAATGTGAAACCAAGATCATGTCTGTGTATTAAATAGAAGAGTTGTGGTTTAATGCACTTTGTATTCCCCCTTAAAAAACAAACAAAAAGCAAAGATTATTTACATAAGTGCTCCAGACCATAGAAACAGTGGGTAGTGCATTTTTCTAGGACCTGTGCGGTTCTGTCTTTGGTCCTGGAGTTCCCTGTTGCACCTGTATTGAGTCCAGTCCCAGGACTATCTCTGCGCCCTGTACAAGGCGGACTTGACTTATGCGTAGTTGTCATGGAAAATGAATGTTGTCAAGGCAGCAGAAGTTGGGTTCAGTCCTCATGCTTCTCATCCTCTCCTCTTTGTTTGCGTGTGAAGAATCCAAGCTGAAAAGAACAGGAGAACTTATTGTTCTAAAGCCCATGATGTATCTCTACAGAATTTAGAAGTCAAATGGAGTGTGAAAATACCTTCCACAGTATAAAAATAATCAGAGCCAGCAGCAGCAAACCGCCAATGATGCTTCCAATCAAGATCCAAAGTGAGATGGGGATAGCTCTGCCCTTCAGCACCTCCAGCACAGTCTACAGGATAATACAGGACAGCGATGAAAGGAGAACATGTTTTTCTCATTCCTCAACTCCAACTTTCTGTGCAGTTAATGGGTTCAAGCATCTTAATACATAAATATGTTTTCATAGCACAAGAAATATGTATTTTGCTTTTAGGTCAATTTAACTTCTGTCTCCAAACAATAAGGTATTTTATAGCAATCATTCCCAAAGTCTGGGCCCTGACCCAAAGGTGGGTCGCCAGAGATTTTTTATGGGTCACCAAATTAGTTTTCAAAATGTTTACACAAAATTCATGCTTCCCTTCACCAGAAGAAATCTCCTGATGATTGGCTCCCCACACTGTCATAGCTGGTTATGTTTTCATTGTGAAGGGTCATCGCCACATTTACTGTAACTGGAAACATGCAACTGTTTTTCAAAAGTCTGAAGCCATTTGCTGGTGCTACTCAAACAACCAAAGCCAAACTACCTTATGTTTTCCTACTGTTTTACAGCACTCAGAGGAAAGGCTGAAAACAAGGCATGGACAGATGCCGTTACCTTTACTTTGACTAACATCACATCTTAATATCTTGTCCTTAATATCACATGATAGGGATGCAATTCTGAAAAGCAAGCGGGCTGACCTGTAATAAAAATGCAAGGATTTTCAGAGTGTAAGCCTTGCAAAGGAAATATGTCAGGCCTGCTGGCTGGTCCAAAAAATGTAAATGATGCAGAAACATGATTAAAGCACCCTTTTTTATCCTGTCATTTGATTTACAGATGACATATTTTGGATTGGGTCGCCATGGCTTGTGTCCCCAAAAAGGTGGGTCACCTGGAAAAAAGTTTGGGAAACACTGTTTTATAGCATCTAACAAATACTTGAATTTAAAAGTAAAGTCTGAAGGACTTTCCCTAAAAAAATAGAGTCAACTTTTACAGGAATAATCCTGCTCAGTCGTCACTTCTGGGCCTTCATACACGTGTGTCAGCGCCTCAATCTCTCCTTTAGCTGTCAGTTGATGTTTTGGTTGTTTCGAGACGTTTCTGGATGGAGAGTAAGCGTGTTACATCAGCCAATCACAGCGCGCCCACTGCGCATGTGACTTTGCGTGTTGGTTAGCGAGTGGAAGAAGCTATCCCGGCCGGTAAAGATAGTGGACGAAGCACGGAGCATGAAAAACACAACCAAAGTGAAACGAAACGCCGGATAAAGCTTTTTCTCAAACAAGGGTGAAGCTTGGCTCGACTTTTACTCTCTTTCGGGCACTTTGAGAGCGGCAAGGGACGAAGAGCCACGCGAGTTTGCTTTCTGCTAACCAGGTATGTGTCAGATAACTCTGTGATTAGCTTGTGCTAACGTTCCATATCACGTGCACAGCTCTCGTGTCACTCCTTCGTAGAAACTGGATGTTGCGGTGTATGTGTGCGTGTGTTCGCGTGTGTGCTGCAGCTGACAGTAAGCCAAGGAGGAGAAGCACAGTTTGAGTTTGTTTGTTTGTTTTTAACGAGACTTCCTGCAGACCTACTGTTAGAATATTTAGCTTGTGTATATGTGCTTTGCTAAAATATTTTTTTCTAACACCTACCGTCAATGTCTTCAAGAAAATATAGTTTTTTTCACTCCAATTTTCTGCATCACATTGAAATGATCATTTTATAGCAGTGTGTATTGTTTTTAACATACATGCTCAAGAAAATCAAGAAGCTTATCCAAATATGGCCTGAAAGTTCAAGTCAATATCATTCAATACATTTTATTATGCTGTCTCTGATATTATTTTTGTATTTCTAACTCAGAAAAGTGAGTTGGCAGTGAGTTGCTTTCCTGTGTCAGTCCTCTTACCTCCCTCCAGACTGTCCCTGTGCCCAAAGTGATGAGGTTTGTCTCCTGTGCTGCGAGGCGATAGGCACCTATTATCCTCACTGACTTATATTTGGCCTTGAAAAGAGACACAGGGGGATGACCAACGTTAGTGTCATGGGACAGAAAAATGTAAGCATCCCTAGGCTGTTGGTGTTACTTACTTTTCTGAAAAAATCATCGTGAACTCTGCGGCTGACACGAATAATGGCTGCCTGGCCTTTTAGAAGCTGTCGTACTTCACAGACCACCTCAGTGCACCATGACCTGCTGCAGTTCTGAACACAGAAACAGCACATTAACACATACACATATACACACACTGATGGATAGGCCTGTCACGATAAATGAAAATGTCCTCGGTAAGTTTGCCAGCCTCGATAAACTGACACGTGCATGCATGTTTGTTTTACTCCTCTCTTTCGACCAAAGAGGCTGAATGAGAAGATGGCTCACTACATCTATCTTTCCTAACATCGGGGTGCATAGGTTCTATAGCGGTTTTAGCTGATTTATTGCGGGGTGAGCATCTGTCAAAAATGCGATCTTTGGGGTGAAGACGGGGCTGCTAGCGCATACATACGGAGAGAGTTGAAGCGAGCGTCCTGAGGGGTAAGGAGGAAACACACACTAATATGAGAGATGGCACGATAGATACGGTTCTTGAGCCGCCTGCCACAGTCCCAGTGTGGGAATATTTCGTTTTTTATCAGAATGAACAAAGTGTGAGCTCATGAACACCAACGAGCTGATATGTCGCATTTGTTTGAAAATAGTGGCGACGAAGAAGAAGTAGGGGAGGTGCAGCGGAGCCTTGTTCTTTGACAATCCGCTCTTAGGACGCGGTCACACTGGCCAATCGTGCCGTGCCTAAGCACGCTTCAGCCGTAAAGCACGTTTGGAATAGCCAGAATGACCGCAACTGTGCCGTGCTCAAGCACAATTCCCTTCCGTGCTTCGGCACGCTTCGAAGAGGTGGGCTTCGGCACGGTTTACTTCAAGCACGAGCACAAGCACGCGGACAGCGCGTGCGATCCATTACGTATAATCACCGCGAGCGCATCTCTCGACAATCATTTTAAACAAAGCGGGGGTGTTAGAGGGCTGTGTCGGGCGAAAACGACTTAATATAAGTCCAAAAGTCTCTAAAGTTGTAGCAGTGCTCTCTGTGTCTCATTGTGCTGACTCAGATGCGATCGTGCTTCATGTAAACAGACGCTACACGATGACGTAGGCGGGCCGTGCGCGTATCTGATACCCGCTAAAGTCTGGTTCACGTAGGAGTAGTGTGACCGCTGGCCGTACTCTACAGCTGGGGAACAGCGCTGCAGGGGGGCAATCGTGCTTAGGCACGGTACGTTTTGGATGGCCAGTGTGACCGCGCTCTTACTGAGGCTTTTGGTCGGCAAAGTAAATAGAAATAAAAGCGCCAAATGGTGGGCGCTCAAAGACAGCTACATTGCCAAAGAAATGCAGCCCTTCAATACGGTTGAAAGCCAGAAATGTTAAAAATGTTTGACAGACAGTACGGATTGACTGGGGAAAAGTACATGTTACAAACAATTCAGGAACTGTATAAATTCCCTTTTATTTAGGCTATAGTTTTTATTGTTGTTTTTTTTGGGGGGGGGGTGTTTCGTTTTTTTTTTTTTTTTTTCTTTAGAGATAGGGTCTATGTTTTATTATTATTGATTAGTATTAATTATTTTCATTGACATGTATTTTTTTCTAAAAGAGAGTCCATTTCATTTTCATTGTATTTTTTTTCTCTTTCTTGTTTGTTAAATTTATTATATTTTTTTGTTTAATTTATTTTATTTAAAAGATCCTGACCTTTAAATTACAGTTAAATACTCTTAAGAAATTAAAGTTTCTTGCTTTTGACATGGTGTACTCACTTTATTATCCCATTTATCATAATTACATCAATGAAAAAATGAAAAAAATAAAAAATAAAAATATTGACAATAATACAGTTTATCGGCAATAATATTTTGGAAAATTATTATCTAGCAAAATTTGTTATCGTGACAGGCCTACTGATGGAGTACATTGTTCATCAGCTGCTGTGTTACCAGGAGGCCTCACCAGGATGTCATTCTGCATCATGTCTTCAGGATGAAGCGAGCGCACGTCTCTCTGTCTGGCCTTCAGCTGGGCAAGATCACTCAACACACTGCAGTTCACCCCTGTGGCCTGGGGGGCGATTTAAATTTGTCAGACATGATCTAAAGAGAGGGACAAACACTCCACGCAGCAGCTGTACTCACATTGTATGAAAAGACATCAGTGACAGTCATAAAAACTCGGTCTTCTGCTGCCACAGAGGGCAAAAGCAGCTTGAGCTCCAGGTTACTCACAGAGTAACAGCCGAGGTTCTGCAGCTGCAAACAGAAACAAACAACCTCTAACTTGTCATGTTTTTGAACAGAAGGATGGCATTTGCATGAACTGAAGGTATCAAAGTTTATGAAATGAATCTGTCAACCACAGTGTTACCTTGAGGTGTGTGTAAAACTCTGGTCCAATGGCCTCTGAGACAGTGCGTGTGGGGTGGACTTCATATCGGTTCAAATTAGAGTCACTGCACAGAAAAAAGAAAAAAAAAAAACAGAAATCAAAAAGGGTTGAAACAGTTTGAGTCTTTGTTAAAGAGTACAGTTTCCCCGAGACACACACCTGCTTACAAACAAGTCTGGTTCATACTGAACAAAACTCTGCAGCTGAACACTGTTGTCCCCCAAAGTGTCCTCTCTCTCCACACTGTCACTGCGGAGGAACACATAGTCAGTCCACTTTGAATCTCTTTCTGTTTGAGCTTCAGGTTCATGAAGGTTATTTCTAGAATGTGTGATATTTTTTTGCTTTCTGAAGCTACCTGGAAGCATGAAGCTTCATCTGCACTCGACTGTGCAGAGACGTGCAGCTAAACTCAAACTCCAGCATGAAGTTAACCTGCGAACAAACCAGAGAGAAGAGGCAGCTGGAGTGACACATGACGCCTGGAGGAAGTGAAGTATGAGTGGGCTGAGTCAGGGGAGTGATGGTTATTCCCTCAGCGTGGACCTACTTTTGACTGGGAGCGGAATACTGGATAACTGACGTTACACGAGTGGCTGTTGGCACCGAGTGCAGTACACTCGATCTTGAAGTGGGCATCCTCCTACAGGAAATAATTTGTTAGTTTTTTAATGTAGATATGTGTCAAAAGCACAAGGTAAGTTCGACAGGGTTTACCCTAATGCTGAGGCTGGAGAAGTGCAGGTTGCGTGAGTAGTGCAGCGTCAGGCTTGTGTTGTAGGCGTTCTCCAGTCTGTTCTGAAGCTGCACCTCCACCGCCATACGCCTACGAGGGCTGCGAATCACATAAGGCTTCTGTCTGTGGAGGAAACACAATGAGAAGTCGATGAAAACTTAACTGCGCTTTTAGCTGATTACTTTTAATTCATGGAAAAAGAAGAGAAGAGCAGAAAATATCTTAAAACCTGTACCTTGTACCAGAGATGTCCATATGAGCCTGCAGCACTAGATCTGTCGTACATACATCGTCTTCTCCACAGTCTTTAAAGAACTGGATCTGAGGCAGAGAACGTGAAGAGGAGAGCATGCTTATGAGGGGGAAAAATAGGAAATGCAAAGTTGTAAGAAAAACTAATGTGTGTGGGTGACTCACAGCTTTCTTGACAGTTGTTGGCCAGCCTTCATCCAGCACCGGCCCGCTCTCTGTATCATTGATTTTAAATCGCAGAGAGAAGCTGATTGGACGGATGTAGTCTGCTGTATCCTAATGTTAAACAAAGCAAAACAAAAAAGAGCTCATGATTTTACCATTTGGTGAGTTTGGGTCTGAATGTTGAAAGGTTTTAGGGACACTCACATAAACATGGAAGGGCAGTTTGTGGCAGACAGTTCGTCCGGTCTGAACTGGGACTGCCAGCTGCGTCTGTCGATGGGAGCTATCGTCAAACAGCGCCCGCGCAGACAACTTCCTGTCGTCCAGTGTGGCTGACACCCACACATCTGCGGAGGGAGCAGGTAATTGGAGCAGATGGTGAGTGTTGGAAAATTCTCATTTTCATCATTAGCTGAGTCGCAGAATGCAGAACCCCTTAAAGAGGGATTAGAGAGGGGAGAAGTAAAAGTAAACAGTCTTTACTGAAGCTGTTGCTGTGTGGCCCAGGGGAGCGGGAGACGGTTGTGAAGCAGGCAGTGGCATTGAGACAGGCAGACTCTCTGCCTCCCCTCTGGCAGGTCTTCTGGATGACGTTGATGGAGTGCGGCTCAAAGGACAGGCTCACATTGATCTGCACGATGCTTCGAGAGCTGCACAGATGAAGGATGATAAAGACAGAAATATCTGCCACATGTAAGAGCTGGCGGTGGCTTTAAAGCTTCAAAATAAGACAATTTCTTCTTGTTCTGAGACTGTAGCTGACTCTAGGAAATGCATATAATGTTTTGAGCTCTGTGATCTCTCATGAACTGTATGCAGAGAGGAATGACATGTCTCAACCACCTCCTTTCACACATATGCCAAAATATCCGACACCTTGCACATTTAAAGAAAGCCTGTGCGGAATTGACTTGGCGAAGTTGTTTTTCCAAGCCAGGATATATTTGCACTCCTCCCATCACTCTTGATTATGGACAGTTTATTTACTTTTTTTTTTTTTTTTTTTTGGCATTTTCGTCTTTAAAGATGCTATGAGGAGGATCTGTTTTGATTGTACTCCTTCGCCACCTTGTGGCTCGGAGTTCCACACACTGTCATAAGGTATTTTTAGCGAGGCGTGTGTTTGTTTTGGAATTAAATTGAAATCGGATCAAAACAAATTTTCTTCGCTCAAGACAACTTTTTACTGGACTCACAGAGGTAAGGTTTTTATCAGCACCATTACGTAGCTCTATGCTTTGAAACATGACATCAAGCAAATGTTGTAGCAGTCAGCTATATGTTAGTCTGGTGCTCCAATGTATCTGTAGGCTAATTAGCCCCTATTTGGGCTGTATCACTCTCCCGTTAAGCTTTCTTCTGCTTTTCTGTCCTTTTTCTGCTTGGCTCCAGTGTCTACCATCACTACAAAATTAATCACAGAAATCATTTTTAGTAGAGAAAAACACAGATCTCTGTTTTATCTCTTCTCACTACCAAACTTTGTCAGCTGGAGTGGAGTTGTCATAGAGACCTAGATGTGCTGTGAATCAATCCGGTCCTGGACTACCCGAACTGGAAGCTAAGAAGTAGCAATTTGAAATAACCTGTAACCACCAATATTGGAGCTGATAATCTCATTTTAAAGTGTGGATTACGATAAGGCAAATATCTCGAAGGGAGACTTTTTTACAGAAACCTTTGAAAATCCTCACAGAAGAACAGGGGAAGGGAGGGGGTAAAGAGCGGGAAATAACATGCAACAAAAGGTCAAGGCCAGAGAATAAATCAGGGAGGTCATTTTATGAGCAATAATGAAGCCAATCAGTAGGGGGAGCTCAAAATCTTTTAGCTTCACTTTTTTGGATAAATTTAGTTCTTCTTTTTTATCAGGTAGTGTTTTTTCTCACTTCCCTTTCTTCCAATCAGTCCTCTACCCACCTGAGCAGCACAGCACTGCCCTGAGCTCCAACTGCCAAGTCTAGCAGCCCATCTCCATCCAAGTCCAACCGAGCACTCACACTGCGGCCAAAATACTGCAGGGTAGGGGAGAGTGATGACCCTGAAATACGCTGAGATGAAAAAAAGAGGCAGAAACAGAAATCAGTTCAGCTGAAACCTGAAACACACAAGTGGAAATACGATCACATGCAATACAAGGCACCTGCTTATAGTTGTGGATGATGTGAATGCCATTGCCATGGTAGACATAGAGGGCCCCCCTGTGTTCGTCTTCCAGCGGGGCCCCCACCAGCAGGTCAGTGAAATTGTCATGGTTGAGATCTGGAGCTTCTGCAAGTGCATAACCAAACCTGGAGTCCTGGGACTTTTCCTCAGGCTTGAGGGTACCATTAGAGACGAACACCTCCTCCTGGAGAAAAGAGGAAGAGAGGGAGAGACAGGTTATAGGAAACACTGAAGAGGAACTTCTTTTCTCTAAGTTTGGTGACATCAAAACAATCTAAATTTAACAAGAAATCAGACTGCTTATACTCTCATAGTGGTCACATGATAATCCATGAGGAGAGCAATGGTGTCTTACCCCACTGAGGGTGTAGATGTAGACTCTGCCAGCCTCCTTGTTCCCCGAGCCGAGGTACATTGGTGCAGCAACCAGGAGGACATCAGTGATGCCATCTTTGTCTATATCCAGCCCACAAACCTCACTGCCATAGTAAGACCCAATCTGCACACAGACACATGGTTTTCACTTTACCGCCAGCAGATGGAGCCCTTGCTTTAACGTGTGAAATCCTGCCACAGAATATAAAAAGTAACTGAAGACTGACTGAAGTGATTCATGCAGTAAACTTTACCTGTTCTCCATTGAGTGCCTGTACAATGTTGACATCGCCCTCGTCACTGAGCTCAAACAGGATGACTTTGCCTTTGTGTTTGAACCGAGGAGCCCCAGCAACATACAGCCTCCTCCAGTCTCCGATCATCACAGAGGACACTGTGTAACCTGAAAAACACACACACACACACACACACAGATACACATCAGCCAGCACCGCCAATAATCTGTGCTAGAGCTACGAGTCAAAGAGTCACAGTGGTATTTAGTTCACCACAAACCAAGTGAACTTACTGGGCTGTGCTCGACTATTTTCAACATGAGTAGAGCTATTTGAGAAAAATCTACTTGAGTCGAAACAGAGTTTCTTGAACTTTTTATTTTTGTCAGCAGTTCAAATTTCCCTACATTTAAAACTATGACTTACAGTGTGTTTTAACCTTATTTAACCGGCAGATTTATAATTAAACAAATAACTGTTTTGAAAAGATGAAATACATTTTGGGGCTTATTAAAATAAAAAGGGCAAGGCAAAATTGGATTTTTCACGAGACAACGTGGTCAACTGGTCCTTGGTGCCCCAAGTTTGGCTTTGACAACTAATGGAACATCATTCAGTCTTTAAAAAGTTAAAAATGTAATTTTGCCAAGATAGAACAGTCTTGTGTGTCAGGTCATAATGCACTATCTTGCAAAAACTACCAACATACGCCTTTCAGTGTTGCGTTCAGTGGGGTTAATGTGGGTACCTAAATAAGCAGCATGCTTTTTGAACTCCAGTGGGAACTCGCTTTCAAACGCCTCTCTGGGTGGCATGATGCGTTTTCCGAACCCTTCTTTCAACACTCCACCGTCCCAGTCGTAGGCGCCCACCATCCCAAACAGGATGCCATCCTGAACAATAGATAAAGCAGGGCGTGGATGAGACCGAGCAGGTAAAATGTGTTCACTTCTCAAAAAGATTGACGGCAACTTACGTCCAGTGTGTGTGTCGAGAATCCGATCTGAGACATCTCCATGTGGAACGAGCTCTGGTTAAACCCCAGTGTACCTTCAAGTGGAGACAGATACAAGAATCTGTCAGATTGTTGCTCTACGCACATCTCCTTTCTTTCTTTCTTTCTTTCTTTCTTTCTTTCTTTCTTTCTTTCTTTCTTTCTTTCTTTCTAAGGATCTGATCTCGATGGCATCAGGAACACTCTTACTCATGAGGACCACAGGTGGCAGACATGCCTCACCCTTTCCTCTCTTCCTTTCCCTTCCTGTAGGATTCCCTGAAACATTTAGATGGTATCATCCTATTTCATCAGTCTCCCTCTCCTGTTCCTGTTGTGAATACGAACACTCCCTTAACTCTCTTCCTCTTTTTCTTGCTGTCTCTGCAGGACTGTTGTTCATTTTCACCTGGACCTGATACTCCTTCACTTTCTTCTACCTCCAAAAAAACCTTCTCTTTTCAGAATCAGAATCAGAATCAGAATCATCTTTATTGGCCAAGTATTTTCAAGAATACAAGGAACTTGACTTTGGTTTTGTTTTGTAATTCAGCGTTTCACTCTCCTTTCTCAAACTTGTCTTTACATGTCTGTCTCTTAAAAATGTTTGACTTTCATGAGGTTTACCTGCAAAAACTGAAATCTTATCAAGTGCTTTTGTCTTATTTTCAGTTGAAAATTCCTTTTTAGACTCAATATTAGCCAAATTCACACGACCAATCCAGAAAAATGTCTTGTTTTAAGTTATTTAAGGACAAAAATGAGGTCTGAGTTGCTCGTAACCAGTAAAAAAATCTGCCAATAGAACAAGAGAAAAGTTACTTGTATTAAAACATTATTCTAGTCTCAAGGACATTTTCAAGCAATTTTTTCTTGTTCCATTGGCAGATTTTTTTACTGGTTACAAACAATTAAAACCTCATTTTTGTACTCTGATAACTTGAAACAAGACATTTTTCTGGACTGATAAGTTGAAAGTGGCTCATATCGAGTATAATGAGACAAATTTTACTTAAAAAAAGACAAAAACACTTGATAAGATTTCAGTTTTTTGCAGTGTAAACGCTAGAAATTTTTGGTGCTACTAACACTTCCATCATCCACAGTCTCCTATGTTTAAGTTACAAACCTTCAAGAGTGAAGATGCGATCGCCAAGAGCATCCACGATGTCATTAAGGGCAGCCTCATCGGTTACATTGAAAAAGTATTTTTCGTCAGGGTCACTGGCAATGTACTTTATCTCGTTGATAAACGTCTCTGGATCCTGCTGCCGGCGGATGTAATGACCCAGAACCTAGAGTCCACCATGAGAGAAAAAAGGGATGGGAAAAGTAACTGTGAATTGATAAGCAGATACTTCAAGCTTAATAAAACATTAAAGGAGACAAGTTACAGAGAAAGGGGATGAAAGAGACTCTTCTTCATGTTGAGTAACATAAAAAGTGATGAAACATGTTTCTCTAGGCACGTTTCAGCTCTCTGCAGCTGAGTTAGGCAGTTCTCAGGACAGCTAACTTTGACAGGAAGAAGATACTCAACTTAAAGAGCACAAACTGAAGCCTGTGTGTGTCAGAAGAGTCTAAGGGAAGAGAAGAGGGTAACCACCATCACTATGTAACCTTGAACTTCAGGATTCAACTGTGACATAAAAATAAACACACTACATGGCCTGTGTAATTAACTTGTGATTACCTAAAGGCAACAAATTGACTGGAAAGCTCCAAAGCTGAGGAAATAGTAGCCACCAGAGATTTGTATATGAGAAGCGCAGGCCTCGCACAGAGGTGAAGAGATGACTGATCTGAGCAGCAGTGGTCTATGGCTTCAAGCCTGAAGTACAAATGAGAAAATTCCATAAGAGGGACCAAACCCAAGAATCTCCCCCTGTGACTCCAGCTGCCAAGCAAACTAAGGAAATCCTCTGTTTTCAAAGGGCAGAAGGATGGAGAGGGGTGTAGTGTGTAACATGAAGACAGACCACATATAAATATCTGCATTAAGAATTCAAAGAGGCTGAAAATTTCCACTCAGGCTGCCAAATGTGTCAGGCTTTTACAGAACGATGAACAGAGAAAGAAGAGATCAGATACATTCATCAATAAACAGCTCATCTGTAGATCTGAGAGATTTTGGTTACTAAATATATCAATGAGTGGTCACACATGCATAGATGTGCATAACCCTCTCCCCTAAAAGCACACCCCCCGACCTGCCTTAATGTATAAAACACAGCCTGTGGTGGCCGTGCTCTTGTTTTGAAAGCTCTACCCTCCCCTGTGAGCTATTGGGCTGAACACACACAGACAGACAGGAGCACCAAAACATGCCTGTTGTTACAAGAAGTACTCAACTGTCATCACTCTAATGACTGAGGAAAACACTCTAAATCTTTGCTCACTTGTTTTTTTCATTCATTTTTTGGGGAGGGGGATTCAAGCTGCCACCCCCCACTGATATTCTAACTCGCTGTTTCCTTCTTTCTAATTATCCTTTTGTTGACCTAGTATTACCGTGAGCACATGCCAGGTAGAGTTTCAACTTGAATAGCTCACAGTGATAAAACCATAACAACCAATTTTAACACAATTTCTGGTTTTTCAGGCCGATGTGCTCTCAGCGTTCCCACTGTTTTTTTAGCCTTTCTGGGGAGCAAGTTTGCACAAATGACTCAAAAAAAACGTATTTCCTACAATTTCTCAGACCGACTCAGAAGTTTAGAGTTTCACAGGTTTTAGCTACTGTCACTTAAGAAAGCTGCTTTCAAAGCAGTACAGAGGAGCCGAGTAGGATTAAGAATTGATTTCAGAGACAAAAAATACATTTCTTACCAGAAAGAGTGTTTGTCCATCAGTTATTACTAACTTTTTCTTCAGAACCCTTACTGTAGGGTTAGTGTTTAAATTTTGTCAGTGCCTGTGTCAACATTTAAGAGATGTGATGGGAACCAGTCCTCTGTTGAAAGTTTGTATGAAAAGAGTTCACGGTAAAGTTGGTAGATTATTGGGCTAAATAGAGACACTTTTCTGGAAAATAAGGTGCTGTCAACTTTTTAGGGGACACCATTAACACTAAGACTGCTCAGACCCTCTGATGCATGAATTATGAAAGCCTGTGTTGAGATTAGGGCATAAAAAAGAAGAAGTTTTAATTGTCATTGCTCTGGAGCATTAATGTTTGTGCAACCAGTGATAGAAATGCAATCAGGCTGTGACACTGAACCTGTGTGTGCATTTTGGTCGTGACAGCTATTAAGGTTTTCATGAAGCAGCCAAAATGGTCATCTTTGGCGGTCTTTTGTGGCCACGCCCATTGACGTAGCAAAAAACTATGTATACATTTTTGTCAACAATGTGCGTAATATACACAAGCCAAGTTTGGAGTTGATCCGACTTAAAACCTAGGAGTTGTTGAATGTGACGCATAGGCTAGAAATCGTCAAAATCCGATATTTGCGTCCAAATAACGAACTTCTTGTTCAGAATTGACAATGGTCGTAGTAGACTTTTTGTAGGTCTAAACATTGTAATTTAGCCGTTTATAGGCTACGTGTTTTAACAAACTAGTCCTAGGTTTTTTTCACATATCAACTCCAAACTTGGCTTGAGTATACTAGACACATTGAAGATCAATAATCATAATTGAATTTTGATAATTTTTTTGGGTGTGGCTACGACATGGGCTCAAAGTTTGGAATTTTTAAACTTTGTCCGATCTGCACGAAAAACAGACACACATGTACAGTACAATTTATATATACATACATACATATATATATATATATATATATATATATATATATATATATATATATATATATATATATATATATATATATATATATATATATATATATATGTTTGAAGGTATTCTACATACTACATGGCTGTAGAAGTAACCCTTTTTAAAAATAAGTTCATTATTGAACACTGGAGACAAAACCCCTCAAAATTTGGAAACCTAACACCAGAAAACTACCCTTGCATAACACGAAATAACACTAACATTTTTGCTTTAAGAACAGTTGAATCGCAGGCACTCAGTGTTGTATAAATGATAACAAATTAGTCGTTGAGTCTGCATCAGGGTCATATTTTATCATCTTACTGAATCCATGGACTGAATTTATCTCCCAGTAACCAACTTTAGTGAGACAGATAAAAGACACTGAGGAATAAATCTGATTAAATCGGATTGATTTTGATAGTCAATAAATTTATGTAGTGGCCCCTTAGCTGTTCCTCCCCCACCATGTTGGCTGATGCTTTCTTCTTCTGTGGTCCCAGTGGAGTCTGGAGGTTACCCAACTTGTCTGTTGGGAAGGGAGGGGTCTACAACTTGTCGTGCCACTTGAGTCTGTCTGCTCCTCTGACACTCCACCATGCCACTCATCAGTGTGTGTCAAGGGAGCAGGGTGCGGCCACAGAGGAAGAGTTTTTGTTCCCACTGGGCTATTTCAGTTCACCCAAGGGGTTCATTTGGTAATTTGGAGATGTTATTTTTGGGGGAGTGGTGGTGGTATTGTGCGGTATTGCTTGTGGGTGTATCATCATATCATGTTCAAACAAATGTGTGAGGAATGTCTGGGATGCTTCCCGCACCCTTCTAATAATGTGGACTGTTTCATATGTGTACCCCAACGTTGTACTAACTCATTTCCTGGAAGGAAAAAATCTCCTGCCCCAACTTTTTGAGCATTGTGTGTAATCCTATCGTTTACAATCATTATCATTTCAGTTTTTTAGGTTCATAAAGTAAAGCCAAAGTGGGACTAGATATACTTACAGCGATGGCATATCTGGTGATGTTTCTGTTCTCACACTCTATCAGAGCGTCTGATAGCTCCTCTCCATCATGTGACTCTCCGTCTGTCACTACGATCATCACTTTGGTGGCTCCATCTCTTGCTCCACGCTCCGCGCTGAATGCCTCCGTGCTTTAAAGACAGAGAGGACGAATTTTAAAATGAAATATCTTAAGCAGAGGAAAATGAAAGATAATGACAAGAAGTGGAGGAGCCTGGGAGAGGAAGAGATTCAGCCGCATGATTTACCCTTCAATAAACTCCATCTTTATGATAGTTTACAGTTACATGTGCTATGACAACACAATGAAAAACAGCACAAATTGTCCAAATCACAACTCAGTCTTCCTTTATTAGTCAAGATGGCACACATACCATTAGCTGCCAGTTGACTCAACATGACCAGTGCATACAGCCTGCATTTGTCACTTCACAAATCAACCGCATCTGTGCATTCCCATCCAGCTGAGCCATGATACAGAGGAAACCTAAATGACAAACACAAACGGACTCAAGCCGCACCCTGTTTGTCTGCAGGAAACCTGTTTTCGGCCGGGACCTGCTTCAAGCATTGAATAGGTTTGGTAAGCCTCAGACCAACACACAGAAAAACACACACACACACTCACTCAAATACACTCACATACCCAATAAACTGGGAAGAGCAGTCACTGCTCGCGAACTTAGTCATTTTCAGGCCAAACTCCAGCCCTTGTCTAAATATAACATCGTGGTCAGCCGCAAGAAACTCAGAGTTAAAAACAACCGTTTCCCCCTATGCAGACTGCAAATTACATAGGGTGCAGAGAAAGAGAGAGCCGGAGAGGAAGAAAAAAAACAAAAAGGAATATAGATGTGTAAAATACCGGAGAAAATGAAAAAGACAATAGCCAAAAGGTGAACATTTCAGAAAATAGCAACAGGAAAAAGAGATGGAAAAAGAAGGCCTCAAACGACAGAGAGAAAAAGAATTCAAACTAAACAGAACAATAAAAGATGGTTAAATAAAACCAAATATTAAAGCTTTGAAGAGCAAAACCAGCGCTGATGTGGTATTTTAATTGTGTGGCACAAACAATGTCATAAAACTGGTGTGACAGAGTAAAGAGAGAGGTGTTACAAAACGGGAGGAACGTGGAAGATGCAATATGAGAGGAAAAAAGACGAGAGAGATAGACAGGTACACAGATAAGGAGGAAGGACAGACTTATAGAATAAAGAAGGACACGTATGAGACACAGAAGTGCGGAGATGAAAGAGGAGAGAAAGTGAGGGATGCTAATTGGGAGGCCTGGTAGTATTTACAACCCATTTTATGGAGTCACAGCAGTGTGGTAATGACACGGCGCAGCGGCAGTCTGTGTGTGTGAGAGTGTGTGTGTGAGTAAGTGAGAGCATCTCAGACGGGTGGAGCAGTATAAAAATCAGAGGCTGAGCCAATTGTGGAGGGTTGTTTGATGTTCATGCATCAGTCTGTCGTCTCTAATTCAAAGTGTCCTCCATGTAATCTGTCGCCGTCATTTACACGTCAGCATTGTAGCGTGTGTCAGTTCAAAGAAACATCTTAAGCCCAAAATAACACGTCTGTATTGGGAGGTATTTGGGTGTTAAATGTTCTTTCTTTAAAACTGCATTAATTCAATTATTTTAGAATTTCACATTAAGTTCTTTTAAAGATGGAGTCTTAAAATGAATATGTAGCATGTTGTCAAATGTGACAAAGCTATCCTTTTATAGGTAAATTAAAGGCTAGCAAACAAACTTTTTTTGCTATAATCTGTATACAAACAAACAGAGCTACAGAAAAACACACACCATAAATGAATAAATAGACAAATAAATGAATATAACATTAAATAAATGTACGGTTTGGCAAGGTTTGGCACAGTTAAGCCTGATCCTGTTTGCGTGATTGACATGTAGCTCTTTGATACAAAGTGAAATCAAGCTTTTGTTTCAGAGAAGTCTGTGTGCTGCCAGGAGAAATACAGCCGCCATCAGGTTAAGTGACAATTCCTCCGACCAATCAACGGTCTGCAGTGTGTTGCTCCATCTTCCGGATCGGTTCAGTCTGGCACCCATACAAAAGGGTCCCAAACAGTGGGACGGCTCGACTTGGTTATTTGGGGATCTGTCCCGGGATAAGTTGGTGTAAACGCCGTAAAATGCGCGCTGTACCAAGACGAACCGAACCGGACTACTTGGTGGAAACGCGGCTTTAGCGACTCTGCTTTGCTGCATTCACTCAAACACTCACTTCAGAATCTCATATCTGCTAATGTTGAAAAACTGAGCTCATCCCTCCTCTGTGTCCTTCTATTGTTCTTGTGTTCATTAACCATTTTACTGATTTTATGTCCCAGTGTTTTTGTTTCCCCAATCATCACTACATTTTTCTAACACTTTCTGGGTTTCTCTTTAAAGAGTAGATGAATGGTGAGTTTATTTCTGCTGACGTGATTGAGCAAACCATCATTTGTTCCTGTAAGTTCTCATTAATCAAGATTAAAGGACTCTGGTCAAGGTCAGTCCCAGTCAGCTGGAGCCTGTTTTACATCTATAGCTCTGAGTGAGTGTGAACTAATTCTTCGCACCAAAATAAAATCATGGGAATCCTCAAGGGAAAAGTATTTATAGCTATGTTAGTCAAGTACTCAGGTTTAGGGTTAAGTTTATAATAAGGATGAGGTCAGGGTTGAGGTTGAAGGTCAACAATGCAGAGAAGAGGGTCAGAGTTGAAGTGAGGGGAAGCAGGGAATGAAACTTGTCAGTTCCACAATGTGTGTATTTGTGTGGGTGCATGGTGTTCATGCTGAGTATGTGTCTGCATGTGTGTTAGTGTCTGCGTGTACTGTAAGTGTCCGTGTGTATTTTTACAGCTGCAGGGGCGCTACTTGGCTGACCAGGCTGGGTCAGTGTCTGCCACACCTGCAGCCGTGCTGAGCCAGCAGTCGAGTAGTCCAGCTCAGCTAATCTCGCTGTTTTTGTACCTCGTCACTTTCCTGCCTGCAGCAAGTGCCGCTCTGTACCAGTCTGTACAGTAAAGTGTGAGAAAGAAGCCGTGCTGTCAAAGAATTAATGTATTTCCTCCTTTTGTCAATAGGTAAAAGTTTTCCCTTGAATATGACTCCTTCATTTCTTTATCTTGGAGAAAAATTAGAAAAAAACACAAAAAATATCCACATAAAGCTTCTGTGTTTCTATCATGGCTGCTGATGAGCCCACCGAGTGTTTGCAACATGTAACAGGGTAGGAAAGGTTGCAGGAGTTAAAAGTAAATATGCAGTAGCGTCTGGATTTCCCGTCAGTGGTGTTTTAATGCCACAGTCAGGCTATTTTACTGGCTCCATTTTCCAGTCACTGCTTTTCAACTACCTTTTAAACGTTCCTCCTAAAAGTCTCCAACTTTTACCTTTGAATGGACTAGAAAACAGGAACTCTCCAATTACCTATGAGTGAGTGTGTGTGTGTGTGTGTGTGTGTGTGTGTGTGTGTGTGTGTGTGTGTGTGTGTGTGTGTGTGTGTGTGTGTGTATGTGTGTGTGTGTGCGTATAGAGAGAGAGGTTGTACAACTCTTCAAGATCTCCAAGATACACATCCCAAAATGATGGTGGTGGCCACACATCAGGTCTGGGTGTGGTGCTCTAAGTGGGTATGACTTTAATAAAGCAGGAATTTTATTTTGAAAAGAAAAAAACAAAGATATTTTAAGGAGTAAGGTTTTCACTGAGCCGCTGACCCTCAACCTATAGAATTGTTCCTTTAGACTCGGAGAGCCCACCTAACAACCTCCAACACACTTTAACAAAATAAAGTCAATGAGATTCTGGAAATATAACAACCAAGACAAAATAAATTAAGCATATTTTTTACAATGATTAACACTTTTTTGGCATCCATTAGTTGTAAACACAACATTAGGCTTTTTCAAAACTACATATTTCAATAACTACATTTACATGTGCCACATTTTCCTTATTAATCAGAATAATGACAATATTCTGATTGCGTTGAAGTCATGTAAACACCTTATTCCAATTGTCATAACCAAATTAAGCTTGTTTTCTGATTATTAAAACCTGAGTAAAGCCCCTGGCATACGCCTGTATCAACCTGTATATTATCATATATTACATCAATGGGTGAAAGCACCGCAGCAGTGATATTTTTAAAAAGGCGTGCAACAAACTAAGGTTGGGGAGATGAATGAGAACGACACTTTGATGAAGAAGCTATACGAATATTACACAGTATGACACAAAAGCAAACATCTTGGACTATTTGGTGGAAATGTCAATACAGTGCGTGTAAAAGCACAACCCTAGATGGCGTCTTGTCATGACACAACTACTACTACTGCAATGGTGTATTTGGTATCTATTGCCATAACCAGATTATAGACCTTAATAGGAATATGGTGTGCATGTAAAATGTAGTCATTGTTTGAAAGTTAGAAGGCCCAACCAAATTCTCCAAGCTAGAAAAGCGTAATGTAAAGGGCTTCATAAAGGTTCAAACCTTAGTGTACGATCGATTGAGTACTTGAGGTAATTCAGCCCTATCTAGCTTCAAACACTTAACCAGGAATTATTAAAACATCATCAAAACAGCTAAGTTTAAGTTTGCTCTGCCATGATGTCCTCACTCTTGTCGTAGCTTTTATTAGAGTGAATGGGTTACTATGGGTCATGTTTTTCACAGTTTGGCTCAATTACACCCAGTAATCACCAACTTCTCTATGTTACTATGGCAACTGTGTTACCAAACAGCTGTGTTCTTGTGCAGCTGACACAAGCAACAGTTTCATATATTTTGAGCAGAGTCTGTGTCCTACAGTCGTCCCACCTTCAGGCTTGCTTTCACTAACTCCTGATGGTAGTGGTCACGTTTGTAACAGCTAAATGCCAACTTCACTGTTTGCAATCTGATACCAGGCAAGAAAAGGATAGCTAGCCATAGTGATTTGGCTACTAACACAGAAACAGTAATGTCTCAGGATCAAAACCAAAAAACTGCTGAAAGATGCTAAACAGTGGTAAGATAAAGTGTGTGGATCTATGAAAATATTGGATGTTGTAACTAAAAGCTTCTCCTTTCAGGTTTAGTAAGGTTGATGCATTATTTCAATCTAGTGTGACTTAAACAGTGAGAGTTGAGGCGGGCTTTTAGCCTCTTCGCTAACAGCTGCAGTGTGCCCCCCAGCAGTAAAGTCAGCCATGCTCTTAACTGGGAAGTAGCCGGTAGATTTAATATCTGCAAAGATAACCGATTATAACCTCCCTGTAGAGCAGTTTCCAATGGAAACATAAGCTTTTCAGCCCAAAACTGTCTTTTGAACCAGGTTGAGTAAAGGGTTAGTTCAGGCAGACCACGATGTCAAGCTCGACTGACAGAACATCAGCTGCTCTCACTGCCACTGCCCCAACAGCAGCTGACAGCTCACACAAGAACATCTACGCATCAAATTGCCAAAAAGCAAAAAGGGTGTATTATTCAAAGTGATTAAGCCTGCCTACCTTTTGCCGAGATGCATCTCCAACCCTGCACTTTGTTTAACTCTATGTGTAGTTTTGTACCCTTTTTTTCAGTTTCTGCTCTCCCTGCTTTGGTATTTCATGTATGCACATAAAAGAAAGAGGAGGTGTGCTCTCCCCGCCTCAAGCTTTGGCATTCCACCTTGGCATGTGGAAGGACAGTGAGCTCCTTAATCAGAGGCAGTCCACCAAATTGAAGTTATTGTACTCAAACAACTAATTCTGTTGACAAGAGTGGTCCTGGCTGAAATGTATTTTCGCTTTAAAGATCAGCTTTATCAATATGAGTTGTTTCCAGTGTTTCTGCAACCAGCCTCAAGCAAACGCTTGATGAACTACAGTTTTAACACTTCAGGACTTGAGGTTTCAGCTTATTGCCTCCACCAAGGAGGTTAAGTTTTGGGAGAGTTTGTCTGTTTGTCTGTGAACAACATAACTCAGAAAGTAACGAACGGATCTTGATCAAATTTTCAGGAAATTTATAAAACCAAATAAGAAAGAAGTGATTACATTTTGGAGGTGATCCGAATCACTGCCTGGAGCCAGGATTTTTTAAGGGATTCTTTATCATTGTGAGTTAGGGACGTTTTCACCTTATGTGTATATAACTCCAAGATAAATGGTCGGATTGCTTTGCAAAACAATACAAGACAAGGTCACCATAATTTCTGACGGATGTAAAAGTATGATCCAGATCCTGGCAATATTCTGGATACTAAGATCCAGAATATGAAATATGTCCTGGATCATCTTAATTTTGTCAGGTAACAAATTATCGCACAAACCTGCAACTTACACAAAATTGAAGCAGACAGTCTGCTGAAAGGGAGTATAACATTAAAGTAGGACTGAAGTGTTGCGTCACAATCACAATATGCTTGGCGGAGGTCTGCGCTCTCTGAGTGCTTTTCTAGTTAGATATGCGCTTTTTTTGTTGCAGAACTATCGAAATATCAAAAATTACAGAGCACATTTACCCCATAATTTAAGGTTCGAGAACCTCATTGATTCGAGAAGAGGAGATGTAACCACTCTCCTACTCCAAATAGAGTTTTAATATTTCCACTTTGTTCTTAACTCAGAGAGGCCTCAATCAAGAAATAAAACACTTCCTCTGAAGCATTAAACTTAGCATTAAAAAAGTATAATACTGAACTTTATGAGGACTAACAGACTAAAATGCTGTGATCTAATGAAATACTGCCTCTTCACTGTGTAGCTTATCATGAGCCAGTGGAGACGTCAGGATGACAGTGGGTGCCTGTTCTGCTACAAAATATATAAATTGTACCAACAAGAAAACCATAAGAATGTCTTGATACAGACATTTTCCATTTGCTGAGCCAAACATTAACAAGTTTGAGCTGACAGAGCATCAGCCCTGAGAGTGAAGTGACAGACAGGCAGGCCTACCAAGCCATGTGGATGGCATATGCAGTCCGTGTCTCTCGTCCCTCCTGTCTGCTGATGTTCTTGGCAGCCTCCACCACCTCCTGTGTGGTCTGGTAGTCCTTCAGAGACCACTCATGGACTGCTACCTCACCATACTGCAGGATGCCAACCTGAAAGTGCACACACACACAGACACTGCAGTATTATTAAAATGCCGCATGTCTTGGTGGTGTAGGCACATACTTGTGGAGAGAAACATCTGAGACTTTTGTTTCTGGAGTGAACTATCTCTTTAAGTACCAATCCTGTTCTTTACGCAAACAGTGCACTCGGGAATTTTCGAATTCATTCAGAAACCAGAAGTATTTCCTTTTCACCTCACGTTGCCTGCTACCCCTTACCCCCCACCCTCCCTTTTCAAAACCCAAACCTCCTCTCAGTTCTCTTGTTGTTGCGCTCAGAATAATGTCCCCATTCCTCCCCCAACCTCAAGCTAGCTGGGCTCATGTCCCTTTACGTTACTGGAGCAATTCATTCTGGTCATATCTGCCAAACCAGCTCTTTATACGTGTCACTCTATGCATGTTTTCACTCAGGGGGCTGGCTTGTCTTTCTGTTCTGGGCAACAGCTAAGGGGTTCCAGAGGTTTGATTTGGAGACTTACTAAAATTAAAAACCACAATTTTCCATTACTAATGTAAATATTATTTACAGGCAGTGCGACAAGCACAACAACTTGTGTTTTTACCTGCATCTGCTCCGGGCTGATGTGAAACTTGCTGAGGATGTTGCTGAGGAAGTTCTGCACCTCGTACCAGGGGTAGATACTGTTTGAGCCATCCAGCACGATCACGATGTCCATGTATGTGGAGCACCCTGCCACATGTTGGAGTTTAAAATATTTGGTTAGCTAAAGCAGGCCTGTGCTCTGTTTTTTTTTCTGCCTAAGTGTGTTTGTGCAAATGTGTGGTTACTTTGCGCTGTTGGAGCGATGGTCTCTTTTGGTTGTAGGTCATCGCTGACAGCGGCGCAGATGCCGGTGCTGAACATAGACGTACCGCACTCCTGAGACCACAGAGGGGCACATGCCTGCCAAAAACACAAAACAAAAAAACACACACGTTAACATCTGCATAGCCAATTTTGTGTCGTCTGTGTAGCCAGTTTCAACAAGTTAAATTTTACATAAAGTGTTTACATTTAAGTCTTGTGTTGGAGGTAATTTTGTTCTTATCAAAGCGTATAAGATATGGACAGATGTGGACGGCTGACCCTAAGATAAACACAGAATAAATGTCTGAGTGTCTCAACGAGATGTGGAACAAAAGCAAACAATTCATAAGAAGGAATAACTCATGGAAAAACTACAAAAGTGTGGTTTGGGGGATAGAAAAATAAGGGAGAGGCAGAGAAAGAGAGACTATTGTTGACATGTTGGCAGTCACTGTTGTCATGAGTGGTTTTACAGAGCCAGAGCAGCAGACCAGTGAGGCAGTTTAAATCAGATTGTGTTAAATGCAGGGGGAGGGCGTGGGGTGGGAGGGCATCATATAAAAATATTTTTGTCTTCAAAGTAGGCTGTTTATTTGGCTTTCATACCGAGAGGGAGCAATAAGGGGGAGAGTGCAGAGAAGAGGGTTAAAAGAGAAACTCCGTAAAGAGACAAAAGAGGGAGACCAAGGGCCGCGGTGAAATGTGGGAAGAATGAGAGAAAGAGAAACATCCTGGTTTTGCTCGCCCTGTCATTATAGATGGTTCCTCCTCAGGGGCACAGACAGGCAGCAAGAGAAAAGATGGAGAGAGGGAGGAGAGAAAGGAAGGAGGGAGAGGATGGAGAAAAGCATGAGGTGCTATGGCTTTTGGTAGGTCTGTCATTAACAAAGGGCCGGAGACGCATTCCGATCCAGTTTTAGACCTGACCACTGGGGTTAGGATAAACACACACACACACACACACACACACACACACACACACACACACACACACACACACACACACACACACACACACACACACACACACACACACACACAACTGAACTGAGCTCCATACCAAAGCAGAAACCCAATGGTGCACTTGAATGATACAAACCAATATAAACAACAAAATGAGAAAAAAAAGAGCTGAAGATTAAGAAGCTAACACAAACAGTGGCACAAACACACACACACACACCTGCACCCACACACTCACACAAACACACACACACACACACACACACACACACACACACACACACACACGCACACACACACACACACACACACACACACACACACACACGTCATCCTGTTTAGTAGTAGAGGCAGGAGTGCATTTTTTGGAAGCTGAAGAGCTCAAAGTTTAAGAAATCGATATGACAGTTATGTGTTTATCAGACCTATTAACTGTTGACTTATAAGCAAGACAACAGAGTTGCTCAGTTTTACCTTATTTCTGTTAAGAAAATGGAGCTGAAAACAAAACTTGGAAAGAAAAAAAGATTTACCGCACAGTCAGATGTGCACAGATGCAGTTGAGTAAAAAATATAGAAATGACGTTTAAATAATCTGTGTGCTGTGCAACTGTACGACGCAAATTTCAACTCATGAAATCAACTGTCTGTGAATACACAAACATAAAGGATTCAGATTATTATTTGAGCACTGATTGAAGAACAGTGGTTTGGAAATGTGCGTGTGAATCTCTAAAACAAGGCATCCAGGAAATGTGTGGTCAGTGAACCACACTTGGTCACCTCCAAACGTAAATAAAAACACACCGACAGAGCTGATTCATTCATGCAAACACAACCTGGTCCCACCCCATCCCCTCAGACTTCCACACACAGCATCCCCAAGATTTAGCTTAGATAACTAAAACAGTGTAGTTTGTCAGAATCAAAGCAACATACCAAGAAGCCATCAGGTGAGTTAGGAGTGAGCGTCATCCCCAGGTGAGAATTCCTCAGGTTCTTGGAAACGTTCTGCAGAGCTGTCTCACCTGAGTTACACAGATGGAGTTCATTTTATTATTAAATGATGAGAGTACTCCAAGAATTAGAATTTATGTCTTAGAAAGTTTATATTTCGTTACCTAAATTCACTTTGCTGCATCCTGAGCTCCCCCTATCTCCCACAATGCATTTGTAAACATCTCCTTTTCTATTATTGGGTGGCCCATCCCAGGGAGCACCAACCAGCATCCTTCAAAGAGTGAGACAGGAGATCATTTTTTACTCTGTTTTCATGCTCTTTGTGGCTGATGTTTAATTAGCGTCTTTCTTTTTTTGTATTTCACCACACACTCACGATTTCTCTCCGCCTGCTTCATGCTGTAAAACGGAGAAGCCAAACAGAGCATCCTCTGGACCATCAAAGATGCGTGGATGTTTGACATCTATGTTGAAACACTGGCACAACTCTGAAAGACACAGCAGAGCAGATTATTTAACAGGTGACAAAAAGTTTCTAAAGTAGTTCAAACATGTCTTATATCCATCTCTTAGATATGCAGCTCCAGCTAGCAGATTGCTATTTAGTTTTAGCATAAATTGTACACACTTGTTAATGATTAATTAATCCAAATAAATGAAATACATAAAAAAAAATATAGAGCAGGAAACAGTGTACATAACTTAACATCAGATTATTATTTCCCCTCTGGGTGTTAATAGCAGGTTTTGAGGAAGGCTGAGGAGGAGGAGCTCAAAAAGATGGATAAACAGTATGACCAGAGGCAACCTCCAGGAAAAAAGAGGGAGTTCAGTCTGAGGGGAAAGTGGGAAAGGAGAGGGAAGAGAAGAGGCAAGGCAAGGAAGGGTGTGGGTTAAAAAAAACTATGTAGTATAGTAAGCCTCCTGTTATGACACACAAGCCTGCCCTTCATACAGAAAGAGACACACAGAGTGATGATCGTCAGTTCACTGAGATTTTAAACATTCAAGTGTAAACTGAAAACATTCAGACTGGGAAAGTATAACAGTATTTGTACCAAAGTCTGAGGGGGCAGCCTAAATGTGTTTTTTACATGAGAGTAATATTACATGAGTGCATACCACAGATAAACTGTGTCCTGTTATGGATGTACGAGAAAAAATTCTAAACTCAGAGAGAGTTGTTTGTGTTTTATTTGGACTTAATAGCAGAGTGACTGTGCTGTCTTTGATCAAAATGATCTGTCACTGTAAATTGAAATTTTATGCATCAAAAGTGCTAGTAGCATACTGCTAGTAGTTCCAGTAGTATGCTAAGCTGCTCCTAACCAGCTAGTACTTGGTATCGGTGAATACTCAAGAAGGAGTACTTGTACTGGTATCGGTCTTGCACAAAAAGTGGTATCGAACATCCCTAATAAAAATACACCTCTGTTTTAAATAATACAGGACCCGCACCCCTAACAATTTGACACGCTGTTTCCCTGCTCAGTGTGATTCTATGATAAATGGCCTCATAGACAAAAACACACCAAAGTCCTTACAGTGACAAACCTTAACCACCAAAATTAGATACACTCAAGACAGTAAAGGCTAAAGACAATTTCAAACATGGTGCCAGATAAAACCCATGCATGGTAAAACTAGGGTTAATAACAGAGAATCACTAGATATAAGTTGTCTTCCATCTGAATATAATTGACTTTTTCTGATCTGAATGGGCTACTTTGAATGGACCAACAGTTTACTGATGACATTCATTTTATTTATTTAATTTCTCTTCTCATTCCCTCCCAGATAAGACTGTCACTTGTGCACTTACAACCAGATTGGTTCCTGTAAGAAATCCACCTTACAAACAGCTTTCCCACACAAGCAAGAGTTGGTGTGCTATGTTTCAAGATCTCATAGCTTTTCAAGCCTATCAAAAGATTGACTTTAGTCAACTCACACCAAAAACATGGTCCAGAGAGTAGGAAACGGAGTCGTTAGCTAGCTTTTTAGCAAGGTAATGAGTTTGCCTTAAGCAGAAATAGACTTCTTGTGCCAATTTGTTAAGTTTACGTTTGTATTTCATAAAATATTCCCACTAGCTACATCCCTTCTCAAAGATAGGATCAAAAGAAAGATGAAAACATCCATAAGTCCAGCTTTGAAACAGCAACATGAACCAATAAGTGATGAATCAGAGTTTGCGATCACTTCTTACAGTCTACAGTTTCAGATGCTTATGTTTATTTAGTTTCAGTGGCGTTTTCTCCCGGAGGCCAAGGGAAGCCATGCTTCCTCTCTTTTTTTAGACTGTAGCTGTGATTTAATGAAAATATTCCTTTTTAACAGTTTCGATACTTCTTCTGTGTTTTGTCACCGTCATCTCTTCCTTATTCCTCTCCTCTAGTTATTGAGCATTTTACAATGTGTAAAACAGCGCCCTCGTAAATGTTCTGTGGCGAATGCGTGGTGAAAATACGATACTGCACGCTGTTGTCCGCAAGGAGGCCAAGCAGAGCTGGCATCCCTTGGTGAAAAAACAAGAATGATTAACCAATCAGATGAGGCCGTGGTCATGACACTGCTCATCTGTGATTGACCAAGACTGTGTCAAGGGAAGCCACCCCGTCTTTGGCCTCAAACCAATCAAATCACAGTATCGTCATCCTCGAGCCACTGAATGAAATCAGGGAGATTAGCACATTAGCAGTGTGCATGAAGCGGCCAGTTGTGTGTTTAAGTGGGCGGTTGAATTAATTAATACGATGTTTAAGCTAAGTCAAGAGGACAATGTAGGTGTGTGAATGAGTGAGTGAGAGTGGGAGAGCTAAAGGGCGTGTGTCGGTGTTCAAAGTAAGTAAAACGAGCGCTCTCTGGGCGCTCTAACAGGTCCGTTACATGAAATAGCGATACAAACTGCAACAAAGCCTTTTATGTACCCCACTCCCTAAAAAAAATACAGATAACAGGCTTTGTCTCACTTGGCTTCCTCAAAAAAAATCTCCACGCCACGCCACTGTTTAGTTTAATGTTGTATTTTCAGTGTGCTACTCTTGACATTTCTCATTTAAGATGTCCTTTTTGTGAATCAACTGTTTGTTATTTGAATCCCTGATCAGCAGGATGTGTTAGATCTGTTCTGTTGAGTGAAATTTGACTTGACGTGTAATTAAGCAGCATTAACCAGGGCCGTGTACAGTAACTCCACATTTCTTCTGTACTTCTGGTGCGATTCCTCTTGAGAGAAGCAATACAGGATGGGGAACAAGACAAGAACACTGCAGCTGTGATTACACACAAGCTACTCTTACACTTGTACAGATACTTTCCAACAAATACACAGTGACACACAAACAGTTACCTCGGCCAGGCCAATCAGAGGGGGATTCCACTTGGTTTAGAGACAGAAACTAGATATGTCCACTGTTTCTCTTCCATCTCTGCTCCTGCCTTTCTCACACACTGTAATTTTTCCATTTTCTCTCTGCAACAGATGTTTTCATTCTGTGATATAATTACATTTTCAGGCAAGTTTCTTCTTTTCTTGTACTCAGATTCACTCACTGGACATCTGTCGCTACAGAGATGAGGGTTGTGTTGGCCAGGCTGGCAGTATGGCTCTGAGATCTGCTTTCTAACTGTGGCGTCGGTTTCACCATTTTGGCCCAATCTACAGTATCTTAACAAAAACTTACCTGCCTTTTGGGGGATTTATACCAATCATCAGCCAAAGTTCGTAGCTGTACGTACTCTGTGAAATGGGAAAGATTTATGATACCCAGGGGATAAATTTACTTGCTTTGAAAACCTTTTCTGTCCGTCATCATGAGGTGCACGTTTGTGGTTATGAGTCTCTGGGAGAGTTGGTTGAATTCCAGGAATTTGATTCCCCTGTGGATGACCTGTTGGTGAATCCTTACACTTTCAAAAAACACCTTAATACTTGGCACAAACCTTTTTGAATAAGCATGTAAACATGTTAAACTAAGAAGACATTAACATATAAATATTGCCAATTTAAGCATGTTGAACATTTAGTGTTTAATAAACTCAATAAACTACAGTGTCTCAGAAGAGCCACACAATGCAACTTTTTCAGCTGTAGACTCTAAATCTTGTTTCTGCTCATCCTGTAAATCTTTGCAAGCTTTCAATATCAAATCCTGAGACCACCTGGGAACTGATGAGACTCAGCCATCCAACACAGATGTCAAATGTGCTTCACCAATGGGAATATGCTTAGGCAAGGATAGAGTGATTCTTTAATGTAAAATATTTCCTTTTCATAACCAGAATGAAAAAAAAACAATCTCTCAGCCCTGCCTATTTTAAGTAATTATGCTGATTCGGCATTTCAACATATTGTTATCTGACTCTCTTAATATTATTCTCTGGTACATTTTTTGATGCACTGAAACTTCTTCAAATTTTTGCTGAGCTCTCAGCTTTCTGCCTAAAACTCTCAACTTTGAGATGCTAAAACTTCAGCATACCTCTGCTTACAAACTTCCTTTTTGCTTTAAAATGTTCATTAATCCTTCAGCTACTCATGTATGAAGTAAGATTTAAATATCTTTTACATATGAGATTTCACTGTTTATGCGACACAAACTTTCACCAAAATCCCAGCTCCTACAGTGCGTGACATTGTCAGCCAGAGTAAAGGATGCTGCTGATGAGACGTTAGAATTTTCTCGAACAAACTGTCATAAGTTCTAAAATCTTCACTCTACAGACATAGAAAATACATCAAAATGTTATCTGGCTACTCCAGCTTTCTCTAAAGGGATTGTCGTAGCAAAAGATTGTCTCGTTTGGCCAAAAAAAAGCCAAAAAGTGTGAGGCAAAACCCTGTTTTTCCCCAGCCTGCCATAATGTTATTTTATACTTTAATCTTCAGCTCAGCATCATTTGTAAGCTCATTTTTTAGCTCTCTGTCCTGTCTACATTTCTGGCTCTACAGACATGTGAAACACATCACTGTGTTCATCAGAATCTTAAGATTCTCATGGTGCAACTGTTTTCCAGAAAACGCTCTCTGTTTTCACACAGGAGATTCAAACCCTACTTTTGGCTTGTTCGTCATCTGTCTCAGACAGAACTCACACAGCTGCAGCTTTCCACAGCCTAACAAGCAGGTTACCATGGAAACCTTTTTATCTCACACAGCTGTTTATACCAACCAATCAAAACATTCAGGAACAAAGACACACATGTAGGTGTCCTTTCTGTCACTCACACACACAAGTGCTTTTACATGTACTAGTATACTGATACTACCACCACTACTCTAAGTTAGGGTCTGCAGGAATTTCAGTCACTTGTTAGAAAACACAAATTCAATCTGGGCTCCTCCCCCTTGACTCAGTGCCAGCAGCAGCGCACACCCACAGCCTCAAACTGAAGCTCTGTGAACACAGGCACTAGCCCAACAACCACCTGAAGCATTGCATTTAGGAGGGGCTCATGCACCTGACTTGGCATGTCAGCACAAGCTTATCTGACACATACCTGCTCAGCAGAAAGCCAACTCACGTCTCTCTTCACCCCCTGCTGTCCCCAGGTGCCCAAAAGTGAGTGAAAGTTGAGCCAAGCTTCACCCTCGTTTAATAAAAAAAAACTTTATCTGTGTGGTGTTTTATTTCACATTAGTTGTGTATTTCTTCCTTCATACTACGTCCACTATATCGCTCGGGATAGCTTCCTCCACTCGCTAATTAACACGCAAAGTCACTTGCGCACTGGGTGTGCTGTGATTGGTTGATGTAACCACGCTTACTCTGCCCAGAAACGTCCTGGTCCAAAAGAAAACATCAACAAGTTGGAGGTAGACAGAGATACTGAAATACATGTACAGAGGCCCAGAAGTGACAGTTGAGCAGGATTATTCATGTAGTTTTTTATTTATTTTTTTAAGGAAAATCCTGCGGACTCTACCTTTAATTTGCTAATATTAACTTAACTTTTTCTTAAACTTTAACTACTCTGCTTGCTCCACTATTTAAAAAACTTTTCCCACAATGTAGACAACTCAAGCTACTTCTACTTCTTCTTCTACTACTGCTTAAACCTCTATACTACCTTTACTATTTCTTCTTATTATTCTTTTTCTCTGTTCCCCATTCCCCTCCTTTCCACTGCTTTTAGCATCTTTTTTTTTCAGTTTCCTTCTTCAGCTTCAGCATTTCAATACATTTGCTTCTAGGAAATGCAACTTCTCTAGTTCTCTTTTGTCCTCTCCAGCTACTGCTCTTACAGGCAGTGTAGTAAAACATTTCTCTTTTCTTGTGGAAACATCCCCCAGCTTTTCTAACCCCCACTTATTCCACAACAAACTAAGTGCCTGATAACAGCCCTAGCACTGATGTCATTCTGACTGATGTCATTCTCCTATTTCACTCATTCTCTCATAAACCATAAATTGCTCCTTTCTTTCCCCCACTCTCCTATAACATAGGCTACAGCACACATGTAAACACACTGAGCGAGTCTACCACAAAGCCCAGCCCCTTGGACTCCCACAAAGCTGTGCCATCATTTGCTGTTTTCTCCGTCCTGTCCTCCCTCCTCTGGTTCCACTTTCATTTGAGGCTCATATATGACACTGCACCACAGCCCGTCTGACCACCCATCGCCATGACAACTGGTGGCAAACATTTATCAAGCCAAACTGGGTCCAGATTCTCCAAACCACAAAGCACTAGGCGCTACTGCTGCTGGATACGGTTGTGCAGAAACTCAACTTCACAGCCCAAAATTTAGATTCTAGAGAAACAGCTCTAATATAAGTATGTTGTATTCAGGTTAAAATATTTGAGCTCGCCTCTCTTCTTCTGTGTTTTCTGTCTCTCTAACAGCAGTAGAGTTGTCTTCTTGACCGTCTGTTTCTATCATCTCCATCTGACCCACTCGTGTTTCCCAAACATCTCCCCCTTCACCTCCTCTCACCCACTTTCACAGCTTTTCTATCCATTATCTCCACCGTGGTCCGTTCACGTCTCTGTCACCCTCTCGTGGGGAATGGGGGTGGGAGATGAGGGGAGGAAAGGAATGAAAGCAAGCGAATGATGGGAAAGTGAAATAACAGGAAAAGATAGCAGGGAGAATAATAGGGTAAATTTATGAATGGCTGGTGGAACTGAGTCAAACGCACACACCTGCGTTGGACATCTCAGTAAAGCATAACAGAGTGTAACAGACACGGGTTGCCTGCTGGCTGCGTTAAGGGGAGCTCTGGTGAAAACATTAACATTACACACATACTCACTCACCTACATGCTTATGTATGACACATGAACAAGGTAGCACACTTGAACACACGCAAGAACTCTTAAGGTGATATCACATAAGCTACAGTACAAATTAAATCAAAGGTCACACAGAGATGGAAATTACACTGTGCTCCATTTAAACAGAAAATGAAAGGCAATGTGTAAAACCTAACCACAGGCATCATTCGGCTGCTGGCACGTCTAAATAGAGGTGTGTGCATGTGTGTCAAAGTATGTAGAGTGAATGCTTTTACTGCCTGCTGCTGGATGAGAGGCGTTTACATAGCATGAAAACTGGCTGCATGGGTAATTAGTCTTCAGTGGACATGTTAAAGATTGGCACAGATAGTAGAAAGCAGCGAGGACTTTACATGGGAGGGTGTAATATCTCAGTCTATTGATCTCACTTTGTGTCATGGCTATGTGCTGCGGCTAAACTGAAGCTTATCAGATGCAGAAACACTTCATTATGGTAGACAACAATGGCCTGTTTCTTTGGTTTCTTGCTGGTGGTCAGGAGTGGCTCAATGAGGTGTGTGAGGCTGCGCTGCCACTTCTCCAGTATGGAGAAGAAGTAAACGCACATGGCACACATGCCTTATTGAGGGAACTGTACACGTCTAAAGAGGCTGATATGGCCGGTGAGGTCGAGTTACACTGCTGCACAGGTCAGGAGAAGTCGTCTGTAAGTGGAGATGAACCAGTAACCTTTTGGCAGAGGAAACATCAGCAGATATCTCCTATTGCTCCAGACATCTCCTGGCAGAGCTGGGCCAACAAGGATGAAATATTTCCTCAGTACTGACAAAACGGTTAGATTTACTGGATCATCCGCCTTTAAAGCACAAACCATTACTTTGCTGGACTCATGCACAACTTCCTATAGCTTTGATCTGTTTGGCAAATGGAGTGCGGCCATATGTTTTGATGTGTCTGCCTCTTGACTCTCCTGCACACAATCATGTTAGGAATGTCTTCATGGTCAGTCACTTACTGTCACTCAGAACAAAGCACCGAGCCTGAGGGAGGCACACGATACGTTTATTCACATGTGTTATCTGTTAAAGTGTAAAAGTAGTTAAGGTTAAAGACCATGTCATTGAACTTGACAGAACTGCAGGACGGGGGACCAACTGGGCAGTAGAGGGGCATTAATCATGGAAAAGAGGTGGACATGAAATGGTTCAACAAAGTTTACTAATTGGTGCAGTGATTGAACTACTGCATTTGCTTAATGAGGCATAAAAAGCATTATTAGATTTTAAAACTGAAAAGAAAAATGTACTTTCAACCTTAGAAGAGATGTTATTTTGAAGTAGTTCTTACCTTTAAGAAGGAATATAAACTCCAGGTACAACAGGTATCTGTGCAGCTCCATTTAGGAAACTGATTTAAAGCAGTCTCCACTTTCCTTTTTTGTTTTTCTCTGAATCTCTCCTGTTTTTTTTTTTTTTTTTTTTTAATATATAACGCAGTGTATCAGCGTCCACCCCACACACGGACAGACGCGTGTTTCTTCTTCAGCTCTCTCTTTCTCCAAAAGACGCGTAAAATCCGTCCAAACGGTGTCGCAGTGACATATCTTCTGGTCGTGAAGGAGCTTAGGTCAGGTTCTCAACACAGGCAGTCCAGAATAAAACCTCTTGTTTGCGCCGTTTAAAGCTTCAGTATGGTTAGAAGTTACCACAGCTAAAGGTTATGCTGCGGCGCATCGAGGATAGAGAGAAAAAACCTAATTGGCACCTCAGTGACCCATGCTGAGAGCGCGAAAATGCGGCACCTGTCCCATCAAACAAGAGGCCACAGTTCCGAGTCATTAAACCATAACTAATGTCCAACACCTTCCAAAACAGTCAGTCGGCACCACGTTTATCCCCACTGACACGGGCGCGCGTCTTTGAAGATCAAACTGCGCTCGTCAAGCCAAAACTTTGTGAAGCGCTGCTGTGCATGTCATCCATGGCTCTCTCCGCTGGTCTCCCAACTCTAAACTCCTCAAAAACAGCCCTTTCCAGTCAGCTCCTGCTCGTGTAAATATGTGCCTCCTGTGACGGGTTTCTCTCACTTTGAAATGAAAGAGCGCATTTATCCTCAGAGCTTCCCTCCTTCCATCCACCCAGACTCCCTTCTGAGCAACTGCTTCTCCCAAAAAAAACCTCAAACCCACCCCCTCCGTCTCTCTTTTTCAAACAAGATCTCAAGAGTTTCTCTTAAAATCTTTCACTTTGCTCACTTCGTCATCCTTTTTTTTTTTTTTTTTTTTTTTTTTACTTTCCCCTTATCTTAATATTAGTGGAAAACGGTCCCTCTGGTTGTGTTAATGTGGCACTTTAAAAAAGGATTAATAAGATGTCATTGACATACGGGTAATCTACATCTTTGAGACACTGACTTCATCTGATTGTGCAGATTTTTTTTTCAGTTTTTCTTTGGGGGGCACTTTCTGAGTTATGCCATTGCAGTCATGAATAAGATAAGGAAGAGTTGTGCTCTATGCAAACAATTTCCGTAAGAAACTCATCAATAATTTTAGTAGTTCACCCTGCTGTTTGTAATTGACAGTTCAACGGAAATTACTCAAACGAGGTTTGCCAAATTAACACATGGGTACATTTTTGAGGTGATACAAAAAAAAAAATGTAATAATAAAGCAAATGTCGTCCTGAGGTGGAAGTCAACATTTTGAGATTAGTGTTTTGAAATAAAATCTTTATCCTGCAGCAAACCCTTTTTTCACAATGTCTCCTCCAGGGTGATATCACCCCCATCTACAGGGCACAAAGTGTCAAAGGTGAAGTTTAAAATTTTGGTTTGGCTTTTAAATATGAAACTTCCGAAACAAAATTAAATAAAGTCATAGAGCAGATGCACTATCTTTATAAAACTGAAATATTGAGCTACAGAAGGCACCTATTACAAAGATGTTAATATTTGCCTGTCTCTGGGGGTATCAGGGGCAACCCTGACCCTTTAGCATGCTCTCTGCTTGCACAAAAGTACTCCACCCTCTCCTATTCTTCCCAAAGCTCCATGTCTGAGCACTTTCTGAAGTGAGCTGCTGTGGCACACATAAAATGTAGAATAATTACTGCCATGTTTAACACATTTCTTCATGTCACTAATTATGGAGAGGCTGACGAATAATAAAGAATAAAGAACATGTATGCAAATTGTGAATGAAAATCATCCTTAATCATGTCTTGGTGGACCACATTAAATGATCCCTGTGAAGCTTTTTGGCGCCACCCTGAGGCCTTTTCTTCTATTGAGGGATCAGAGGAGACAAGAACAGATGACACCTCAGGTTCATTTGATCCACAACAGGAGGGTTTTTCTGTTTATGGGTCCCATGTACTGTGATAAACCAACAAACCAGGTAACTGAGGAGAACTCAGTCAGCTTAAGATGAGATGCTGCTGGCTCTGTGTGTACCAGAGAGGGGATGAAGGATAGATTGGAAAACAGACAGAGTAGAGTATCCATGTGAAATCAGCTTCATGGAAGCTAAACACAGATTGGTTGTAAACTGGTGGTGAAAAACAACTAAAATACATTCATTGTCAAAATTGATAAGTGACCAAAACAACAAAAAAAGCATAAAAAATGACTTTAATTCTGATCGTTAATTTATCATTTTCTTATAAATGTATTTTGATATGGACTGGGGATGCACGATATTGGATTTTTGCCGATATCCGATATGCCGATATATCGAAACCCCTTTTGGCCGATACCAATTCCGATACTGATAATCACAAGTTTGTTTGTTTTTTTCACTGTAAAGAAAGCTAAGTCTATCCTGTACTGGAATTTATATGTTACTCTTATTGTGACGGTCTTATTTGTTTAAGAAACACACATAAAACAAGACAAAAAACATTTGATTTTACCATAAATAAGAAATGTATCATTTTTTCAAACTCAAGACATTCAGTATTGAAATACAGAAAAATAATTTCTTTAGATCACATGACTTTTAAATGTACAATGCATTTTTAAACATAACCAAGTTGCATTTGATTATTTTAGAGCTACTGTAACAACCTGGAGACAGACACAGAGCTCTGCAGTGCAAATAAATGAAGTGCTACATTTTATTTAAGGAGCTTATTTTTCAGATGGAAAATCATAATAATCCTAACTGAATAGCACCTTATTGGCTGTACTTATCGACAGAAATTTTCATATCTGCCAATAAACGTGTTTTTAAGCTTTTATCAGCCGATACCGATATTGTGCCAATAATATTGTGCATCCTTAATATGGACCATAAAATGTTAGAACAAAGACCTAAATGAGTCACATTCTCCTGCTCTGCTGAGTCTGAACCATCTGGTCAGTGAATGGGACAGAGAGCCACAACACTGCTGAGTCACTGACAAGGACACAAAAGTCCTGACAGCAGAAACTACAGTGAAAGGTGAAAGGCAGAAAGTTGCACCAAAGATGAAAAGCTGCAGCATGTGCTGCCCTTTGTCTCCAGTGAAAGTTGTTTGTTGTCTTCATCCTTTACTCTTCCTTCTTGTTTATTGGTGATCAAAGTCAGGAGCTCTTGTAGTCCTTGTGTGTTTCCATGTCAGGTCTTGAGTAAGCACAGGTACCGAATTAGGTACTTTTATAGGTACAAACACTAAAATAAATGTGTTAGATTGAAAAACTTAAAGATTTTAATTATTGAACATGTTTTGTGTTCCAAATGTTACAGGTACCCATCCCTTGTCTTGAGTGTTTCCTGTTTTACTTTTAGCTATTGCTCCCTGTTAGTTTTGCCTCCTGTGCTGTCACCTGCGTCTTGCTTGTTGACGTTGGCCTGTGTGTGTGTGTGTGTGTGTGTGTGTGTGTGTGTGTGTGTGTGTGTGTGTGTGTGTGTGTGTGTGTGTGTGTGTAAGAGCATGAAGAAAGGAAGACTGGAAAGTTGAGCGAAAGAAAGATCCATCCAGGTGAATGGTGCGGCACAACAGATTTCTAGAGACTGAAAAAGACGGTTTTATGTCATCGTAACCTGTTTTTGGTGAACTTCACTAATTTCGATTAATATTCAAACATCCCTGAAGAAGAATCCATGGACTCAGAGTAGAATCAGATTGTTTATTAAACACATAATGAACTGTTTATTACATCAGAGCGTCAGAATAAGTTTTAGCTACTTTGTCAAAAACAGACTGTGGAAAGTGTCATCAAAAACCCGTTGTTCAATCTCTATGAGCGGAGAAGAAAAACATGCAGCTTCACCTGCTGAAAGTATTTTGGCAACTTGATGCGGCCTCATGAGGTGAACTTTAAGCAGATAATCCCTTTATTGAAATATATATATACCTATCATTAGAGTTTTAGTTTAACGCTGATATTATTTACAGCCCAAAGTGTGGCTGATGGTAGTGAAATACATTCAGTCGACCTTTGCTTAATAACTGTTGTGCTATTTAAAGGTGGTGTGTATTAAACACTGATTGTCAACAGAACAATAAACCCTTTCACCAATGTAAAGTCAGAGCTAGCAGAGCAGGGAAAGAAAAAGAGATCAGATGACCAACAGGTGGGATTAGCAGCAAATAAGGTGTTAAGGCAAATGCTTCAGGTGTGTAGTTTAACAGTCAGTAAACCTGCTTCAGTCAAACGCTTCTGCATATTTCTATCTACAGTAAGTCCATAAATCAACTTTTGTACCATTTTCAAACAGAGTTAAAAGAGCAAAATCACTTCTCTACAAAGTTAGAAGAAAAAAGACTGCAGATACAGAACGGTAAGATCTGAATGGAAAAATGAACCTTAGTTAAATGTCGAGCTCAACTCTGAAATCTCTGCAGTACAGTAATGTTACACACAGAAATATATGAAAGAATATCAAAATATCTGCGTCCATATTTCCCATTGTACTCTCTCCAAACACAGCAAACCCCACCAAGAAAATCTCCATCAGCTTCAGGTGAACAGTATCCAAGAGTATAGTATCTATTATGGCAAGATTCAGCAACACGAGGACAGTTTAAAGATCAGCAACAAAGTTAAATGTCCCAAACGCCCGTCAGAGTCAACCAGAGCACATCACATATCTCTGAAGTACTTTAATACTCTAATAAATTTCTTATTTACACACTTTGTTCTATAAACTTCTTCTAGAGATGGAGAGGGATCCTGAAAGTGTGTGTGTGGGGAAAAAAGGCTTAGTTCTACTCTTAAAATATGTTGTTACATACGTCACTCCCACAATAAAGTGAAGAAGCACTTTGGATTTGAAGCTAACGCTACCGCAGCACAGAGTTACAGGAACCATGCATTTCACTGCTTACAACATCAAAGCACACTGAGAAACACCAAAGCAATGTCCACTGAATACCCACTGTAGACACTTAGAGGCAGTTCACTGTGACACACAGCTAATTCTACTGTTTGGCAATGATGGTGTCCTGAATTTATGATCACTTTTAATAGAAAAAGCTCACAACAATGCATCATAATTTCACTTATTAGTCATAATTTCACTTTAGGGGTTAAATAAGTACACGTCCAATGAACCAGGCAGTGTGGTTTTGTATAAGACAGACAACTGTACAGTTACTCAGGAACACATGATGAATTAGAGACACATCTTAGTGCTGTTTCAGGAGCAATAAAACCTATCCATGCTCCTCTTTATATGATTTAAACAAGATTTTCTTATGTGAGTGTGTGTGTTAGCATATGATGGTGCAGCCTGTAAACATACTGTTTAAACTCAAGGCTAACTTGACCATGGGCAGATGAGTTTCCAAATCTGAGAAGATATTTTGAATGAAAATGAGGAAATTTAAATCAAATAAAGTAAACCTGTCCGTTACAACCTTTATGACACAGATGAGGGAGGACAAGTTTTTTTTTTCTATTTTTTGAACAAAACTAAACCTTATTTCCTGACAGTGTTTTAGTAGCCCCAACATTTACCCTGTCACGTCTCACACAAAAAATAAAAAAGAAAAACAACCTTGTTACTGTGGAATGACTTCTCACTCAAAACAAAAAGAAAAGAAAATGAAAGACACAAACAAAGATCAGGGGTAATGGATTCTTTAAAAACCATCATGTGAAAAGTTTCTTCGTCCTCAGTGCTGATCATTTTAAGTTTAAACTAAAACAAAGCCTCATCCCAAAAACACAATTTCTCTCCAGAGGTGCATAAAATTTCTGATAACCTCTCTATGTACATTGTGCCTGTTTAAGTCCCACACTTTTGTTGTACGACACTTTTGACAAAAGCGTCCACTAAATGAAACTGTAGAAATGTATACAACATCCCTATGCATTTTGATTCTGTAAACCAAATTAACCCCAGCAGCTACATAAAAATCTACCTCAGTAATTTAGTTTTATTTTGCACAACAGGAGTAGTTTTCACCTTTTACTGATGCCTCCTGAAGAAAGGAGGAAAAAGAAACCAACATGACTCTGAAACAAAACTGATTCAGGCATTTCCCTCTGATTTGACTTCCTGTCTCTCCCAGCAGAGGGCAGTGTTGAGCCACCAGGTGCCGCAGTCTGTTTGTTGTTAAGTGGGGGAAAGGTCACTGAATGTGTTAACATGAGATATTCTTCCTCTTCTTCACAGTTTCAGCTTTTTTTTTTTTTTGACTTGTTTGTCTCCTGATGAAAAAGAAGTGTTGCTTATCCAGGGACATGTCCAGAAACTGAATCTTCACACACTTCTGGTTCCTAAATCAAACAACACACAGTCTTAGACCTTTTCATTAAGACTATAAGAGTCTGTTTGGCTGTAGTGAAGCAGTCTCTGAGGTGGTGGCTCTTATGCCTTAAAAAAGAAAATCAAGTTCAACCCGTGTGCTTTGTCCACAGGTTGAATCATTGACTCGACCTGCACACCCACATTCTTAAAACATGCTCAGTCATCCACCCTGTCCAAACAGTGACAGGACAGAGGTTCAAAGTTGTCCACGTTGCTCTGCCGCTCTGTCTCCACAGTTATTACTGCGCTACTTATCAATGACAAGCTCTTTCGTAGCTCTCATCAAACCTACACCTCCTCCATCACCTCCATGACGATGGTCCTGGGTCCAGTTAGGATCAGGTTGCTGACGGTGCGGTAGTCGTGAGAGAGGACGTTCAGTCCATTCACAGACACCACAAACTGACACACCTGCAGGTAGAGAGACAGGGAAAGGCTTTTGAGTCTTAAATATTCCAGATCAAGTCAAGGTACAGAGGTGAAATAATGGAAGGAGTATCAAAAAACAGGAAAGGGAAAAGAAATGAGGAACTCAAACACAGATCTGCCTTCGGAGACTAAATTAGTCATTACCCACAATTTTAAGGTGGCTTAAAAAAGGGGAAACCCTGCTTTCCTCTCTAAGGCTGAAAATAAGTGGCAGTAAGCCAGCACTCTCAGTCAAAGTAGTTTATTTCAGCCAGTTTGAGCTGATTATCAAGCATGAATCCAACATTAAAAGTTTTCAGTTGTCTACATGAAAAGTTTGCTTTTGTAATGTAATTTTTATATAAGTAAGTCTGAAGTACTTAAAGGTTTATTGAAAAAAAAACTGGAATCAACAGAAGCTGACATTAAAATAGGAGTTAATAGAAACACAACACAGACGGTCAGAACATGCTTTTGTTTCACCTGAGGCACAACTGCTTCAATCACAAGAGTTAAGAATAGTAGATGACTTTAATAATATAGAATATACAACTTTTCAATAGCCTGACACAAACACAGTTCTGGTCTCCATGCCTCAACTCTTTATTTAGGGAGAAAGAAAAATAGCTGCTTCATTAATCTATGATCCAGACCACAAAACAGGGGTCACCAACCTTTTGGAGACTGAGGGCTACCTCAAGAAAATGAGTGGTACGTAGGGCTAACTTGTCCATTACGAACAAAAATGCACAGATCACTTTTTAGGAACCATAATACAAACAGTAGTGGTAATGCTATGTGAAGAGACTGCTCTCATGTCAACGTCAATTATCACACAATTATTATGAATGATTTACACAACAATGACAGTAGGAAACATACACGTTTCTGGAAGGAGCTCCTTTTTGAACATAAACTGAATAAAACATGGATGTAGTCCCCACAACGTCCTGTTACAGTGAAATGAAGCCAATCTGTGGACGCAGCGACATTTGCTATGACGCCGACTTTGACCTTCCTTTAAACAGTTACAGGGCGCCTGTTGGTCACATGAGCTAAGCTGGGTCTCTGATTGGACAATCAAACAATCCTAATGACATCTTGACTGCAGAGTTAGAAAAAAAACACCCCCGTACAGTGTGTGTCGATAGCTAATTAAATGTTTCAGACCTGTTCCTGTTTTTTTTAACCAGGCTGCAAATGTGCTCTTCAATGCCGTAAAAGTCAGGGTTTTTTTTGGCTGGGTGTGTATGTGGCTTCTGGCCTTTCTGCAGCCAGCCTCAAGCAGATTCTCGATGAGCAACTCTTAGCCCTCTCACATTGGCTTCATTTTTTCAAAACTGGATACTGACTCTTGATTTTGACTTTGGTTATTTTTTGGAGCATGTCTCACAGGCGCCTTAAGTGGTTTGCGTTGGTGACCTCTGCCATGAACCACTGTTTCGCTGCCATCTGAAGAGTTCAAGGAGTGTTTGGTACCTCTCTCATTTCTGTATGATATACATTTATTGATGTACGCAGCAGATGTTTGTGTAATATAAAGAGCTAACCAGGTTCTTTCTAGAAGTATCAAAATCAGGGCAAACAGATTGACAGCTTTTGCCCTCATCAAGTCCTTAAAAAGTCAAATCTATGACATCCAACCCAACCCAATCTCTACATTCTGTCTTCAAATAGAAAATAAATATTAAAAGATCAAAGTTTTTGTGTACTGTTTTGTAAGTTTTTGCTTCAGCGTTGTGTAAAATATTGTTGCTCAAGAAGCTGGGTTTATCACACAATCCAAGCAGTGAAGAACTGCAGAGACTGCACAGAGATGAACTAGGACAGGGGTGGCCAACCAGTCAGAGACCGAGAGCCACAAAAATTATTGTTGTACTACAAAGAGCCACGTCACACATGGAGTCTTACAAACGCACTTCCTCTCACACATAAACAAAATGACATAAAATGAAAAACAATACATTTCCAATTTTCAAAGTGAGGTTTATTGTGTTTGTTAGTGTGTTTAAATTCATACTAGAGAAAAGAAACTGAAACTTAAGTATCAATCTGTACACCCACATATTGATCAACACTGAACCCAACGTTGGCATCAGTATATTGATATTTTAGATTGATCAGCACACCGCAACTCGTAACTTATAAATAATTTTTTATGAATGGATTGAAGAACCACACACCAAAAGGCAAAGAGCCATATGCGGCTTGCGAGATACACAACCAGTGTTTCCACCCCTGAACTAGGGGGCTGATCCAGAGGTTCTTCTTTACCCTGAGGCCCTCAAACTTGTAAATCCAGCCTTGATGTCATCCTGTGCTAAGCTGGTGACCTCAAAATACACATTTAAAAAGCACAAAGTGTGAATATTCAGTTTAAAGTTTAAAGTGCAGCCAACAAAGCTAGAAAGTTACACCACTCTCAAAAGCTCCAACAGGAAAGAAAAAGAAGCAAACACTGATAGTGTTTTTGCACCATTTACAGCAATAAAGTCAGGATGAAATCACTCCACTCCCACGCCTGGACCCACCTCCCTTATCACGGCTTAACCACTGTGCTAACACTCAGCTCACAGCTCTGATACATGCAACACTTGTCTGAGTTTCCCTGTTGTTGCTGTGTTTGCAACATGCTGCTGCTGTGTGGTGGTTTGGCTGTTTTTCACACTGTAACAGCCTCTAATACACACATGCACGTTCTCTACTCAGTGAGTGCAAAAAGTTTGATGTATGGCAGAGAGGAGGATAATCACCAGGATATTTAAACCGCCTAATGAGAAAAACGTTTTACTGATGTGTTTGAGAGGCCAGGGGTGCAGCAAACACAGCCTGCTCCCTGCACAGCCTCACGTCACCTGTTAAACTAAAGGTGGTGCATTCAGGCAGATAGAGATTTTTTTTTAGTTACATCCAGAGCAATTTCTGCTGAGTGTTTCAGGTAAGGAGAGCTCAAAATAAAAAGAGGGAATAAGTAGAAAGAGAGATTAGGAGTGATAGAGGAAAGAGGGGAAATGACTGTTAATCCAAAGCTAGCAAGGAACTCTAGACACTCGCGAGAATCACATCTGAATCTCTTCAAACTTCATCAAATTACTACAAAACTCAGAAAAACTCTGGAAATAACAGATTTCATCTACCTCTGCTCATTTCATCCCATTCCTTCAACCTTTACTTTCAAACCTCTCTAACTCCCTCTCCCTGAACACCTCCCCCCTTCCTTCTCTCCTGCTGACGCGTCTCCTCTTTCAGGCTGTGGGGAAGTTGTTGGTCTTGGCTGGGGCCCAGCTGGGCTGAATGGCTCCTTGCATTCAGAGGGTTAAAATCACGCTCACACAGAGAAAGAAAGAGGCAGAAAAAAAGCATGAAGAGAAAAGAGAGAATAAACAGCACATGTTGAGATGCTTACAAGCTGTGTGTAACGTAAAAAATAATAGTTTGTTAGAAAAGTACGGAGGTGATTGACGACCTGAGGCCAGCTTTGCATTTTTTGTCCCTTGAGGAGCCAGAGAGCTGGAGAGCAGTAACTGCTAAATTGAAACCATACATTGTGGGGTGAACATTGAAATGTGCCTTTTTGAATCTTTAAAGAAAGTAGCAAAAAAATACATTCACGTCAGCTTTTTTTAATATGGCCGCGCTGACAAAGGCTTCAGAAATCTGCTCCAGAAACCCACGGTTGGTAAAACAGAGACTCAAAATTGGCATCATATTCCACTTTGAAAAGCTCGTTTGGATTGTTTTGATACTAAAATAAGAATGGTCAACCACCAGAGGATTGAAACCAGGGTTAACCCAAAACCTTTGACTGTCTAAATTTTTAAAATCCAAAATAAAAATATCGTCATTGCCATTGATAGCTGAAGAGAACGCATTATTTACATAACAGTGGGGACTGGCTGTCATTTTCTGTGTCTTAATATATTCTTTGTTCTTTGGTAAATTGTGCTTTACTATGTTTTTGATGCTTGATGTTTGTGACTACTATCCTTACCCAGCTTTAAATAATCTCTGGATCCCTTCCTTTAAACTTTTCGTGTTTAACACATCTGAAAATGTTGTCTTTTTGTGGAAATAACCGCATTTTCAAGACAAGACAGTACCTCTTGGCTCAGGGGCTGAGATAATCTGTAGTCTGCTGGTTGCCCGGTAACCTCACAGCATCTATTAGACTCCAGGAAGGTCTCAGCTAGGGAGTGATTCAGAGGCTCCCTGTGTGGATCTTTACCTTGTCTCTTCAAAAGAGTCAGAATATTGGACCCTTTATGCAACAACAGGGCTGAGACAATACGTTTTTCTCCTGATTCAATTCTTTTACATCTTTGGGGTGCTGATTGGATTTTAATTGTTTTTTTTCAATATTCCTATTTTTTGTAGTTTTTGGTTCACTTTTTTAACACCAGACCATGTGAAAGAGTTCAGTGATGATGATGATTACTAGCGATGTTCAATACCACTTTTTATGCAGACCGATACCAGTCGGAGTACTCCTTCTTGAGTACTCACTGATACCAAGTACCAATACTACTAGCACTTTTGACACATAAAATTTCAATTAACAGTGACTGATCATCTTGATCGAAGACAGCACAGTCACTCTGACATTAATTCCAAATAAAACACAAACAACTCTCTCTGAGTTTAGAATTTTTTTGATAAATATTAAAAATAATAATATTAAAAGTGCACAATAAAACTAACAACTATCAGAGTTCAAGTATTTTTTTAAGTGAACTAAAGTGCAAAAGAAAAAAGTTTAACTGTTAACTGTTCCTGGTTCATTCATATTGTCTGAAAAGGACCTGGCGCACATTTGCTGAGGTGCTAAAATGCAGCAATTAGCAGCAACTAGTGGCAAGGAGGACTTGCTCAACACAAGATTTTTTTTGCCTAGAGTATCTGCTGCTAGTATCTTCAGCCTTCACGAATACTGATACCTTGAAAAAAGGCTGGTATCGTGACATCCCTAATGATTACAGACTAGACCAGAAGCTATAGTTTCCAAAAACAATGCTCATCATGTGAGCCAGAGAAAAACATTTTGTCCTCTGCTTGAAAAAGCGGTAACTTGTTTCAAACCAAATAAAGAAAGACTCAAATGAAGAATTTAAAGCTGAAAAGAAAACAAAAATTTAACAAATCGTAACACAAAAATCCTGATACTTGTGTGAATTGATTTTTTTCTCTCACTTCTATGCATCAATTTGTGGCCTCAGCAGAGTCAGTAGCAAAAGATGGGAGTCATACGAGAGAAAAAGGTGATTAAAAAATTGGAAGAACAAATGTTTTGTGTTAATCCATGATTAAATGTTTCATATCTCCAAAAGTCCAATTTTAGGGTTTAACTCTTGAGACTCAGGGTTCAGAAACTCTGATGCATGTCTTTGTGGTACATAACATCCAGCAGAAAATAACACTCCATACACTTAAGGAAAAACACACACACACACTCACACACACACACACACTTCTGATGGTTTGCAAATATGCACTGTAGTACAAGTGCAAAGTGCCCCCCCCCCCCCCCCCCCCCCCCCAACACACACACACACACACACACACACACACACACACACACACACACACACACACACACACACACACACACACACACACACACTGCTGCTGTCTTATAAAAGTGCATCAGTAGTGTCTCTTAAAGAGGGGTACTGCACAGTTACATAAGTGACCAAATCCATTATGGTCAGCACAGTGTTGGAGTGTGTCTGCGGCAGAGATACACAACCAGTGCTTTAAAGCACTTGTATATGTGTGTGTGTGTGAATGTGTGTGTGTGTAATAAGAAAGGAGAAGATAATGCATTTCACAGCTTCCCCCCTGAGGTCAGTGAGTGCATGTTGCTGTATGTTTGGCCTCTCGCCTGAATATCAGTGCCAACACCTCACAGCAGGGCTGGGTCCCCACTGGTGGGTTGTTTTATAACACATTAATAAACCAACCCTAGAGGAGGGTAACAGGTCTAACCTTCTAGAAACTGCAGGGGGGTGCAATGAATCCTCAGAAACACACCTGTGACACTACAGTTCACACAGCTGCGTGCAGGAAATTTAATCTACAGTGATGATACTGAGTAACAGGACATAATAAGATAACACTGAAAAAAAAGAAACAAACACAAATTAAGGTGAGGACTTGCTGTAAAAATGTTACAAGATGTTCCAACTGGGCACATTTAGGTCACATAATCAGTACACACTCAGGTCAACTGAGCCAATCACTCACATAAAGTCATAAACAGAGACTTTATTACCCGCCTCTGAACCATGACACGTTTTCCATGGTGATAAAACATGACAGCTGACAGTAACCAAAGCAGAAGTGATAATATTTCCACTGACTGCTTCCTCTTCCAGGACTCAAAGTTAAACTCCTCTACCTCAGCTCCTTCCTCATTGCCTGAGCCTGAATTAACATCCTGTTTTTACTTTGTAACCTGTGATTGTGCTGCTTTTATGACGCAATGAATAATTGATATTTTAAGCTAAAAAATTAAACTGCCATGATCAGAAGAGTAAAAAGATGCAGGGCTAATTTAATTTCATAAGTGTTACAACATGTTGTTAAATTAGTAATTAAGAGTCTAATAACTCTATATTTTCTGCTCTGGTCTTTGTGAGTTTCTCTGCTCCTGCTCTTTCCTTCACTCAGTCATCCTCTCTCCTTACTCTTTTTTAGCTGCAGTTTAAGTCCCTCTACTCCACATTCCCAGGATTCCTTGCTGCCACTCTGTTTGCATACTTTCATGCCAGCTGTGGCAGCAGCGCCACCATTACTCTGTTTTCCTTCTCTCTGCTTTACTCCCTCAACTCCCACTTTTCCTGCTTTCACATTTCTCCACTCCTGTGCTGACACATTCATCTCGTGTAACCAGAAGTTACAGGAAGTGTCTTCGCTCCTGTTGGAATCTCTTCCTCATTTTCTCCTTCATTTTGTTTTATGTCACTGCAGCTTTAACCATATACTGTAAATACTGGAACACGTCTCTACAAACTTTTCCGAGTGTGAATTTTTAAAATTAAATCTTAGAAACCAAGAACATAGGACTCATCTCAAGCTAAACTTAAAAAGATGACATACAATTAGGGCTTGTTTGCACAAATGCAATATTTTGCTCATAAATTCAACTTCAGAGTTTTTCTCCACAGCTACTGTCCCTGAACTGAGAACTGT